>NC_141024.2:17167500-17767500 GCF_052040795.2 Danio rerio
TAGATAGATATCTATATCTATCTATATATATATATATCTATCTATCTATATCTATCTATATATATATATCTATCTATATAATCGCCCATTAGTACTTTAATACCAATCTAAACACCAAAAACATCTACACAAACGAAAAATCACAACAAAAGAAAATCAACTGCACTTTTTTTATTATTATTTCAGGCACAAGAGGGAGCAAATTTTGGCCTTAATGCTTTCACAGCAGAGTCAGTGTTCAAGATTTCTCACTCACAGTATAGATTTCACAGACACACAAAGATGAACACACACACACCCAAACCCATAACAAGGCCACCAAATACCTCAGTTTCTTTT
Organism: Danio rerio; assembly: GCF_052040795.2. Classification (NCBI taxonomy): domain Eukaryota; kingdom Metazoa; phylum Chordata; class Actinopteri; order Cypriniformes; family Danionidae; genus Danio; species Danio rerio. The sequence goes on from NC_141024.2 coordinate 17,167,840, forward strand.
TAAAGTGCTCAACAGGTCAAGTATTACCAGAAAAGAAAGATCCTCAATTCTTGCTAAGCAGTGCTTGAGTTCGAGACCTCAACCCACCCACCCCCAGGAAAAAAGGCACGTTACATAGAACTTTATATGGCTGGAAACCCAATCTAAAAATGAGCAGATGGGGTCAATTAATGAACACTTGAAGATGCTTCTGAATGTTAGCATTTCAGTTTAGCATACACTAAATAGGCTTCTTTGGGTTACGTGTGCAAACTCAAACTACAGGGAAAAAGAAACTTATAAAAAGAACTAAATAATAATAATAATAATAATAATAATAATAATAATAACAACCTGATTTAAACGGTAAGCAGCATTTATATGCGTTAAACACTGACTTCCACTATTGAACGCGATCTTTAAACATGCATTTGCACCATGCGTAACCAAAAGTGCAGAACAACTCCCAAAAAACATCCCAAAATGCCTTATCCTCTCTTGTTGTGCCTATTTTAGGAGCTTCAATCCTGGTACAGCAGGAATCCAGAGAAGGTGCTATACTTCCAGCTGCTGCCATAGATGGCGCCACGGTGCAGCCTGAGCCACACCTGATCGCCTTGAAACAGCTGCAGGACAGCATGATTACTGGCCGTTTCGTGATCTGGGGCACCGTCGTTGGCATACGCGGACACCATCACCTCTTCGTTGCGCATGAGGTTGATGTAGAGCGGCACGCTGATGGCCAGCTTCAGGATGTGGAAGATGAAGACGTAGGCACCGGTGGCTGGGCAGGTGAAGCGACCAGAGCCAGTGTCGAACATGTCACCCAGGTTGGTGTGGAGCAGATCAAAGGCGATGGGCTGGTCTAAAGTGCCCGGCGCAAAGTTGGCGGTGCGAGCAGCAGAGAATGCCACACGGAGCTGGGTGAGTGGGTACACATGGACAGGCATCAGGGTGTGCGGGCCTTGTGGATTCATGGGCACCTCCATGGCCGGGATAGACAGGGTGTCACTAAGTCCTGAATCCAGAGGATACGCCCCATCTCGATCCGGACTGCTCACTTGAGAAGAGTCGCTCCAGCCGGCTTAAATGGAGGCAAGTTAAAAAGCACAAATTACTTAATAATAATAATAGTAATAATAATAATAATAATAATATAAATTACACTCATTATCAGCATGATAATCAAATATACAACAGTAGTCAGACAAATATTCATCTACATAAAATATATGTATATAGCAATCTATGGATGATATAAAGACTGCTTAAATTTTCAGTTTCTTTTGGATTGCGTAAAGCACTTTTTAAAATAATCATACCGCTGCTCCTCTGAGTTGCTGTGCCTGCTCCTCTCTTGAAGTTTTGCTGATAGCCGTTTTCCTGATAATGCAACCAAAACTACAATTAGCAGGGTCAAAAGTACATCATTGACAAAGCTGATATAGAACGTCTAATATACTTTATGTATTTTTTATTAATTATACCTACCATGCGAAATGACATGAAGCCTACAATACAAATGTGTACAGCATGTGTTTAAGTAAAAGCAATATCCTGACTATATAACTAATATACACAATACAAATTAATTTAAAAAATTTATAAAATAGATTCTACAATGCAAAGTCTTAACATATTTTGGATTGCTTATACATGAAATTGAATTTAGAATGGTTAGAACAAAACCCAACATCTACAATGCAAAATGAACAATTATGCAACTGATCACGATGCATTGAATTTAAAAACATTACACATTTGTTAATGTAATTTGAGACTATTCATAACACAATGGCTAAAATTGGATTGTTTTTATGAATTAGCGAAATTCACAATTTGTTAAATATACATTTAAAAAAAATTAATAAATCAATTTAAATATCAGGGCATACTCACTATGTACAGTTGCCTTGAACCGAGCCAAAGCACGCTCGTCCCCCCTCCCGTCTCCCCCGACGGCCCGCACTCATTACATTCGGGCCTGGGCATGCTTAAGTCATCGATGATGGGCTGTTCAATAAGCCCTCTCGCTCAACACAGTAGCGATTTATTTAATTATATCGTTTAAGTTGTTTGATATGCGGTGACAGTCAAATATTTCACTGAACAGATAGCCGCTTTTGACGCTCAAACAATCATAAAAAGTCCTCGTGCTTCAGGAATTAAGAGGTTTGCTGAAGGTGCAGCTGTCATGCAATGAGGGGATGGCATCTTTAATAAATCTACAACGGTTTGCGTTCATTGAACAGTAAGAATAAATAATAGATCCATATGAAACAGGTCCTTAAGTCACATCTCCCTTTCAGTTTCGGGCTCAGGCACATTTTGCACTCACATACAAGCTTACTCTGCTAAAGCCTAAGTGAACTGCGCTCTGGCACACCTCTTCCAACCGGGCCAGGGACAGCCAAATGAACCATGCCCGAGCCTGCTTCAGTGCACTCACTTCTCAAATGATTCGGGAAACAGGCCTGGGCACGGTTCGGATAGCATAGTGTGATCACTCCCTCGATTTATAGTAGTAAAGGGCACACAACTCACTCTGGCCATGTAAAGTGCAGACGCAGGCTCTCTGTGTGTCTGGGACATGAAGCTTCCTCCTGGGGAACGTACATTCACTCTGTAGGCATCATAACCACCTGCCCATCAGACAGAAAAACATTCAATTTTACTCTAATATGTCACAACTAGAGACGAGAGAAAAAGTGGCCAGGACACAAGTCAATAATATTTTAACATACAAGGGGTCTTTGTTCCATTAAACATCCAGCTTGTTATAATTACAAAGCATTTAACAGTCAGGGGAGAAAAATGTGGCATGTGATGTCAATGGCAGTCTTCAGAGCATAGGCATGACCTACTGACTGTCACCAAATAGCTTAATTTCAGTCACACTGTTTTAATGTGCATTTAGAAGTAAATCACATCAGTAATGTGGTAAAGCAATTCTTAAATGCATATAAAGGATTGAAAAACTGGCTAATGACTAATGCTTAACTGGATGTAAATGTTGCATCAAGTCGAAAGCAAACAGAATTTAATCCGAGGCCTATCTGGTTAATGGTAAAATACTAACTGCTATACAACGAATCAAACAGAAAAAAAAAAAGATATAGCTTGTTACAGTAACACAAAAATAAATTTTAAAAATAAATAAACCAACAACAAAATTATTATTATTATTTTATTTTTTTAATAATAATTATTTATTATAAAAATGCATATTAATAATAATAAATTATAAATATATAATAAAAATAATAATAATAATAATAATAATAATAATAATAATACATAAAAAATATATATAATAATAATAATAATAAATAAATAAATAAATAAATAAATAAATAATAATTCATACATTTAACACAAATAGAAATCCATGGCATGACCACTTTAAAGAGCCAGAATGACAATCTGCAGTGCTTTAAGAGAACAGAAGTACACCAGTGTAATATGAAGTGTAAAAAGTAAAGGACTTGCGGACCATGAAGGAAGAGGAAGGTACCTCTATAGCCACCCGGTGATCTGAATGAGTGCCCCAAAGCCCTGCCTGCACGCATCATACCTCTGACTGCCCCGCGAGAGTAACACGACTGACCCACACGAGAATGGGAGCTGGAGAACACGGGACCACCAGCACTGACTGCACACTCCAGAGGATACTGGCCTTCTGGAAACACACATTAATCAGAGTACGAAAAAATACAGCAGATTATCAGAATGATGCAGAATTGTAAAATTTCATAAACACGTCAAGACCAAATGTTTGAGACTAAATGTGTCCTACAATAAAAAAAGATAAATAGATAGATAGATAGACAGACAGACAGACAGACTTCAAGACACTTCTATACAGCTTAAAGTGACATGTAAATTCCTCACCAGGTTAATTAGGTTAACTAGGCAGGTCAGGGTAATTAGTCAAGTTATTGTGCAACGATGGTTTGTTCTGGAGACCATTGAAAAAATATATATTGCTTATAGGAGATGATTAGTGACCTTACAATTAATTTTTTAAAAATTATTTATAAAAAACTGCTTTTATTACTGCCAAAATAAAACAAATAAGACTTTATCCAGAAGAAAAAAACATTATCAGATATACTGTGAACATTCATTTACTCTGTTAAACATCATAGATAATAACACAGAGAAAACCGCAGTTTAGCGCCCCCTGTAATGTTCGAAACGGCTAACGTCATTGCACATTTTAGCCAGTTCAAACAGACCATTATCACCCTAGGTACACTAGAAGGCGCCTCTTCATCTACGTATCTACATGTAAGATGGCATCAATTTATTTCTTATAGGTGGGAAATAAAACATTAATAATATGTGAAACGACATGATTGACATTTATTTGTTGTTTAGGTTATAGGTCAAAGGTCATGTGTGTGTGTGTGTGACATATATATATAATTAGATTATAATAAATTCAATTAGAATCAAATTAATTAAATTTTTAAAATTAATTTATTTGTTGTAATTAATTACAATTAAAATGAAATTAAAATAAAATAGGTAAAAAAAAAAAGCTATTTATAGTAAAATATTTTAGATAAATCAACTGGAATAACACTGGATAATAATTATATTAAATACATTAAATTAATTTAAATTAGAAAAATGTTTAATGTATAAAAGCATGAATGCAACCAAATGTTAAGTAATACTAAAAATCTAACTTTATTAACATTTTAAAAAGTGTAATATAAATATTAAAATGGAAGGTAAAAAAAAATAAATAGTGAGTTTAAATGTACAATAAAAAAAGGAATTTAAAGTAAAATGCACAGCACATGCTCATGCTTTACCGATCTGCAGGTCTTCCTCGGGTGGGTTAAGTTCAGGTGGAGTCTGAGTGCTGGCAGTGGTTACACTGGAGGTTTTGGCTGACGTGAAACTGCGATGTATGGACTCCGAGAAACCGCTCTCATCTGCCTTCATCCCTGAGCTCTCGCCGATCACATTAAACACCTGAGGACGAGCGGGGTTTGACATTTCACTTCCTTTAGATCATAGGTCTCAAACTAATTCCTGGAGGGCAACAGCACTGCACAGTTTTGATCCAATCCTAATCAAACACAACTAATCCAAATAATTGAGGTGTTCAAGACTACTAGAGACTTTTAGCAGGTGAGTTGGAGGTGGTTGGAGCTAAACTATGCAGAGCTACGGCCCTTCAGGAATGGAGTTTGAGACCATTGCTTTAAACAATTAGAAGTGGCGTTAATTGATGCTTACAGAGTGAATGTTGTGGAAGGGGTTTTCTGCGCTGATGGATCTGCGACTGGGTGGGGTTGAAAATGTCTGTGCAGAACCAGAGCTCGATACTCCATTGCATAACATCTGCCTTCCTGCCTGTCAAAGGGTCAACAAAACAAAGGTCATGTCAAATACATGACAGTAAAAAAGTAAAATCACAAAATCTCTAGTCTAAACTTTCGACTTGTTAAATGTTACTGCCAACTAATACAAATTCTAAATATAAAAATCTTCTTCAGAAATGTTAAATTAAATACAAAATTAAATAAAAAGATAAATTAATAAATGTAATAAGAAGAAATCTAAGTAAAATACTAAATTAAATCTTTAAATTAAATTCCTCAAAAACAAGCTGAAAAAAATAAACAAATTTAAATAAAATCCAAAGCAATATTTAAAAATGTAAATAAAAAAAAAATTAATAGCATATATATATATATATATATATATATATATATATATATATATATATATTTATTATATATATATATATATATATTTATTATATATATATATATATATATATATATATATATATATATATATATATATATATATATATATATATATATATATATATATATAAAAACGTAGTGCAAGACTCGTTTAAATTAATAAATTAAATCAATAATACAAAAATCACATCTTAAAATTCCTCAAATAAAAAAAAAAAAAACAAAAGCTGAAAAAGTATCACTAATTTTGATAAAATCCAAACCAGTATTTAAAATAAAGTAATATTTACTAAAAAGTATGAATAAAGTATATAATTTTAATATAATTTTATATAATTAATAAAATGGTGCAAAATTTGTTTGAACAATTATTGAAAAAATAACAAAAAGGTATTATAAAAAGGCATTTCATTTCAAATATACAAATTAACAAATTTAATTAAAACTTCTGAAAATTAATAAAACTTCAGTAGTCGACCTCAACTGAAGCACCATTGGTTTCAGGACCACCATGTAGTATGAATAATACATCTACAGTTCATTTGCTTAAGTGTGATGTTCCATGTCCAAGCGCTCTATCATACTGTATGGGGAGGCTCAACAAATGGTAATACAAAAGCTTTTACAAAGCGAAGTGATACTTACAAAAAAAAATTTAAAAATTCCAATATATAAACCATGCCAAATATCTGATGACAAGAAAGTGATTCGTTTTTTTATTAATTGTTATACGTCTATGATGCAGAAAGCCCAGAGACTGTGGTGTACACCATTATTTTATATCAAATTTACTTTAATGCGTGTAAAAAGTGGTCATGAACGAATATTCTCAATTTGAATTAGTGGACCCGGAAACAGTATTCCATACATCACGACTTAAGCAGATGAGTTTGGGTGTTTACCTGTACAGTGCTTTGGTTTTCTAGAGAAACTGAAATGGAGGATCCTCTGCGGTACAGTGGAGGTGAGTTGAAGCCCTCAGCCTGCTTCTACAAACACAACACTCCATTATAGCACATCTAAAGTCACAAACTCACACCAAAAGCTACCATACATCCAATATTTGCAGCAACAACCCACAAAAATCTGTACCCGTGGCTTATCTTCAGAGTGCAGCTCCAGATCAGAGCCATTTATGGAGCGATCTCCATTGGACAGACAGCCTTTACCCTCTCCAGACAGCAGAATCCGCAAAGGAGTGCTCTGACAGTACAAAATACATCGAATAGATGGTCAAAGCTTATGCTGACCATGTTTTTATGGTTAGGCACTTAGTAATCTTAAAAGTTAAAATTTTCCTCACCCGCTGCGATGAAGGCAGAATATCTGAAGGGCTTTTGGTCAATTCTCTCTGTACTGTATGGTTAAAAAAAATAATAATAATAATTTAAATAAAAAAAATAAAAATAAAAAAAACCTATAAATGCTGAACTATAATGTTATAGTGTGCTGTATTTGTAGATGTTCTCAAAGAACTGAAGCAAAGGATTAAAACCTTATAAAAGGAATTTAAAGCCTTTAGTAATGGTAGCCTAGTGACATATGACCACTAGAGAGCACTGGATATACAAGTGAAACTATTAGACTGGCCAAAAAAAAAAAAAAAAACTGCATGTAAAGAGCTGATTTTGTTTATTAGGATTTAATTAGATGATTGGGGTTTGCCATCTCATGCAAGTAAAGTCACCCTGGCATGGAGGGCAATTAGGGCCAAAAGTCTTAAACTAATTTAAAAAAAAAAAAAAAAAGACAATTTAAAATAAACTTAAAGTTTACTCCTGTATAGCTTAATAGGCCCAAGTTTGCATCAATAAACATGCCACTGGAGGAAAAAAAAAAAAAAAGCTTGATTCTGATTAAAGATAATGGGGCAGGTAGGGCTGGGCGATTAACTGAATCATCATTTAGAACCGATAATCAAGTTTTCAGGTCAATTTCTTTTGCTTTCCATTACACTGCATGCGGAGTTAACTGACCCATCTGTTTATTTATTTATTTATTTTTTTTTTTTACTTCTGAAGTCACTTTGAAGCCTTGTCTGATCTCTGGTCAAGTAGAACGATGGACCCATTCTTGAGCCTTACTTTGCACTACATTGATGCTGATTGGAAGCTGCACCAGAGATGGCATATTTTCCATTACAATAAATTAATTTTAATTAAAACATTTGCTCAGAAGACGCAGGAATTTTATTTTATTTTAAGAAGAGATGCTGCTTATTTTCTCCTTTTAATATGAAAAACATTGAAAATAAATTTATTTTGCTTACAAAGTGCAGGTTATTTATTAAAGACAAAAATGTGGCAATGTGTGGTTTAATTTCAGTTACTCAATGTTGATGTTCAATAAATAATCATAGATAGTAGACTGTGCGTTTCCTTTAATTAAAAAATTAAGTAATGCACCCTTCATTCAGCAATCTCACTTAAAATATGCTTACATATTTCCTGTACAAAATCGGTCAGTGAACTATGAGGGCAAAATTTAATAAATAAAACAAACCTTCATTAATCGTAATAGTTCAAATGTTCAATTAATAGAGATTGATTAGGGCAAAATCGCCCAGCCCTATAATGGGGGAACAATCAATTTAAAACTAATGATGTGCCTAGATAAATCCTGTAATAATCACTACCGTTCTATGCAAGCAAACTGTGAATTTAACACCATTCTATTCTTACGGTGTTAATATGAAACATTCCTGTACCGATTGGAGTGGAGGAGCCTGGAGATGGACGGCATCTTTTTGTTTGAGTGTTGACAGGTGAAGATTCTCCATCCAAAAGAGACTCCTGCAAACACGGATTATATTGGGGATTTAAAAAACACTGATTGTTTAAATTAAACAGTTGCTTGCTTTAATGCTTGCCTGCATGAAACTGAAGGAGCCAGAGATCTGGTCCATCAGTGTCTCCAGCTGCTGCCGGCGCTGAACGGGATCTTTTGGTAACGGAGATGGAGAACTGAAGACTTCCACTGCAACGGGCATCTGAAAATATAATCCAAAAAAAAAAAATAATTTTACACTTGACTGATGATTTTACAAAGGTTTGGATCCTCTGATCAAAAACTCACAGATTTGGAGTCTTGCTCAGCCTTCTTTCTTTGACGTTTCTAGAAAAAGAGACAGAAGTTTAACACATTTTCTCTACAGTATGCATGCAGGCTGCAAATAGCTTGACAGCTGAGTAAACCACCAACATGCTAAGTTGTAAAACAGCAACATCTTCAACAGGTTTTAAAAATGTTATAGCATCAGAGAATATTGTAAATAAGTAAAAATTATTTCTTTTTATATTCATATTAGTTAATTGGGTCATTTAATTGAACAGCACAAATAATAGCAATTTATATTTGCTTTCAAATGTGCATCAGGGGGTCTTTGTAGTATGGAAATGTTAGTTTAATTGCACTAAAATAAATAAATGAAATAAAAAGGACCATACAAATCCACATGTCCTGAATGTGCACTAAACATCATACATCAAGTAACTTTCAGTAAAGAGAACTTTATAGTAGTTCGTAATTACAATAACAAAATGTTAAATGTTGACCACTTCATTTAACGATTGATATAAGAATGTGAATAGACTTTTGCAAAAAAAAAAGTCATGAATTATATACAACAACAAAAATAATAATAATAATAATAAAATGATTATTATTGTTATTATTATTTATTATTATTATTATTATTATTAATATTATTGAGCAAGGAAACAATTTAACAGGCAAGTTTTTCACCTCTTTAGGGTCAGTCGTGGATCTCTTCACAATGTCTACAGTTTTAGGAATCAAACCCGCTGCTCCTTTCCATGGCTTCTGTATGGGGGACTGGGAGGACGCAGGAGGATCAGCAAGCTCCTCCATTTCCCAGGAGTCCGGTGGCTCCCTCTCCTTCATGGCCAAAAAGTCTTCCTTCCAGTTGCGAGGCGATGCGGTTTCACCTCGTCTGCGCTCATCAGTTTCAGGCATGTATCGTCTGTTAAGAAACTGCCATCATGCAGACATTAGTGACCTGCTTGTTTACAACATTTAAATCATGAATTGATGCATTACTTGTTTTTACCTCTTTGGAAGGCACTTCATTTGAGCTCAGCTTTACCAGCGCTAAAGCAAAGAAATATACAATAAATTATGCGCTAGTGAAAGTGTCTGCTTCATGACAATATGTAGAGTAATCTTACTGGTGAGGCCACTGGGTCTGGATTGAGAATCAGGCTTTATGGTTTCGGTCTTCTCTTGACTGTCAGATTTAGGAAGCGGGATGTTATCGAAAAAGCCAGAATCCACTAGGCGAAGAAGCTTCTCCTTCATGTGCTTGTCTGTAGATGAATGATAGCAGTCATATTAAAAATAAAACTTTAAAAAGGGACCATATTTGTACCCTAGTAAACGGCCTGCTTTAAATAATTAAAAAAACAAATGAATAAATTAAAAAAAAAAAGCACCTTTAATTATTTTTTTATACTTTCAATACATGTCAAAATTTCTGCTCTTTCAAAATAATTGTCAGGGGCATACATGGATTTATGAGATATATATATATATATATATATATATATATATATATATATATATATATATATATATATATATATATATATATATATATATATATATATATATATATATATATATATATATATATATATATATATATATATATATATATATATAATATATAAATATATATATAAAAAACATATATATAAAAAACATTTTATAAAAAGAACTCTTTTTGTTTCATTTTTTTAGTAGCAATATTAGTAAAAAAAAAAACTAATTGGCAAAACAGTCACCCAAAACAAAGTAGTTCTAGCTTTCATAGACCAAATTAATCTGACCATCACAGTTTGAGTTAGAAACTCACATGTCGAGCCAGCAACCGGTTTTTCATTCCCTTCCAGCAGCTCCCAGTAAACAATAGCAGCCCGTCGCATCTGATCCTCCAAACTAGAGCATGAAACAACAGGAAGACCATGCTAAATCAACAGGATAAACACCAAATACTGCAACATGAAACCTGAAAGCATCCAAAGCTATAGCCATAGATAACTGCATAGTTGCATAGTTGACCTATCGGTAAACCCCTCCCACTAATTAAGAAGTTTATTATACATCACTTAATGTCATACTTAAGCTCCACTTGAATGTGCCTACATGAGAGCTGTGTCCTTTTGCATCAAAAAACATGTTTGGACAAGGTTGACATTGTAAAACGCATAGCAATTCTGAGTTAGCTACAATAACTTGGGGGGTATGGGGGATACCGATAAATAATTGTATGCACAATGCAAAAACAGATTGCAGTATCCAATAGTGCAAACCTAATGCTGTAATCCCTTTTACATCCCACCAGTGATGCCAAATCCATCAAACCCTCCATGTCTTGAGTGGACATGTAGCAGGAATATTGTCTGGTGTTGCAGAAGTTCTTCCGGACGTCCTCTCTCTGCAGACTATGGAGGACGTACTGCACCTGGAGCATTAGACTCAAACGGCTCTTCTCCTCATCAGTCTTCATTTGCTTCTCTTGGCGAACGGCTTTACGCTGAGCCTTCAGCAACTACAGAGTAGGGGGGGAAAAAAAGGAAATTCAGTACAACACTCAAGTATTTTTTTAACCTAATTTTATGCTATACTTCACAAAGACACAAGACTTGCATCTTGAGTGAGGGAGCCGATGGTCTTCTGGAGCTCTTTGGCAAACTTCAGATTATGGACCACCTCATCGTACTTGCCCACAGCTTCCTACAATGACAACCCATGTTAGCGACACAAACAAGATTTCCTAAGATGCAACATATGATATGAAAGTCAGTTACCAGTTGGTCTTCATTCAGCTTTTCCCCCTTCTTCAGCTTATCACTGTATCTTTCCAGTTTGAGCTGTAAGAAATAAGCTTAGTTATGTCAAACACAAACTTGTAAACATTGTTAATATTAAAAGTGTGAAATATTCCATCATTTGAGATTAAAAGTGGGGTTAAGAATGAGGATCCCACCTACAGCCAGTGTTTGCATGCACAGGTCTTACTAGTACTGAACTCTTACCCCACAAAACCTCAAATCACACCCGGGTCACGGCACCAATTTAACCATTCTAAATTAACTTGCAGCATCATCCCCAAAAATCCCACTCCCACCCAGGTCATGGTACCAATTAACCAGTCTAGTTTTAATTGCAGCATCACCCCCCTAAAACCTTACTCCCACTATTTAATCTAGGGCAAGTATACAGTGTGCACTGTTATAAAAATACTTTTCTAAGCAACAGAGAATATAGACCCAGACCAGGAGTAATGGGCCACAGATTCATCCTAAATATTAAAAGGTACCTTCTTTTTCTCAATGTTACGAATCTTGTGCTTGAGGCAAATGAGGCCGTCCTCAATGTACTTCTCATAGCCACAGTAGACGGTTGTAGAGCTCAGGGCTAGCTGGAGGGCGGAAAGCATTCGAGGGGATTCAGGTTTTGGGCTGCCCTGGCCATCATCCTTCTCCACAGTGAGTTCCGAGGGCGTCAACGTCTCTAATGTCCGAGATGGTGATAGCTGAACCATGGTTTCAGTCTTTCTGGTGGACAGGGGAAAAGAAGCAAAATTATCACTCTACAGTTGTGACATTTGATCAAAACATCGCCAATATTGTCCTAAAACTATTCAGCACCCATTCTGTCTAACCATTTTTTTTTTAAACAATCACTTCAAAATGTTGACCTCTATTTACGATGAAATGAAGAACTTTTATGCCATAACCGAATGATAGATTACTTGTTACTAAATACAGAATATATGCTTGAAAATGTAAAGTGTATACATTATTTTTAAAAACAGCTTGCCAATATTACAGTGGTCATGAACTTTATACTGACACCTGTTGGTATGGATGAAGCATCACAAACCTCAAAAAGGTAAATTGCGCAAGTGTTACTTCAAGTTCATATAGGAGTAATGTGAAAACAAAAACCCAACTACAAATACTACATTTAAGGCCATATAAAATGTAATTAACTTAAACTGATACAATATGAAAACTATAAAACACTTTAAAAAGCAATGGTTAAAAAAATCCCTGATTTGTTATTCTTTGCATAATAATACAAGTTTATCAATAAATTTCAAATGTTTCCTTTCCCATTTATAGAGGTTTAACAAAATACCATATGACTTTGTATTTTTATTAAACCATGTCTATAAATCTTTAACCGGTGCATAATTTTATAGGTGAAAATGGAAGGTAAATAAAAAAATCTAAACCAATTAGATAGCCCAAATTAAAAAAAAAGTTTGTCCATGCTTGTGCTATAAATAAAAAAGTTTTCTACATGTTTAAATGCCATATAAATGTAGACTACGTCTTGTTTATAATACAATGACAATCACTCGTTGACCATTAATGTATAAAAATCACCTCAAAAAACAGCCTTAACATATCGTACAATACACACACCAAACTCTGCCATGTGTCTGGACATTCGCCAGTGCTAACCATGACATGGCATTTACGTAAAGTGGTAACAAATACAAGAATAAACGGCGAAATGCGTCTGAAAATCACTTAAAATGTAGCATAAACAAAACATGCTTGTTTACTAGATCATTTACAAATATCCCACAGACGGTTTAATGTACCTCTAGCGTTCATAAATATTGCTCACTAATCAAACAAGATCAACAATAACGCTACAATAGCTATTTCCAAAGGGACCCATTGCAATACTCTGAATCGTAACTTTTAAAACCTTAATCCAAAACAAATTGTCTCCATTCCAGACTAATCCTACCCAAACAGCATCAACACGGTGCCACCACCCAAAACCCCGCAAAGAGAACCCAAATAAGTTGCTCGAGGAGGATTCAAGACAGATGCATGTGACAGCATAGAAACTCGCAGAAATCTCACCGACCTCATGCGTCTCTGCTGGAGTGTGTGTGTTTGTTTGCTGCGTTTCAGATCGCTAGGATGACTTGGGTGGGAAGGCTGCTCATTTAGAGCCAACGCAAATGAGTTAGCCTTTCGGTGAGCTGCTGGACAGACGACATAAAGCGGTGGTTAAACAGAGAGGACAGACCGTAGCATCCTCTCACCTATTTATGCCCTAGGAAAAGAGGAGACACATCAGCTGGAGGAGCAATCATGACGTCACGCAGACAAGCACAGGACAAAACAGTATGGTCCCTGCGCTCAACCTCTCTCTCTCTCTCTCTACTCTCTCTTTTCTATCTATCTATCTATCTATCTATCTATCTATCTATCTATCTATCTATCTATCTATCTATCTATCTATCTATCTATCTATCTATCTATCTATCTATCTATCTATCTATCTATCTATCTATCTATCTATCTATCTATCAGTCTACATATAATTATGTCAGCAGGGAGACAGCAATGGATATTAGATTTGTTTACTTAAGTTTACTTCTTGCCTATATATAATTCCATATATTCATTCATTTTCCTTTAGCTTAGTCCCTTATTTATCAGGAGTGAACCGCCATGTCCATATAAAATAATTAATTTAAAAGTTTTTTTTTTTCTTATAATATGTTTTAATTTCAAATAATTCACATGGTGGCAAAGATGAAGTTCAACAGTTCACTAAAATCTTCAGTGGGCATTCTCTGGGATTTGAACCCCCAATTTTCATGTTGCAAGCACCACGCTGAACTTGATCCTACATCATCTACAGCACTTTCTAGTTTGCTAATGCCATTTACTGACAAAAGCTTATGTGGCATTAACAATAACAATATGTGCGTTATGGCTTCAGTTTCCAGGGACTTGAGCTCACAACCTTCATGTTGCATGTATGAGCTACCAATATAAAGTATTATTTCCAGCTTGTTTAATGATATTTACTGGCATGTGCTCATATGACGTTAGAAATATGAGGATCATAGGTTCAATTCCCAGGAAACTGAACTCACAACCTTCATTTTGCAAGCATCAAGAGCAGCATTAAAACCATTAATTGTCTATTCCTGCATCTAGCTTGACTAATGTTGTTTGACTGTGGCATTGACTATGTGAGGGTAATGGGTTCAATTCCAAAGACAGGTATGTGCCACAAATTTGAATATTGAGAGAGAGTCCTTTTATTTCAATAATTATCTTTTAAAAAGTGAAACTTCTGTGTTATTTTAGTTCACTATACAAAGTGAAATATTTGAAATATTTATGGATTAAAGATTAACAATGTTGGCGATGTTTTGATCAAATGTTGACAACTGTAGTGTGACCATTTTGCTTCTTTTCCCCTGTCCACCAGAAAGATGAACATGTTCAACATTGTAGCTCTCTGTGTCTCAATCTAGTCCATTATTTAATGGAAAGCCTGAAATTGCCTCATTCTGGCCTAGTAGGCTTCAGAATCATGGGATAGACCTTCATTAAGGAGGAAAAGTCTGAAAAAGCAATTCCAAATAAAGCTGGATGCTCTCAGAGTGCAGTATCTATGTTAGTAGAGTGTTAAGAGGAAAATGTGGCTGGAAAAGGTGCACAAGTATGACCTCAGCCTTGAGAGGATTGACAAGCGAGGGCAACTGAGGCTGGTGTCAGAGCATCAAGAACCACCACATACAGAAGTCTGCATGACATGGGTTACAGCTGTAGAACTCCATGTGTCAAGCCACACCCAAACCAAATATCATGTGTTGGGCTAAAGAAAAAAGTACTGGTCTGTTTCCCTCTTTTCAGATGAATGCCAATTTTGTATTTCATTTGGAAATCAAGATCCCAGAGTCTGGAGAAACACAAAAGTCAATCTGCTTAATGTCCAGTGTGAAGGTTCCACAGTCAGTGATGGTTTGGAGAGCCATGTCAGACAGTATGCTAATATGGGTCCATTGTCTTTTATCAAGTCTACAGTCGACGCAATTCTACACCAGGACGTTTTAGAGCACTTCATGATTCTGCTGCCAACAAGCTTTTTGGAGAGGATTTTATTTTCCAGCAGAACTTGGCACCTGCACACAGTGCCAAAGCTACCAGTACCTGGTTTAAGGACCATGGTATCCCTGCTCTTAATTGACTGAAAACACCCCGTTAAATCCCATTGAAAATCTATGAGCTATTGTCAAGAGGAAGATGAGACAACATAGACCCCAAAATACAGACTAGCTGAAGGTGATATCGAAGCAACTTGTAAACCCCTCAACTGTGTCAAAGCCTGATCGCCTACATGCCACACCGCCTTGTTGCTGTAATTAGTGCAAAGGGAGGCCCAACAAAGTACTGAAGGACATAATGCAGTACATTAACACACTTTTAGTTTCTTTTTTTTATTGGTCACATGAAATATTCATTTTTTTTAAAATACTGGATTTGAGGTTTTTTATTTTTAATCTATAAGCATTAAAACTGAAAAATGAAGACTTGAAGTATTTCACTTTGTGTGTAGTGAACTAAAATAACACACACGTTTTACTTTTTGAAATAAATTATTGAAATAAATGGACTTTCTCTTGATATTCTAATTTTTGGCACATACCTGTATAACTGAAAAATTTGTGTTGCAAGCTCCATGCTCCATTCAGCCACAATAGCACCAACCCTTGACTGTTAACCGATCTTGGTTGTTTAATGTTATTAATGAACTTAATTCCACTTTGGTTTTATGTGAATGACATGGGGTTCACATCCCAGGAACTGAACTCTATTGCTTTATCCAAGCTTTAATAAGCTTTAATTTAAGCGTTATTGTTATTTACATGGTATAAGTGAACTAAGAAGGCTAAAAGGCGACAGAGGTTTAAATCTCAAGAAGTGCTTAAATGCTAAAACGTTTATATTAAATGCAATGCATTTGTTTGACAGCACACTTTTAGCAATCCAGTAGAATCTAGAGAAACCTACTGGCAGCAGTTTGCAAGTAACTTACTGTAAATAAGTATTTACAACACCATTTATCTTGCAGTATAAGTATTTACAGAGTTGAATGTATATCTTTACTGTAAAATATACAGTAATTTTCACTATGCAACTTTAAAACACAGTAACATACTGCATAACTGAAAATGACATAAAAATTGAGTTGAAACAACACAACTCTTAAGTTGTTAATGGGACAACTTCATTATTTTAAGTTCAATCCATTTAAAATTGTAAAAACTTAATCGATTTGTGTTGAAACAACATGAAATGTGTGGAACCCAGCATTTGTTTTTAGAGTGTACAGTAAAATACAGTTAATATTAAAGTTAAATACTGTGTAAGTTACAAATATATGCTCATAACAAGTGCAATCATCACAAGTTACATTTATTGAGGAACAAGTAAAAAGTACAATATGTAAAAAAATACAAAACCTGCTTCATATATCTCTAGTAATGTGAATACAAAGTGCATAGCTACGATACATGCCTGTAGCACTACAACTAAAGGACTAGTCTAAGCAAAGGGATTCGGGCAATAGAAACCCTCAAACAAAAGTATAAAAATAGTCAAATAAAATAGCTATACTTAGCAAACACACACACACACACGCGCGCGCACACACACAAACGTGTTTAACAGCTGTCCAGTCCTGAAGTTCTCCATAATATTTAGTGAATTTCGGCATACCGTCGGTGTGAAAGCATTTCAGTCCGTCCGTATTGCAGTGTTGTAAGGACAAGTCAGCCCTGTACGACAAACTCTGATGAGTTTTAAAAAGAAAAAAAGACCACAAGACAAATAAATATGAAATAAATAAGACAAAAAGAGTATTCAAAATAGCCATTGTTCAGTCTTACATATCTTATATTTACAAATAACGCCGTCATAGAGATGACACCATTTCCCCGTGTAGCTGCTTCACCTGAACAGATGTCTCCACAAATTTCATTCATGTCATTCTGTGATCTGGCATATTCACACTTAAACCACAAGCTGCCACCATCAAAATACCCATTTCAAAACTGAGCAGATATTAAATAAGACAGAATTCAAATTAATGTGCAATCGAGTGTTATTTTTTTAAACGAAGCTCTCTAGCGCCACCCCCTGGAATCAAACAGAAGTATGTGTGCTTCAACATTTTTTTTTACAATCCAAGACAGCCAAGGCTATCATAAACAATACAATTATAAAGGCAGGACAGACCATATAGGGGAAAACGCATGAATACTCCTTATATATGAAAGCTTATAATGAAAATGTACATTGGTTCAGCTTTTCGGTATCTGAAAAAGTTTTCCCTGGAAAAAAAAGGAGAAATAAAATTAAATTAAATAAGAACATGTGCTCAAATCTTTCATGACACTAAAAAAGAAGTCATTACAAGAATACTGTATTTACAAAAGGCAAGGAGGAAGAGATAGAGGTATATGAACAAGTATATAAGAGGAATAGCAAAAAATCATTGGGCTTTTTGGCTTTCAATGAGACAATATTGAAAATATCCAATTCTTAATAAGAATTAAACCCCTGTATTCATTAAACAGCAGCCAATTTTCATTTTTGTTCTTTTCTTGAATTATCTACAAAAATATATTGGGACCGTCTCAAAATGTGCCCAAATTGTTATCGCTGCAACATGGTTGCATAAAGAAATAAAATCTTCCATGCAAATGTCATGCAGATTTTCATCAAGACAATAGTTTCCTTCATGCTCGACGCTGATCTCTTCCAAATACCTCAAATCTACACTTTTTGGATATTTACATTAATACACTGAATACAAGAGTGTTGATAACCAGGCATTATTTTTGGTTGGCCGTGCCCAGTCTGCCTCAGCACCAGAGAAATATGGACCCAGATCAGTCTCAATAATAATACATTTACGGAAATAAAATTAACACGCGCACAACACAATTCACATAAAAAAAAAAAACTATTCGTTAATAAATGTGCAAATCTAATTCATAAATTCAAAACACAATTCATAAATGCGCAAATCTAATTCGTAAATTTAAAACACAATTCATTAATGCGCAAATCCAATTAGGAAATCCAAAAGACAATTCATAAATGCGCAAATTTAAAACACAATTTATAAATGAGCAAATCCAATTCGTAAATTTAAAACACAATTTATAAATGAGCAAATCCAATTCGTAAATCCAAAACACAATTCATAAATGTGCAAATTCAATTCGTAAATTTAAAACACAATTTATAAATGCGCAAATCCAATTCGTAAATCCAAAACACAATTCATAAATGTGCAAATTCAATTCGTAAATTTAAAACACAATTTATAAATGCGCAAATCCAATTCGTAAATCCAAAACACAATTCATAAATGTGCAAATTCAATTCGTAAATTTAAAACACAATTCATAAATGCGCAAATTCAATTCGTAAATTTAAAATACAATTCATAAATGAGCAAATTCATTTCGTAAATTTAAAACACAATTTATAAATGCGCAAATTCAATTCGTAAATTTAAAACACAATTCATAAATGCGCAAATTCAATTCGTAAATTTAAAATACAATTCATAAATGCGCAAATTCAATTCGTAAATTTAAAACACAATTCATAAATGCGCAAATTCAATTCGTAAATTTAAAATACAATTCATAAATGAGCAAATTCAGTTCGTAAATCCAAAACACAAATTTATAAATGCGCAAATCCAATTCGTAAATCCAAAACATAATTCATAAATGCGCAAATCCAATTTGTAAATTTAAAACACAATATATCAACGCGCAAATCCAATTCGTAAATCCAAAACACAATTTATTAACGCGCAAATCCAATTCGGAAATCCGAAACACAATTCATAAATGCACAAATCCAATTTGTAAATTTAAAACACAATTTATTAACCCACAAATCCAATTCGTAAATCCAAAACACAATTCATAAATGCGCAAATCCAATTCGTAAATTTAAAACACAATTTATTAACTTGCAAATCCAATTCATTAATCCAGAACACAATTCATAAATGCGCAAATCCATTTCATAAATTCACAAGTAAAAATCTAATATATTTCAAATGCATCTCACCTACGTTTATACATTTATGTATAACAAATATTCTTCTTAAATGTTTGCATTATTGAAATTATCATTTGGATTTGTGCATTCATGAATTGTTATTGTTATTTATGAATTGTGCTGTGCGTGTATGAATTTTATTTGGTAAATGCATTATTCCTGAGACTGATCTGACTCCATAGAGAAACGCTGTCTGGAGAAACATTTGTAGTAAAACACTAGGAGAGGAGTTGAGTTTGTTGCTGAATACAGGCAGACTGAGCCAAAATTAGGAATTAAAGTGACAGTTCACCTCAAAATTATTATTTAATCTCCTCTACATCATTCTGTTTCTGGTTTACAACATAATTTTGACAATAATCACTTTGTTTTTTTTCAAAAAGTGTTTGCAATAAACAATTTTAAGGTGACCTGTCCCTTTAAACATAACCTCGTCTCACATACACACAGAAAAAGAAAAAAAAGATTCCCTAAATATTGGCTATACATCCCAGCAGAAATGGTGGAACATCAGCTAAATGCTGCAGAGGAAGTGCCTAGAAGAAGTGCACAGTGGTGCTCGCCGCTACAAAAGTGACAGTGTAGGATTGTGTTCACTGTCCAAGTCTATTCTCCACATTTCTATGCAAGATGTACGTAAATCCAGCATTCTGTGTTTGAGTGGGATCGCAAAACAAACAAACAAATTCCTCATGTCTACAGAAGAACTCAATCTGAACTGGAATAACATGGTACCAGACTCCGGAAAACAACGAAGCCAGTTCAGTTTAATAAATAAAGGCTGGAAATAAAAAAGAAAGAAAGAGGAAAAGACGGAGAGAAAAAGATCCAGCTGCTCTTGAATTGAAAGGCAATCTGAGAGAACGTCTTTGAGAGTGTCGGACTCTCCAAGGCTTCCTAAGAATGCCAAGTCAGTACCCTAACAAGGCGGCATCACCACTCCTCGTCCACTTCCTGCTCTATTTTGATTTGTGGCGGCTGGATTTCCTGACTGCTCGGCACTTCCTCTTTCTCCAGTTCTCCATCATCCTCGTCCTCCTCCTCCTCTTCTTCTTCTTCCTCTTGCTCCTGCTCTTGTTTTTTCTGGCAGCAGGGTTTGTAGAGATGCGGGTCGATCAGAACCTCCCCGAAACGACCTTTGTAGATGATGCCGCAACACACCCGCTGCCTGGACAGATCATTTCAATTGCAAGTATTAATTATGATCAATGGCATTGTAAAATATGACACTATTATTAGAGGTTTTGGGTCTTTTAGAATAGTAAAAATTCAAAATGTGAACGCATTTATTTTAATTAAAACTCTTGTGTGGCAATTTAGATGTCTTTACAGTCACTTCATACTTTAGACTTATTAGGTTATATAAAAGAGTATTTTAAGCATATTAAAGTTGCAGTACGTAAAATAGGCGACGCAGTTGCGCAGTAGGTAGTGCTGTCGCCTCACAACAAGAAGGTCACTGGTTTGAGCCTCGGCTGGGACAGTTGGCATTTCTGTGTGGAGTTTGCATGTTCTCCCTGCATTTGCGTGGGTTTCCTATGGGTGCTCCAGTTTCCCCCTCCGTCCAAAGACACAGGTGCGGTACAGGTGAATTGGGTAGGCTAAATTGTCCATAGTGTATGAGCGTGAATGAGTGTGTATAGATGATTCCTAGAGATGGGTTGCAGCTGCAAGGGCATCTGCTGCGTAAAGCATATGCTATACAAGTTGGTGGTTCATTCCGCTGTGACGACTGCAGATAAATAAAGAGACTAAGCTGAATGTAAAATGAATGAATGAAAATGTAAGTTTGACACCCAGTGGTTGATCTAGGTATTGCACACCTGGTTCAAAACACATGCAAGTGCAGGTTGCCAGATTGATGACACCGACAGCAGTGTGCCTGACTATCGAGCCTATAGGCTGATTTAAACCGTTTTCTAAATAAAAGCAAAGACAAGTGATAGAAGGAATATTTTCAATATAATATTTTCTGTCATAACCAACACCTGAAATTTAGACACGAAACTAAATATTAGAAACGGCATCTATTTCTTGCAGCTGAACAACAGACAACTATGACAATGATCAGCTCAGGTACACCTCGTACTTTATTCAGTGTTAAATGCTAATCATGTGAGTTTAAATGCCATTTTGCATGACATGTATTGCCATACTACTGAAAGCAGCAGCAGTTCACCTCGGATCTTGAAAACAAAGTGCATTTATAAACAAAGTACAACTTTTAAACTGGGACTCAGTGCAAGCCAACACATATCAGTGATTCAGCATCTACAGTTAAGTTAAAGAGGGTTAATATGTGTTAATTAGATTGAGACACCCTTTTCCCCTGGAAACTATAGTAAGCCCCCCTCCACATTTAATGATATTATCACTTGTATAAGTTTGCTGTAGGTATGTCAAAAAAGATGGTTTGTTTGTTACTATATCTAGATATGTTTATGCACAAATAATAGCCTAATGTAAAATATAAAAGCAAATTTGTATAAGGTGCACCTTGCGGTATTAAGGAGTTGTCGTCTGCAAATGTCTTATTAATTTGAACTTCAGTGCTGATAATACACTGTGGCTGGGTCAGGGACTCTTTGAAAATGAAATAAAACTCTAGTTTAGGTAACTGTCTTGGTGTTTCCAGTCTCTTGCGTCTCATTTCGGAGGCTGCTGCTGTCCACCGAAGGTCCCATTTTGGATGCGGATGCACACTTTGAGAGCCTTTCTGACTAAATGAATGAAATACAGTGTTTTCAACCAAGGCAACCCTGAGTGCTGAAATATAATTGGCTAAACTGTTACTAAGCAGGTTAAATGACCAAAACAAAGACAGACGTTCTGGCACTTAGCACACATTTTCAAAGCAATATATAGCATTGCTTTCCAGGTAAACAAGAATGTTCACCTAGCATGTTTCTTAAACATCTGCAAACATATTATGGTGTTTTTATACTTTAGAAAAGTCAAAAAGTTAAATATAATAATATAATATAATATAATATAATATAATATAATATAATATAATATAATATAATATAATATATCAATAACCCATTACACACTTGTTTAAAGCAATGCATTTTGGTATGCCTCAGAATTCTTTTGTTTTATAATTTAGTTACAAACAAATATACAAACTAAAATAAAAAGTACTCATGGTCAGCATAACATTACTAGTAAAAAAAAAAAAAAGTACATTTTCGCAAATATTCTATCAGAAAGTAACTAAGTGAAGCGTGAAAATTAACCCGTGTCAATTAAGGTGGAAAAAAATGGTATTTTCCGATAAAACACACTACTATAGTCTTCAATTTTTAATCGTCTTTTCAATTATAAGTAATATTTATGATGATAAAAGGTCAAATCCTTACCTCTTCCAGTATGTGAGGTCTAGAAATGAGAAGACTGGAGAGCGGGCAGAGCCGGGAGTCAACTCAGAGTCAGAGCCTTCATCCGATTGGTTACTGTAGCTGGGTGACTGGGCGGGGCTTGCACTGGAGGTGGTGCTGTGAGCGTCTGAATCTGTTAACAGACAGGGATCACGTTAAAGGTTATTACAGCAAGATGTAAACAGCACTTTCAGGTTCATTTGTAACTGAAATACGAGTTTTTTTTGACTCACTGTGTCTCTTGAGTTCTTTCTGAACTCTGCTGATCTGGCTCGGTCGGATCCGTCTGGACAGGGATTTGACTTTCTTTGACTTCACTGTTGTTTTCAGACTGGGTCCCCCTCGAGCATCAACCACCTGAGAAAAATCGATAACACAAAATAAATAAAAGTATTTTTAATTAAATTTGAGTTATAAGCATAATAATAAATACATTCATATTATATTATATTATATTATATTATATTATATTATATTATATTATATTATATTATATTATATTATATTAATATATTATATTTATATATTATTATATTATATTATATTATATTATATTATATTATATTATATTATATTATATTCAAATAAGGTAAACGATGTTTAGTTGTGAATGTACCAAAAATCATGTTGCACTACTTATTTTATTTTTCAACCTTATATACCTCTTTTGCACAATAGTACTTGTATGGAATTTTGGTCCAGATGGATTCAGAATATAACTTCAACCTAATGTCTTGTGCTATTAAACTTTAAGATTATTTATTGTAAATATTGCTTCCACATCCCCTTTTTCCTGTAAATACTTTTGGTATAGATAAGGTAAAAGGACATGTTCATCTGTTATTGTCATGAAGAAATTGGGGGGGGGGGGGGTAAATTGGAAAAGCTGTTTATATTTATGATTATGTTTATTAATGTACATATTGATGTACATATGTCCAAACATGTAGCATAATGACAACAAAGCTCAACTTGACTTGTTTTAGGCTTTACATTTTGGTATTACTCAGAATTATTTGTATTTTCATATATATATATAATTTAATTGCAAACAAAACTATGTACAGTATATAATACTACTAATTTACTTTTCAACATGATCATATATTATACATATTTACTGTATATTATATAATTTTATGCAGTAATAAATACATTATAAACATACATTTATTATTATTAGTGCATTATCATTACTATTATTAATACTGTGAAGCTAATTATTATGTTACATGCAAAACAAACACGTGATCTTCTTCCCCAGCTGATCCTCCTTTATCCACTGTAGCTGCACTTCACTTGTTCCCTGAGAGTCGTTCAGTCTAAGAGCAACATATACTGAAATCTCCACTGAAAAAACGTCAGTGTGATAAACAAGGAGTTTGACGGAGCTTACGTGATTCCAGTTCTTCTTGGATCCGACAGGCAGCTTCTTCCAGCGTTTCACCAGCAGGACACAAGCGTTGCAGATTTCACCAGAGCGAGTCTCGCTTAAACTGTAAAAGTATACCATTGTAGCTGTAGTAAGATTATGCAAATCAATCCATTTCTCACGTTACAAACAAACAAAAGCATACACTTCACATTCAACCGGCACTCAGATTCAGCACTCGGTGGAATATAGCCAGAACGTAAAGGGAGAGTTCATCCAAACATGAGTTATGTCCCAAATGACACACTATATATGCACTTATACACTAATCCATGTAGTGTATTAGATAAGTGTCATCCCAAATGTAACAATATTTTTGTCTGCTAAATGAATATTCAAACCTTTCATGTTTAACAGTTTCCAAATTAGTGTAAAAAAATAAACTAAACAGCAAATAGTAACTGTCACGAGTACAACCGCATTCACCACAGGGGGGCAGCATAATCACTTACGTTAAGTAAATAATCAAATCTCAGCACCAGTAGCTCCTCCCCTTTACACTACATCAACAAATCGGCATCCATTAAGTGTGTGATCATCCTTCTGTTTATCAGTTGTCAGCTAAATAAATACATACCCATGTATTTATAAAGCACTTATTATTACTTTTAGATTTTTCAGTGTTGATGACCTCTTTATAGTACAAAAACGGCATAGAACAGTGATAGAAATGGCAAAATGGCATAAAAAAGTACAATATATGCAATCTGCAAATGGTCTATAGCAGCGGTGCTTAAAGCTGTTCCTGCACATTTCAGTAGCAACCAGGGCCAGGGGGGGGGACTCCTTTTCAGCCCTAGACTTTCAAGACCCGCCCACCTTAGTTCACGACTGACTATAATACAATAACGTCATTTCCAATTTACTATCACGTCTTTTTCAAGAAAACAGCTGCTTTGAATTTCAAATGTTCAACAACATTAACAGTATCATAGGTCTTACTTGCAAAATGAAAAAAATTAAAAATTAATTGCTGTACGGTGTGGTTGAACTCAGGTTGGCGGCGGCGTTACGCAATGTGCTGACTATTGGACCACAACGGCGATGTTACGCTGGTGCGTTTGGAATTATAAATAAATACTGCACTGCTATCTGCAAGACTCTTGACTACGGTATTTATTAAGGGCTTTAGTCTTTTTCTCCCCTTTTTAGATTTCCGATCAAGTTATGTCGGATTTATTAATGTAGTGAATCATCTGATTTTCATTGAGCAGGTGTAATATTCATTATTTTTAATTATTCAAATTCTTATTTTCACTAAGATGCCGCTGTTTGGGTTTGAATGATAGTTACATCATCATTAACCTGCAGGCTGCATTTTACTCATGGGGCTGCGAGAAAATAAATGCAAAGAGTGGAGCTGCGGCAAAATAATGAATAAATAGAGTAAGGCTATGGTCAAATAAATGAATAAATGAAAAAGTGTGACTGCGGAG
Organism: Danio rerio; assembly: GCF_052040795.2. Taxonomy (NCBI): domain Eukaryota; kingdom Metazoa; phylum Chordata; class Actinopteri; order Cypriniformes; family Danionidae; genus Danio; species Danio rerio. The sequence continues at coordinate 17,193,736 of NC_141024.2, forward strand.
AGGGCAAGCAGCTAGGGACACCGGCCCTCGCGCCCAAAAAACGCACTGGCCCACCAGGAGTTCTCAGGAATTCTTAGCCAATCCGGGTCTGCTTGCAACCCATATCAAACACACCTGCCTGTAATTATAAAGTGCTATTCAGGTCCTAATTAATTGGTTCAGGTGTGTCTGATCAGGGTTCAAGCTGAAATCTGTTGGAAGGTAGAATTCTAGGAACAGGGTAGGGAAACCCTTGGTCTATGGGAGGGGTGTCAAAACTCGGTCCTGGAGGGCCGCTGTCCTGCATAGTTTAGCTCCAACTTCCTCTGATACACCTGCCAGGAAGTCTAGTATACATTGAAAGAGCTTTATTAACTGGTTCAGGTGTGTTTAATTGAGGTTGGAACTAAAATATGCAGGACACCGGCCCTCCAGGACCGAGTTTGGACATGCCTGGTCTATGGTTTCAAACTTGACTGAGTTTCTTTCTTCTGTTAACAGACAAGAGAAGATATGATGAATGTTGGAAACATGTAGCCATTTAATTCTTTAGTAGGTTTAAGATTAAATACTATGGAAGTCAATGGCTGCTGCTTTCCAACATTCTTCGAAATATCTTCTTTTCAGTGCAGTGGAGGAAAGAAATTCATAAAGGTTTAAAGAAACAAGTACATTAGGAGTGAATGGTCGTTTTCTTGGAGGTGAACCACACTGATATAAATTTGGCAAAAGTATAGGAGGATGGCGCACTCACCCAAAGCAGCTCTGAAAGTCTCTCTCATAGCGTTTGCTGTCGGTGAAGCGAGAGCTGGAGGATTTTGCCCTGCAGATGCAGCATCCATCAAGGCTGCGGTACATCTTCGGCTTGTGAAAGCCAAACATCTGAAAACAAAAAAAAAGGGTTTCAGTACTTCTGCTGATTGACAGAGATTTTCTGATATTTGTTAGAATAGAATGATTTTGGAGATTTGTTTGGTGCATACCTGTTGTATTAATTTGTATTAGTTTCAGACCTTTTCAGGGATCTTCAATAAAGTCATAAAGTTGTTCAAGTTGCAAAGTCATACTTTTATTAGAAATAAAAAATGTTTTGTAACATTTTAAATGACTTCACTGTCAGTATTGATCAATTTATTGAAGAAAACTGTATTCATATTTGTATATATTATAGTATTATTATATAGTAATAACTATAACTTATAGTATTATTATTATTATTATATGATGTAAATTATAGTATAAATGAAATTTTAAAGTACATATAAAAGAAAAGTGGTAATTATATAGTAGTTAATATTATTCCTCAATATTATTTTTCCATATTTTTGATAAAATAAATGAAGCCTTAGTGAACATCACAGACTTCACTGAAAACAAATGGTGTGCAGACTAAAAACAATCTTGACAAACAGCATGAACATTCCACAAAGAATCAAATAACAGACTGAATTAAATGCGAAAGGTGCAAGACAAAAGTCAGAAATAATATTTTTCTGCAAAACACTCCTATCTTTTTTTTGTTTTACAAACGGTTTAATAAGTGTAGTTAATAATATAATGACACATTTACTAATAATGTTATAACAACAACATTCAAATCTACTAATAATTTACATTCACACATTTGGCAGATGCTGAAATCCAAAGCAACTTACATATCATTAAAGGCAAAGATTTATTACTATAATTATTAGTTCTTGCTTTTCTTGCATGGGAATCAAAGCCACGTGATCTACCAGCTGAGCTTCAAGAAGGCTAGAAGAGCTACAGTACAGGTTATTTAGATGTAGGCTATATACAAGTTTGATTTATTGTATATTTTAGATTTAAATTGGAATAATCTGAATAAATCTAGTCATTGAAATAATAGTTTAAACTAGCAAATGAAAATATTACTCATATTTTAGGTATATATTGTATATTATTCATATTGCATAATTGTAATACTCTGATGCACACACTTAAAATACACACATTTTAATTATACAAAAAAACATTTAAAGTACGTTGTCTCAGTATTATTAGTTTGGTCCAATTCTAACAATATTTTATAAATATTAAGTTAATATTTTGAACAAAAAAGAGTGTGCGTGTGTGTGCGTGGGTTATCATCAGTCATCATCATCGCGTCAGCAGGATCAGATCTTAATGGACTGGAGCTGCTCTTATATAACAGGGTGCTGATGATGGAGCAGGACAGTCACCGGTGACGGACAGCAGCACTTTCATTTATTACAGAAGAAAGAAAAAACATCTGTATAAGCTTATCTGAAGCCTTTCATCGTGTATATACATGTTTTTTTAGATAGCCTAAATGTTACCATAGCCTACTATTGAAACATGTTTGTACAGTATAAGAGTTGAACGGGCGCTTGACTGTATATTCTGCCTCTGACGCAATTCAAACATGGCAACGCGTTTGAGAAGAGAGGAGGGGCAGAAAAATGGGGGCAAGAAAGTAATGCGATGCCGTCGCGGAAACCTCGACCAAAAGTGAATTCAACACGCTTAAATGTGTCACCTAAAGTTACCCATATCATATAATAACCGCATAATTAATATTTTGCGGCGTTTAGACGCACGGCCGTCCGCGCACTGCAGTGAAATGGTGCGCGCGTCCCGCTGTATTCACCGCCCACCAGCTCGCGCGGAAGCATGGCACGCCACACGGCATCTTTAAACACACACATTCAGCAGGTTTTCGCCGCAGTTTGCCAATAAAACGACCTCTGCTCTGTGCGAGGAATCAATTCGCAGGGTTTCCCTGATGTTAGACGTGTCTAATAAAGACAGCCAGCTGAAGGAAAGCGCTCTCCTCGTCCGCTGCTCTTTGTTTTCCGCGCGGCTCTGCGTCAGTGGCTCGTGCGCCTCCATGCTTCGCGCTCGAGACTGTAAACACATGCTGTCCGCGTAACAACTTCACCCAAGGACACAGAGCGCGACTAAACTCCCATTTGCAAGTTTATTTCATCAACAGGACGATTTAAGACACTTTTAAACACTCCAGCGCAATACTAAAACATCGATTTTATTAGCTCCACGATTAAATGCGTCAGTGACACCGCCTCCATCTCTCATGAAATGAATCTTTAAGACTACCACAGCTAGTTTTTATAAACGTCGACCTCTTTTGAGTTCCAGAAGCAGAAGTTTGTAAACGCATGTTGACGAGCTTGTGAAAATGCGGGTTTGTTTTGAAGCACACCCACCAACAGGAGTGAACAGACCACACGCAGTCACAAGGATAGTTCACTATCCCAAGTTCAAATCGAGTATAAACAGCGAAACTTGTCCTAAATGCGCGCAATGTGACGCCACGTTCGCGTTTATTAGATATTTCGTGTACATCTTATAATTCGCGCACCTATTTATTGGGTTTTTAAACGGAATACGAATGCAAATGTCCTATTTTTAAAAGCTCTTTCTATCTAAACAATCATCCAGAGCGTGTTTCTAATACGCCTAAGTTCTGTTATAAAGAAAATAAATCAATTCCGGCGTCAAATGTATCGATTTAGCCATAAAACACTTAACAGCAGCGATCCCCTGTAAAGGATGCGAGCGCCCTAAAATGTGATGCGCGGTATGAGCAGCCTCACCATCAAGTGTAAACACTGAACTTATCGCGCTTTTACCCTGAAGTAAAAGCTGAAAGTGTTTCGGCAAGCCTCCAAAGTCATCTTTCTGTTACACTGCTGACGAATGCGACAGCTTTCGCCCTGTCACACAACTTCTTTCCTCTCGAAAGGCGATGACATCTTCTGCACGCGTAAAAACTCCCAAGTTACTTTTACCCAAAAAGCCTTTTTATTCTTACCTCGACTTGGAGCAGTAGAAGTCAAACCACACAGCGAAATCCAAGAGTTACAGGCGTTACTCATTTAACAATGCGCCACTCGTTACTGTCTCACTTTCTGTCTGAGTGTAGTAAAATGTTTACGCATGCGCCGACGGCCATCCACCATTTTCTGAATTTCTTCAATCAACCTCATTTGCATACGCCGCTGACGTTTGACTGCGTCTGCATTCTATTGCCCATATAAGGAAGAGAAAATTACGCGGGAAACGTGGGCGGGTCCGGTTGCTAGGGGCAGCAGCCAGTGCTCTGCGATCCCGGTGGGCGGAGTTACGAGCTACTACTACGAGCAGAGCAGAGCAGATGTCGGAACAAACGCAGCAGCACATCCTTCAGCTCGGCAGCCATGAGCACATGTCGGCAGCTGCGGCTCTTCTGCATCTCAAAAGGTCGAGCTTGCGCTGTTTGGACACTCTGCTGCGCAAGTACTGAAAACACTGGAGGAGTTGAACGATATTAGACCTTATAAATGTAACACTTTCATAAAAACGCAGAAGAATTTTGGAGCAAGAAATGATTCCCTGAAGCAGTCATGTCAAGTGTAACGTTATATAGGCTATAGAGAGTGTGCTGTTTTGTTTGTAACTCAGTGTTTGTTTGTTTATAATATCCTATTCAAATATTTGTTAATCAATCAGTCAATAAATAAATAAATAAATAAATAAAAACTGTGCAAGCAGCTTGCAAAAAATAGTTCATCTTTAATTGTTTATAATGATACACTCAAATATGCCCACTTGTATACTATATAAAAGGCGAAAACAGTGTTTGAGAGGAGAATGACTATTTATTACCCTCCAAAAATAACATTGGCTGAAAACTATGCATTTAGGATGAGCCGAAACAGCACAATTCTCTAGTTTTTTTGGAACAACTTAATTATTTTATGTTCAACCCACTTATATTTGCAAAACTATCAAGTAAACTTAATTCATTCATGTTGTCCCAACACAAACTGAACCCAGCATTTTTACAGTGTAGATGAAGCAGATTAACTGTTCTGGTCTTCTCAACTTACATCAAACAAACTGATATATTAAGTTAAACGTTATATAACTTAGTTAAAACTTTATTAACTTATTAAAATAATATAAATATAAAAAGAAATATATAATCATTATTGTCATGACTTTGTCATTATTTTTAGTGTAAAATAAAAACAACATGCTAATATACAACTGTAAGCAGCTTGCAAAAAAACTTTTCACCCTCAAATATGCCCACTTGTATACTAGGTGAAAACAGTGTAGAGAATGACTATTTATTACTCTCCAAAAACAAGCTGAAGCAACACAATTATTGAGGTTTTTTTGAACAACTTCATATTTTATGTTCAATCCACTTAAATTTGTAAAAACTAAGTGTGTTAACTTAATTCCTATATGTTGTCCCAACACAAACTGAACCCAGCATTTTTTACAGTGTACTCCAAAAAAAGAGAGCACTTAAACAAATTACTTTGACTTGTTACAATTAAACGAATTAGGTTTGACAAACTTAATTTATGACTGTTTTCATAGTAAATTCATTTAGTTTTTCTTTAGGTGTAACAAGTTTTAGTCATTTTTTATGGCAAGTATTGTTTACAATTACACTGTAAAACCCAACAGTCAACTTTATCAGATGAAATGAGTGTAGTTAACTCAAAATATACTGAAAGTTCATTCTAGTCATTTGAAAAGAGTTTTGAACTCAGTGTTGAGGGTAATGGGTTAATTAAATTCCTCATTACTTCAGCATAAATGGATTAAGTTCACAGCACTCATTAGGGTTAGTTTTTCCTTTAACTTTAATAATTAATTATCTTAACTTTTTGGGTTTTACAGTATAGTAAACATTAATTTGCCACAAAACATAAAAGTGTTATTATTATATTAACATGGGATGGAAATCATTTTTACTGTAATTAAAGATTTTTTTACTATTATTACTATTTTATTAACAATATTATATTGAATGATCTGAACTGTTCCATTCTTGTTTTCCTAAATAAATTCCTAAAACTTGCTACAATAAAGAATTTATTACTGTCAAACTTAATTCATTTAACTGTAACAAGTCAAAGTAATTTGTTTTCACTTTTTACAGTGCAGCTAAATCAGATTAACTGTTCTAGTCTTCTTAACTTACATCAATCAAACTAATATATTAAGTTCAACTTTGCATAACTTATTCGTTAAAACTTTATTTACTTATTAAAATAATATATGCATAGAAAGTAATATAAAATCATTAGTTGTCATAATTTTTTAGTGTATGTCCAATATATATATATATACATACATTTATTTATATAGTGAACCTTACTGACTCATACTAGCGATAATGTTGATTTTTATCTGTATTATCCCTTGAGGATTTGTGAATAGAAGTGAAGCCATAGATCCCATGACAGTGAAAACAAGAATAGTTTCCATTTCATTTTTACTATACCCTTTTATACTGTATAGAGCACACTTAAAAAAAATCTTACATTGTATACCAAAGGGGGTTAAGTTGGTTCGAAAGACCCAACCCCACTAATAAAAGGTTCAGAATTTGTCCCATACATAAGCTCATTTGTCATATTTTGCCTGCTATTCCTTCTTAAATTATGGAAATAACCCAAATAAGTAGGCTTTTATTGAATGCAAACAATAATTTTTCATGAGTCCAACATCCAACTGTGCAAGAAAACACACAAATCATCTTTCACTACAAGCAACTTTTATTCTGAATCTTGGACCTTATTCTTGAAAAAAAAAACAAATGAAAATGTTTGAAGCACCGAAGGTTTATTTTGATGGTCATGTTGACTTTTTGTCAATAACTTTTAATTATAAACTTTTTTTCTTTTTCTTTTTTGTTTTTTTCTTTTTTTTTTTACAAAAAAAAAAATTTTTCAGATGGCAAAAATCTGATATCTGATCCGATTCAAAATCTGGCCAGTTTGTTATTTACCCCCCCAAAAAAATGACAATAGGCTACAGTTTGTCTGTTTGTTTTAATTCAAAACTTTAACAGACTGCTTTTTTCCACTGATGTATGATGTAATGGATTTGTATTTTTAAAAAAAAACTTTTTTTTTATTCATATTTCTTTATTCTAATTGTTTAGCAAATGTTTTTGGTACCTAAAAAGTGTGGTTATGACAGTGTGGCAGTATGTAAACCTGATAATTAAATAGAAAATAAGGTGAATAACTGCAAAACGTCCATTTTTGGAGAAAAAAAAGAACCACCCTTTTCACTAGGCTGGCTACTGGCCTGTATACAGTATAATTTGAGATGTGGCATATTTATAATTTACTAAATTGCTAATTCCTATATTTATTAGTAAATTCATGCAAAATAAGTTCATGTCCTCTGTATAGTACATATACACATATACAGAGACCCAGGTTACTTTTTTCCTTAGCAGAACATTTTAAGACATTTATCCGTTAAAGATTTTCTAGCTAAAACTGTGGTTCTTGGTGATGTATTACATACAAGTCAATCCAGGACCAAAAAACATACACAGCCAAAACAAAGTTACAACCAGCGATAGATACACTGAGGTCTTATGAAGTGAAGAAGTAAAACGTTTAGCATGTACAAGTATCTGAAAATCATTTACACCTTTATTACCTTTAATCCAGAGTCTCAACGAACAGTCCTGAGCATCATGAGCCACAGATATTAATGTAGTTTTGCCTGTACATTAGAAAAATATATACTTATTGAATTGAACAAAATTAATTTTAGTATGTCCAACTTCATTTGTTTAAGTTAAGCCTATATAAATTGTTTGCAACCACTTACCTTACCTCTTCTTATACTTTCATTGTGCCAGTAACTGTTTACTTTTACGAACTGCCAAGCATCATTTTCTGAACTGCTAAGAACCACCGTTTCACACACAGATAAACTTCTTTAATGTCCTTCGAAAGAAAAAAGTTAATAGTAAACTCAATTTGTTAGGGGTAGACTATTTCTTTAAAATGTATTTGTGATCACAAATCAAACAAGAGAGACACCCAAACTTTGCTTCTTACCTTTATGTACATTGTAAAACCCAAAAAGTGAAGGTAACTCAAACCATTTGAGGAAACCGATTGCAACAAACCATTTAAGTTCAAAAACTAACCCTAATGAGTGCTGTGAACTTAATCCATTTGAGTAAATGAAGCAATTTGAGCACAGTAAAACCCAATAAATGAAGAGAACTTAAACCAACTGAGTACTGTAAAACCTAATAAGTTACGGCAGCTCAAACCGTTAGAGAAGACCGATCGCAACAAACCATTTGAGTAAAAAAAAAAAAAAAATCCATACGAGTACTGTGAAATTCCTCCATTTAAGTTGAAGTAATGAGGTATTTAATGAACTCATTACCTTCAACACTTCAAGAGTTCAAAACTCTTTTCAAATGACTAGAATGAACTTAAATGAACTTAAACATAACTTAATGAACTTAAATGAACTTAAGAATGAACTTAAATGAACTTAAACAGTGCATTTTGAGTTAACTACACTCATTTCATTTGCTCAAGTAGACTGTTGGGTTTTACAGTGCACTGTAAATGTTGTCTATACACATATAGGTAGTGATGTCACCACTGTAGACAATCTGTAAGTAGCTAAATAGGTTTCCGTTATAAAAATGCCTTCTATGAGCCAAGAGCGAAGCATTTATCCTACAGATGCCATCAGCGTGTCCCTAAAACTAAAAATAAAGCTCCACAAGGAATGACTCTTCATAGAGGAATGTTCTCTAGGACCTGAGTGCTGTCCTGGAATATCATGCATGCCGAAATAATGTCGACACACACCACTCATCATCAACATCACACGTGACTCAAATACAGATTTATGTACGGAGCACTTTTAATGAGCTGCTTCACAAATATAAACATGACGGAGAAACCCGGGAGCATTTCATAATATGATCAACGCTTTTATACAGGGAATAAACTGATGCAACGAGACGGAAAGAATCTAGAAGAGGAACCAATTCATTTACAGCAACAGTACTTCTTCTCCAAGATCTACATAAAAAAAAAACATGTCGCATGCATCAGCACCGCAAACAGGTGGACAGTTCCCTCATGGACTTTTTTACACAAGATGAGGAGGGATTCGACACTATACACACACTCCGAACCCATGATAAAGTAGTTTACCTAAAATAAATAAATGATTCAGTGTAAGCTTACTGCAACCCCAAGATAATCGACCAGTGTCTCAAAAGATTCCTCTGAAAATAAATACTTACAAACAATCCGAGTTACTATAAAAGAAATATAGAAATGAAATAAAACACACAGGTTAAGTGTTCGCATACATACGGATTAAATGCAGAGCGTCTTAAAAACAAAAAGAAATGTTAAGTGACCGAAAGCCATTTTTAATCCTGCAACAATTGTCAATTTCATTCAGAAGGATTAAAACTGCTCATAAAATAAAATGAGTTTTACTTAATCACTAAGCGTTGTGCAAGTTCTGTAGTAATCAACTCGGATTAACAAAGTAATACGCTTAATTAAGTGGTAAATACTAGGGTTTACACCCCACAGGATACTGTATATTGAAGGTTTATGGCAAATAAGGGCTCGTTATTGCTTTGAATGATTTCCAGTGTTTCTTTCTTGAACGTAAGCCAGTTGAAACCCACCGAAGTAGCTAAGAATGAAGTTAATACTCATTGGCAAAATAAACATCTCCTTAAAGTGTTCAACCAGACCGCATGGATCACAAATTTCGTAACATACAGCGATTCACATCCTATAGGAATGACCATTTTCTTTGAAAATTCTGTATGAACAGCCTTAAAACAGGAACTATTACTCGCCAACAAACAGCATCAGTTTAAACAGCTAAAGTTCATATAAACACTCGAAGTTGGGTGAATTCGTCAAGTATAATCACTTTGATTCTGATTAACTGAACATAACAGGTCCGTACTAAGGCTCCTCAGCAGTTGTCAAAATAGTGTTTTATAAAGTCAGAGCATGATCTGAAGCAGATGCGACTCGATCGCAGACAAACGACCACAGGTTTTCGAAAGCTAAATAAATCCACAGGTCTTCTTAAAACGTTCGGCTAGAAAGAGCACGACTCCAAATACTGCTACAAAACACACGTCTGAAGTTCAGAGTTCATTTCTTTGGGGGCGAAGAAGAGTCTTCAGTCAATCTCCGCAAAAAAAACAACAAAAAAAACCCAGCAAACTTGTAATACGGTTTCAGTCCTGAAGATGGCCTGAAGCAGTCTGAGTTTGAACTTCGCCACGCTGAATTACAGCTCGACGCTTTTTGTAAGCGAAGTCTCCAGGGTAATGGGGAAATCATGTAGCGTTTCTAAGACGCCGAGGAGAGAGCTTACGGTGAGTTTGTCTCGAAGTAAAGCGTTTTCTTCGTACATACGCGTGATGACCGGGCTTTCAGCCAGTAGAGGGAGCCACTGGGGTAATAATCGGTCTCTGTGGGTGAGCAAAAAACACATAAACAGACGTTAAAACACTGCGATTTTGTAATAAACTGGATTATTTAAAAATAAAAAAAAATTTCTGCATATATCCTATCAAAATAAAATGAACTAGCATGTGTGTGTCCTGACCTCGCGCCGAGGCAAACTAGCAGCTGGAATTTGCCGTCTTTGCCGATGTTGCGTGGCATGTTGTTGATGGCGTTGACGTATCGACAGAGTGATTCGCTATTCAGGCTGAGAGGCTCGGGGGATTCTTGCAGGTCTCCAGTTTGATCTCTGTTCTCCATAAACGCTACTATTCTCTCTGTACAACACACAAACACAGATTGATTAGTAACCTAAAAACATCATTAAATATGCAGTCGAAGAATTATTAGCCCCCCGTATACATTTTTACCCAATTTCTGTTTAACAGAGAGAAGTTTTTTTTTAACTCATTTCTAAAAATAATAGTTTTAATAACTATTTTTTTAATAACTGATTTATTGATATTTGCCATGATGACAGTAAATAATATTTTACAAGATATTTTTATATACTATAATTTAGCTTAAAGTGCAATTTAAAGGCTTAACTAGGTTCATTAGGTTAACTAGTCCAGTATCATTTGGGAAATATTTGAAAAAAGAAATTTCACAGAAAGGCTAATAATTTTGACTGTCTATTTAATGTAGGTATTTTAAACGTAACAGCAAACACAAATTATACACAAATTCAGTTCTTAAACTAAATTTCTAAAAGATTTAAAAGAAAAGGTCAATTTAATGAATGAAACAGCTTTGTATGAACATTTACTTTACAAATTATAGGACAAGGACAAAGCAGGAGTTTCTGTGTGTTTCGCAGTTTGGAAAGACGTTTGTTCTTAAGTGACAATGTCTTTTCATGTAACAATAATTTAAACATTTAATTCTTTTTCTTCATTGTTATTATTATTATTATTATTATTATTAATTAGTTTTTAATCTACTTGGCTCTCTTTTCCTCCTAATTTAGTATATATTTTTTATATTAACTGCTGTATATGTTCCGGTTTAAAAAAAATAGGCCTACTCGTATTAACCTGTAACATGTATTTATAATACTTTGTCATGTATCGGATGAAATCAATAAAAACTTTAATCACAAAAAAAAATTCTACAGCATAATAATAAGGGGGAGGATGTAAAAACCAAAATACATAAATGTCTTCTTTGCTAAATAATAAATTCCTAAATTATCAATTAAAAGGAATCAACTGTATATATACTTATTACTTAAATAAACCTCAAATAAGCAACCTGCATATATTAAAAAAGCAGCTATATTAAGATTTTTGAGATTTGTAGGACTAAATTATTTTTAAAACTCTATAAAATTTCTATTCTACACTAAATTAAACTTCTAAAAAACTAATAAATAAACAACTGTATTAGTAATAGCCACTGTTATTCTTTTAAGACGTCAAAACAAACTACAATTAATAATCTGTTCTTACCAAAGAAATCCCAAACAAAGACATTTTTCTGGAAGATTCGAGCAGAGCGAAACCCATGGTGGAAAAACTGCTCCAGCGCCCAAACAAGACCACCTTCTCCACACAGCAGAACCGTGAGACTGCCCCGCTGAAAAACAACACAAAAGATATAACAGAGAAAATACAAACAAAGGTGGAAAACATGTAGTGTAATATATAAGCAGATAAGTCATACCTCTTTCTCTGGTTTGTGGAAATGTTTAATTATATTGTTGACTGCTTCACCGATAGATTCCTGGATCTGAACGGTTGTTGGTTCTGAAGAAAGGAGGAGGAGGATTACATTTTACAAGAGGAAACTTATTTTATTTCTCTAAATGAACGAATAGCACTTCACATTCATAATTAGTTAAATAGATCTTAATCATGTTAAATCTATACCCTAATAAAACTAATATTTCTTTTCATTCATTTTTTATTTTACATTTTAAAAATTGTTCGCATAAGATCACATCAGCAGTGATTTGACTTCAGAATTAAACACTCTACATTTATATATTAATTATGGTCAACCATTAATAGAGCTTTTCAAAAGTCATTCATTACAGGTAAATAGTGTAACCCTTTACAAAACATGCTCTGATATTAATACAAACACAGAAGAATATATGTTAAAGGAAGCTGGAAACCTGTAACCATTGAACTCCATAGCATTTGTTTTTCTTACTATTGAAGTCAGTGGTTACCCGTTTTAACATATTTTAAAATATCTTCTTCCATGTTCAACAGAAATAAAGAAACTCATAAATGTAAATAAATAGTGAGTTGATGTGAGGTGAATAAATAGTAAGTTTGGGAACTGTCCTTTTAACCTATTTGACCTTTAAAGCACAGAAACAAATGTACCAAAATATTACAAATTGTAAATAATGATAATAATAAAGTTAACATTATAAACTCTTGTAAGCAAAACAAAGTCTATTTACAAATAATTTAACACTTTTCACTTAAATACCACAAAGATTAAATACTGCATTTTCAACAGGCTTCCGTAATTCTGTCATTAAACTCCTAAGAAGAACAACATTTGGTAGATAGTGTAATATAGATTTATGTACAAAAATAAGTTTGTTTGTTTTTTGCTAAAATGCATGCTGTTTGTATAAAAACAACCAAAACTTACAATTAAAAAGAAGAAAACTGCCTATCGGTAAGCAGAAGAGTACATTTGTGTAATGCTACATTTAAACCACTAGACGTCACTATAAGCCCAAGATAAATTTCCAGCCCCCCATACGAAAATTAGAAGACTTAAAGGGATAGTACACTGAAAAAAAATCATCATTTACACACACTTAATATTTACATTTACTTACACTTAATATTCATCTATAATATTTACTCTTATACTGAACATTTACTCACTCAGTTCTAAACACAATAGAAGATATTCCGAAGAGTGCTAGAAAAAAGAAGCCATTAACAATAATAGGAAAAACAATAACTAAGGAAATCAATGGTTACCGGTTTTTAACATTCTTCAAAATATCTTCTTTTATGTTCAATGGAAAAAAACTCTAACAGGTTTAGAACAAGGGAAGTAAATGATGTCAGAATTTTAATTTCTGGGTGAACTATTCATTTAAAAAAATAAATAAACAGAATCCAGACTGACTGTTTCCTTTTCCGGTGAGTGAAGTGATGCTGATTCTCCGGATCTGGGAGGGCGACCTCTGGAGCGGTGGTGTTTTAGACCCTCGACCTCCTTCATCATCGCCGCAAGGCACCACAAACTCTCCAATCAGCACTCGCTCCAGACTGCCATCATCCACACCCTTTCCCAGCCACCGGCCACAGGGAAACCTGCAGGAAGACCACCAGAAAATGAGTCACAAAAACATAGACAAGACTATGACATATAAAAAAAAAAAAGTTTCTTCTTATCTTAATTCTCAAACATGACCATTATTAATTCCTATCACATATTAGAGCTAATCTTTTACTAAATGTTGTTCTGTTCACTACAGAGACACCAATATTTGATCCATTTATAAAAGATAAATCACTGTCTGAGCATCTGAGATTAGGCATGAATATAAACACTACCTTTATGATTTTCAATAGCATTAGAGCTCACTGTGAGAGTATATTGGTAGCATTGTTTTGTTCACTTTAGGCATCTGATAGTGTGTTTGGAATTAGAAACTGAGCTTAACAATTGTGTTGAGAGGCTGAAAAAGGCCGTACTTGTATGTGTGTCCGGTGATCTCATTGCGGACCATGACGCAATCAACCAGCCACTTGGCCAGCAAGCCGGAGTTATCATGACCCAGCTGAACAGTGGTCAGCTTGCCCAGATTCTGGCACTGTGAACCAAGAGAGAGAGAGAGAGAGAGAGAGAGAGAGAGAGAGAAAGAGATCATGTGTTTGAGAAGAAGGTGAACATCGGATGAACACTGAGATGAAGGTGAAGGGGTGTACAATATATATTGCCGGGTTTGAACATTGTAAAAAAATTTTACAACTTACAGCGCTAAAAAAAATAGGGAATGAAGACAGCTAAAACTCAAAAAAAAAAAACCTCAAATATATATATATATATATATATATAAAGCTTTCTGGTGAGTAAATAGAATAAATAGACAAGCACAAACATTTTAGGAACAAAATAAGAGGAAAAAATTCTAATAAGTGTTTGAATACATGTTTACCAAAACTAGAAATATAAATTAATGTATGATATGTTTGTAACTAAACTAACTTAAATATTTACATACATATAAATATGAAAATATTTAATATTTGTATATTCAAGCAATATAAAATATGTATACAAAAAGTGTCTAATAATGAATAATGTGATACTATTGGATATCACTGTATGTGATAATGTGATACCATTAAATAATGTGCATAATAAAAATAATAATGAAGTAAATAAATAAATCAAATTATTATTAATAATCATTTAAAAGTATTTATTATAGTTTTATTATAATTCAAGTATAAATTAAATAAGGTTACAAATAAATATTATTTTTTAAAAGTTTAATGCAAAAAATATTACATTTGTATATATTTTGATGAGACATTTATATTAGTTATGTTATGTTATGTTATGTTATGTTATGTTATGTTATGTTATGTTATGTTATGTTATGATTAATAAAAAATATGGACGATAATTTAGCATTTTCATGTCAATCTACATCAGTGGTGTCAAACCCAATTCCTGGAGGGCTGCAATTCTGCATAGGCTGTTTCTAAATATGCGCTCTCAGCAATCTTGCATCCTCGTGTTCTTGTGAACAGTCATCATCAACTGCCAAAGTTCAGTTCCAATACTCAAGACCGCAAGAACGGAGGACGCGTGAAAGTTCCTAGATGTGTTCTTGAAATCGAAGACGCATCGATGCAGTGCAAAACTCACTTGAGAAGTCCCAGAAGTCATTGTGGCTGAATACGAAGGTGGAAAGTGCAGCATTCAATATAGATTTGTCATTAAAGTTCAGAGATTTAACTTATTTGTCTCAGCAGTTTCCCAGAATGAAATGATGAAAGTAAACATTACCATGAAAATTTTAATAAAGGCATAAACACATTAAGAGTGTTTATATGCTGAAATTTACATAATACAATTTTTTATTTGCATTGTGCAATGTATATTTGTAAGGTTTTTATGCATAGTATATATTGTGAAAAGGGGGAAAACATTAAATAGTTTGAATGCTGTAATGTTTAAATAATTTTCCATTTAAAATGTGTGAAGGGTATGTGACCATCAGGAAGAACCAGGAAGATCACAGCATATCATTTCTCACAGGAAACGTTCTGGGTTCTCGTGGTCTCCCCAGTTTGTTCTTCCGAGGTAACTTGGCAAGACCAGTCTCCACAAAGACGCAAGTCCATTCTTTGCGTTCTTGGAATTTTGAAAGAACCATAGTTTAGCTCCAACCACCTCCAAATCACACCTGCTTAATAGTCTTATATAGTATAGTATAGTATAGTATAGTATAGTATAGTATAGTATAGTATAGTGTAGTATAGTATAGTATAGTAGTCTTGAACAGTTGGAGCAAAACTGTGCAGAGCTGCGACCCTACAGCAATCGAGTTTGAAACCTTTGATCTACATGTTTCCCCTCAACCTGTGCATGTAAAAATCAAAAGTCAGTGGAAAGAATTGCATACAAATCACAGGATTTAAAGCTAGAAAGAAACCCACAGGATTAACAGAGCAGATCTCTCTAAATAGAGGTGCATATAGAGGTGGATGAATGGAAAGAGAGAAAGAGGTGGAGTGAAATGCAGAGCTGGATGAATGGAGAGAATGGATTGATGGTCAGCTAACCTTGAAGGCGATGGAGATGTGCGTGTGAGGCCTAAAGGCAGACTGTGAGAGGACACACAATGAGTTACAACATGATGGACACACAAACACACAACACTCACACACACGGACCGATTCTGTGAGGTGGGAAGACACAAAACTTACACATGTACAGTATTCAGAGGTTTCAATCAGTTTGAAGTTTGAACACCAAGAGAGTCACTTCAGTAGCAAGAAAAAAAGTCACTTCCCAAAGCACAAAAGCCTTATTTTAACTTATTTCTTTAGATTATTTACTGTTTACTAACATTAATATTATAGTTAATATGATCTTTATTTCTTATTTGTAACATAAAAATCTCAGTAAACCCAAAACTGTAAGACAATAAAACATTATAAATGTTGTATTTTTTGCACTGAGAATAAAAGAAAGGAGTGAAATATAAATTAGAATGCTTAAACAGAAGTTATGCCAAGCATTTAGACTAGTAATCATTACATTGTTACTTTCATTCTACTTCCTAATAGATTGAGTTTAACTCATTTCAATGAAGCAGGTGTTCGAAAGAGCCATAAACAAGCTCAAATTTGCAGAAGACAGGATGGGTGATTGTTTCAGTCCCACAGGAAAACTAAATAAAGCAACGTGTATCAGTTTCTGAGCTGAAACTCACGTCGAATGTCATCTCCAGTATGTTTTTGGTGATCTGCAGGATGCCGGAGTCGCCCAGCTCGCCCGACACACACAGCCAGGGGTTGGACGTGGTCATGGCGTTACTCAGCTTCTTGATGGGGATGATCACAGCCCGGTATGGGATCACTTACAATGCGAAAACAACACAAATTAGGTGGAAACTAAACAAAATGTTACACAAAAACAAAGTGAGTTCATGATTAACAATAAAAAATATTGCAAGTTGCTATGTGAAAGTGAAAGCTTGAATAATTTGAGGAAAAAGACGCTATACGCGGAGGTCAGTCTACAACCGTTTACTTCACCATAATAATGGTAAAATTAAAACATAACACGTGACGACACTGGGTTTTTTATACAATGTTCTTAGCACAATTCGTATATATTTCTAGGCATATAATTATCCAGCAACAAAGGTTGCAACACTATGTTTCCGTAGGTAAATAAAATGAAATGAGAAATGTTTAGTTTAAGGATAATTTAATTGGGTAGCTATACATAAACAAAGGAAAATTTAGACCTGTTCAAAAAGATTTAAGACCTGCAACACAACATTTTAGTAGATTTAAAACATTTTAAAGCCTAAGATTTAACTTTTAAGAATGAAGACATTTTAAGACCCCGCAAATACCCTGCAAAAAGTTTGTTACATTAATAAAATTAAATTAAATCCCACATTGTTTACATTATGGCAGTATTCATTGTGCTGCCTATAATCTGAATCTACATTCCCACTATGGTGCTGGTGTGCATATGTATATATGTGTGCGTGTTTCTCCGGGACGTACTTATAGTAGTGAAGACGCTGGTAAAGCAGAAGTAGTCCACAGCATTCAGGCTCAGGAGATGAAAGAGAAACTGCTCTTTCTCCTCTTCACAGCGGAGAAAAGCGTAACGTTTGTAGAGCTTCCTGTGGGAACAGAGCAAAACTTAATAACAGCTGCAGTTTTTTGAAACAGGCCAGAGTGTGTGTACTTGTTTGCATCACTCAGAGGATGTTTTATGGCGAGTCTAGGTGTTTGGGTTGGGTTAAGGCAAAAAAATCCTCAGTTTTAACAACAGTTATCACCATACTTCCCCAGTCAATAGATTACATTAACAATTGCAAAAAAAAATTGTGTTGCATGTTCTCTCAAATGTTTCATTTAAATATGCAAAGACATTATTTCATTCAATACAGTATGTGCTTATATGCACTGATTTTAAGCACAAACATTGACGGACAGAACATGGGATAAAGTCAGGTTCAAAAAAATGTTGACATATTTTGCAAATCTATTTTCATCCCTCCATAATTCAGAACATACCGCTAATTTTTCAAAATTTTAAAGAATAAAATGTTGTATATAATCAAGCAAATTATGTATGGACATATATACCTCTGTAAAAACTTAAATCTATGAAAAAAAAAGAAGTTTGATATGAAGTGATGCTGATGTGGCGATTTAAGTTTTGATGTAGGAGGACAAGCTCATTTTGAGAAAACTGGCTTTAAAAAAAAAATCTACAGACACAAGTTGAAAAAGTGTGAAAAAAGTAGCACTTAAAAGTATATTTCAGATAATTTTCCTTTGCATTAAACTCAAAAAAAAAAAAAAAATGAAAAGCTAAAAAGCCAGAAATGTAATTTTGCAGGTGCACAAAAGTGTGTGGTACATACTTGGTTAAGGCCTGGTTTGACAGCAGCTGTTTGAGGTGCTGGGAAAGCAGTTTTTTCTCCAGAGACAGACGGATCCAGGCACGTGCTCGACCTACATCAGTCTTAATCTCTGCCATGTTCTGGATGTGTCTGAGAAGTCAAAAGAGACACAGAAAGTATGTTTAAGAAATAGAAAAACAATGTGAATTTGAAAGGCCACAAGCCTTTTAAACATTGTGAACATTGTTGGTGTATGTAAACATTTTTAAACATTATCATCTCTTATAAGTTACCAAACTGAATTATTATAAAACCAAACCCCTGTAATACGCCATCAAGTGATAAACAAACCTCATATCCTGTATGACGGACACACGTAATCCAGGAAGACCAACGCTGGACTCGGTTTTCCGTCTTTCCTGGCCATTAGACACTGTGGCGGGATTAAAAAAAACAGGTTTAGTATTCATAACCACAACTTGTGGCTTTCTGTTTATATATGCATATCATTGTGAACAATTACAGCTAAAAAAATGGTTAAATATTTTTTGTCATTAAAACAGTAAATAAAACTAAAAATAACTAGAATGCACTTTTTTTATTTGTTTAATCTTGATCTGGGTAATCTGAGTGTCAACGCGAGTTTTCTGCCTCTGAAAGCTCTCAAAAACAACAAAATTACCATAAGGGAACAGTTTTTTTTATAGAATATTAGTGTTTTAGGGGCCAATCATACCGAACACGCTTATTGTAATGAAAAGCGCCTTTTTTGAATGGTTTTCTAAAGGCTGCAAGCGTTTAGCTCACTGCTTAAGCAATATGTGTTTTTGCCGTTGTGCTCTGTGCACCTGCTGTTGAAAAGAAAAATCATCTCTGAGCAGAAAAAGTGTGATATGTCAGTCACATCTTTTTTCATTGTCCAATCACACAATACAACAAAAAAAATTTTTTTACAATCCAATTTTCTGTAATAATAAAAGAAAAACTCCATGATGGTGTTATCAAGACTTTCAAAAAAAGGAAAAAAATTGTGTGAAAGAAGAGAGAACAACGTCAAATTTACTGTCCTGTCCATAGACGCTGCATTTTAAACAACTTGCAAAAGTGGTAATTAGTTTTTTTGGTAATTTCATGCAAAGATGATATAATACATAAATGAATACATATAAATAAACACACAATTCAAAAGAAACTAATTTCAAAACTAAACCTTTCAAAAATTTAAGATCATGACGAAAGTTAAACACATCATAACAGTCTTGTGAAAAGGGTCCATAGAGATGACGGTTAGGGTTACGAAATAAAACTCACAGTTGTCAACACACAAAAGGCAGTGTAGTGCGCCTCACGTTCTCAGAACAGAAAAGCGCATTCAGTGTGAGAAAATGTTTTGGTAGAAATTTGTGGAAATTATAAATCTTTTACCCGGAGACTCCAACTGCTGTTCGTTTTTCTCTTCTCTCGCCTGGTAATGCAATAAATGAGACCAAAGTGCAGACTTTCCCTGTGAACAAGGATGAAAGCACACAACGACTTTCAGGATTGCGTTGCATGTGTTATAATCTAAATTGCATTTCCATTTGTTTGTGTCTCACCTGTTTAACCTGAAGCCCGTGGCTCCATATTCTCTCCAGCAGGTCACACAGACTGGCTATGAGTGTGTTTTCTTCCAGACCAGTGATGTTTGCCTCTCCGTGACCCAGTTCGACAGCTTCTCTCCCCATTTTCTCCACCAACATGCGCTTGGTCTGAAACACCCATTAAAAACAACATGCCAGACATTTCAATCTTAATTCATCAGACATGAGGATCAGACGAGCAATTAGATTCCTGAATTCTGATACCACTTTTATTGAACAATGGATTTCTATGGCTTGTGAAGTGGTTCACTGGATAAGGCCATAAATAAAGCATTACACAGAGACTGATGAGGCAGATTTACATTTGTATGTACTTTCAAGCTTTTGAATGAATACATGGTAGTGATTTTACTTATTAGCTTACAACCGTCTCCCGTAAGACACTCCACAGTCAGACTGATGATTGTTTAGAACAGAGGAATAACTATTTAAGGACGTAAATATTATTTAAACAGAACAATAAAAACTACTGTATAAAGAATCAATATCTAAGAATATATATAAGAAAATTCTACTTAAAAAAACAATAGTAAGGCTGAGGAAAAAGGTAGGACTTTACCATTTAAATTAGTAAAAAATTCTGAAAACAAAAATTTTTTTTTTTCATTGCAAAATGTCATCACACCAGGTAAATATGCTTGAAGAAAACACACAAATTCACTTATAAGCTATATAATTATATATAGTATATAAACATAGTATACAAGTAAGTATATAAGCATATCAAAGTCATCTTCACCTTCATCTTGCATTCCTTCAGTAAACCCTCCACAAACTTCCAGTTGGTCTGTGCGATGACGGCAGGGGACAAGTCTGATAATTTGGGTTGTCGCAGGTTCTTCCCCAGGTTACGAGCCTCCTGCATGTACTTCTAAACAGAAAGATCAACACACAAATATGTGAGAGACCAAACACATTTAGAAAGACTGAAATACACCTAAGTTTGAATCAAGTAACTGGTGGAAAAATTGCTTTATTTTAACAGGATAGTTCACCATTGACTGGCATTGTGTTTTCTGTCCATACAATGGAAGTCAATGGGAACCTAAACTTTTTCCATCTTAAAGAAGTAATACAGTCACACAGTTATGGAATGATAACAGAACATACCTTTTGGGATGACTATCCATTTAAAAGGGATAATTCAGAGCAAAATAAGCAGATGATTTATTTTTTTTGTGTGTGTGATTGCTGTCACTAAGTTTAAAATATTTGCTTTGTATTAAAGAGATAGTTGACTCAAAATTAAATGAAATTAAGCCAAACATCTTTCATTCCCATTGACTTTTATTGCACTCTCTGTCCAAACAATGAACGTCAATGGGAACCAAAACTACTTTGTAACCAAAACTCTTCGAAACAGAAATAAAGTCAAACACCTATGGAATAATGACAGAATTTTCCATGGTGGACTATCCTTTTAACAAGATAACTTGGGAGTGCAAAAAAAGGATTGCTAAAGCAGAGGATTCATATTGTTTTAAGGGTCTTGTGCGACTTGGGATTTCTGAGTGACTAGGCTGGTAGGTGCTCACTAGTTCTGAAGTATTTGCTTCGAATTAAAGGGGCAATTCACCCAAAATAAATGAATTTGACTATGTTTTTCGGTCCCTACAATTAGAAATCAACAGGAGCAAAATTTTTGGGTTGGTTACATTCTACAATATGCATGAATACAATATGGATTGTTCTGAAAGAGAAATAAAGATATACAAGTATTGCAAGATGACAGAACCTGCATTTTTGGGTGCACTATCCCTTTAAATTGAGGGTTAAGAATAATAGAGGATTTATTTGGATGTGAAGTCTTGTGGGGCTTGTGATTGTTAAGTGACTGCTGGTAAGCATTAGCTACTTTTAAAATATTTGCTTTGCATTAAAGTTACACTCAAAATGAAACTAAACATCCCCTGTTTCCATTCATTGGGAGTCAATAGAAACCAAAGTTGGTTATCAGCAGTCTTAAAAAAAACCTTTTTTGTATTGAATGATTATATAATTTCCATTTTTTGGGCTGGACCATCGCTTTAACAAGATACTTAGGAGGACAACAAGGGCTTAAAAGTAATAAATGGAAAGCAAATTACATTTTGTCACCTTAGAATTATAATCATAATATTATAATTATAATTTATCTGCATTCTGAATGATTTTGAGATATTGAGCTTCAAACTGTTGTCTGTAACATTTGTTTTAAAATAAAAAGTCTTGAAATGTAAACAACTTATAAAAAACATCCCATAATGTAAATAAGTTGTCATTTAATAAGAATATGTCAATAACTCAATCTTGACAAAAATGCCAGATAAAACACCTTATAATTTTAAGGTGCCGATTTGTCTCCTCCCGATTTTGGCTGATTCGAAAATGGTCCGATCCGTGACTAAAAAGTCAGTGCCATAAAAAGGGATGGCTAAAGCAGAGGATTTATTTTGTTTTAAGGGTCATGTGGGATTTGTGATTGCTGAGGGACTAGGCTGGTAGGTGCTCACATGTTTAAAAGTATTTGCTTTGAATTAAAGAGATAATTCACCCAAAATGAATGAATTTCATTGTCTCTTCCCATCCATATAAATAGAAATCAACAGGAAAACAAAACTTTTTGGTTGATTACATTCTACAATATAGAATTTTTATGTTCTGAAGAAGAAATAAAGCCATAGAAGTATTGAAATATGACAAAACATCCATTTTTAGGTGCACTACTCCTTCAACAAGCTAAATTGAGGTACAAGAGTTGATAATAAATAGAGGATGTGTCTTATTTGAATGTGTCTTATGGAAGGATTTATTTGAATGAGTCTTGTGGAGGGGTTCTTGAGTGGCTAGGGTGGGAAGCGCTCACTATTTTAAAAATATTTGCTTTGTATTAAAGTTACACTCAAAATGAAACAAAATAAAACCAAACATCCTCTGTTTCCATTCAGTGCAGAACAATGGGAACCAAAACTGTTTGGTTATAAGCATTCTTCAAAATAACTTTTTTTTTATGTGTAAATGATTACAATAATTCAAACAAGTACTGAATTACCATTTTTGGGGGTGAACTATCCCTTTAACAAGCTACCTTGGGGGACAACAAGGGGTTGAAAGTGAAGCGGAGGATTTATTTTTGCTTTTTGGTCGTGTGGGATTTGTAATTGTGGAGTGACTAGGCTGGTAAGCGCTCCCTACTGAAACTTTATAAGAGCATGTGGGGGGAGAATCCAGGGCAGGTTTTGAGTTCAGAGGTCACTGGGTTTCAGCAATCTGGACGCTGGGGAGGAGTTTGTTAAGGGCGTGTTAGGAATGTTTGAAGTCGGTCATACAAAACGGCAGGCCTCCACATACCAGACAGCAGGCCGAGAAGGACTTTTTAGGTGGTTTAACAGGCGGGGGTGGCGCCTTATCCCACTCCCAGAAAGCCATAGAGTTCTGCAGGAGCAAACACCCCTCCACCTGTTGCGAGGTGGTACGACCCACACCCCACAGCATCCCAACGAAAAACACACACACAGACAGGGTGAAGAAACAATAGAAAAGAAAAATGCAGCATGCTAATGAACGCCAGGCAGTCAGACAAGATAAGACAAGCAAGAAGTTAAAGAAAATGGAGACAAATGAAGAAATGAAAACAGGCAGATTGCTTTGCACAGAGTATGATTCATCAGGAGACATTTACATGAAATTTGACTTGTAAATCAGTTATAGGCCTAAAGACTACTGCTGTGAGTCAGACTGAATGATGTGAAAAGAGCTGAATGATTATGAAGAACAATGTTATGGAGAATAATACACATATACACAAGTTTGGTGTAAAATATTGTTTTGGTCCAATTTGTTATGTTATTTTTGATACAAAACTATAATATAATATAATATAATATAATATAATATAATATAATATAATATAATATAATATAATATAATATAATATAATATAATATAATATAATTTAATATAATATAATATAATATAATATAATATAATATAATATAATATAATGTAAATTAATATAATAAAATATAATACTATAACTAGACACACAAAATTTGGTCATAATTCAAATTTCAAGCATTTCTAGTATTTACATTTATGAAATTTCACTAGTCAGCCAATATTTTTTTTTTACTATTTCCACTTTATTTTAATCACTAATATTTCTTAAAATAGTTTTTATTTAAAATTAACTATAACAAGATTCCTATTCATTTCAATGGCATATAAAATATTGACTGTCACAGGTTCTCCATTTAAGCTCCTCAGAAAGAGAGAGAATTTTGAGTTTATTGCCGTATCAGCTTCTCCTAGCTATGTCATGGCAAAAAAAAAAAAAAAACAGATCCAGTTTAAAAACACCACTTTTTTTATAATTATAAAAATATTCTAACATTCAATAAATAATACACAAGATAAGATACATAAATAATAATAATAATAATAATAATAATAATAATGATAATAATCTAAAACAGTTTTACATTTACATTTAAAAATATTTCATTTAAAGTCTCTCCAGAGAAACAACGTTGTTTGATAACATTAAAAATAGGGCATTCCACAAGTATATGATCTCTGTTTGATCTCTGTTGCAATATTGACATTTTGGAGGCTCTTTTCCCTTTGAGTAAATGTTTTGAGTCTCTTGTGTCCAATACGACATCTTCTATAAACAATCTCATCATGTCTTAAGTTAGGATTTTTTTCCTATGAATTCAAAACAATTATTTTCTGAGCACTGATCCCATTGCTATTTGTTAAGAATGTAGCCTTTTATAAGTAGCTTTAAATGCGAAGGTGAGATTTTGTACACCTTTATCTTTCCTGTTTGGACTGTTTTTGTCAGCTTTGTCGGCTTGTTCATTTTCAAATAGTCCAGCAATTCCTGGGATCCAGCAGAAAACTATATTATAATTTTTTCTGTAGTTCATTCAATTTGATGCTCCAGTTTAAAAGAATTCAATGTTTGTAGAAAAGATTTGGAGCCAAATAAAATAGTTTTCTTCGGCATTTTCAATTTGTTGCACAGGCAAAAATAGAGCTTTAAGGTCCACAGAAGAAAGTTAACTTAGGGGTTTGTATTAATATTGAAGGTCAGTAATGGATGGCAGAATAATTTCCATATGAACTCTGTTAATCAACATCAATTTTATCCACTGCCTGACAAATGAGTCTCAGTGAAAGCACTAGTCAAAAAGAGCAAAAGTAAGTAAAAAGACTCAAGCTGGGAGCAAATCAAAGGCTGCACACAGAACAGGATGAAAAGAAAGAAGAAGATGAGATGAAGAAAAAGAAACGCCGCCTTCTCACCTCTTTGAGTTCATTGTCCAGCACCAGATGTTCATTCTGCTGCCTGTGTCGTTCCACTCTGCGCTGAGTCGAACATGTGCGATTTGACCACCTAATAAAAAAAGAGGATTTAAATGTCATCGCACATACATTTAAAGGTTACTCATTTAGTATAACAGGTTTACATGCATCTACAAATCAAAAACTCTTTAATTTTGATAATATTCATTGAATATTCAGCTTTATAATTCAAAATGTCTGAAATGATTCATTCAAGATCTTCTCTTTTTACTCCCTGGTTTCCTAGAGCCTACTCTGCTCTCATTGGTCAGATTAAGCCATAGTCTGTTATTATTAGACTTTAACTTACAGAGCATGTCAGAAACTAATCGCACATTAGCATATCAGAATTGTGACTTCATAGACTTGCTTCACTGCACTCTTTACAAAAGTGTAATATCAGAAAATAATACATAATTACTTATAAGAATAAAGCAAGACGCTGTATATGTCTCTGGTGACTTGTTTGTTCCATTCTTTACGTGTTAAATACTTATGTAAAATCAAAAAATTATTAAAACAAAAGAAAAAAAAACTATTACTAAATGTTGCATGTGACCCAAAATAAAATGCAAAAGCTTGTTTAGTATTGACGCTGAAGTGTTAAATTTACCACTGTATGGTCAATGTCTCTTGAAAGTGTCTTGTGTAATAAAGAGGACTCACTTGTTGCTGGTGGGCCCAGAGGCTAACACATCTGCCTGCAGTTTGGGGAAAAAGCCCTGCTGGTATTTTCCCTGGCCAATCTTCATATCCAGCAGGTGAGGATGGATGGCCGTGTGGTCGATCTTTCTCAGCCGCTGCTCAATAGCCTGGGCTGGAGACCAGAAAACAAAGCTCAGGTGAGAATTTTTAATGTTTTTATTTCTTTTTATTGGTTTGAAGACACATGCTACTTTAGACTCTTTGATATAAACAAACCAAGCAACCAAGCAGAGGAATTTATTCACAAATATGCTTAGAAAAAAATACATAAACCATAAACCAAAGATTATAAAAATAAGCATAAATTGCATTATTTATAATACAATGCACTGTTAAAGTTTTTTTTAATTATAACAAAAAAACTCTATATTAATACTTAATATTATTGTTATCATTTTTAAGGATTATTTAAATTTATAATATTTATCAATTGTATTACAAGCCTAATAGATCCCTCAGATCATTAGGTTCAAGTAAATTAGAAATTCCATGAGTTTATTTAAAGCAGGGTGAATCCGCTTTCAGTCACTGCGCCCCGCTCTGCTTGAATCTGCTTCCAGAAATGATCAGATGTGCTCAACATTAGGTACATTCAAACCAAGACTGAAAACACATCTGTTTAGCTCTGCGTTTACTGAATGAGCATTGTACTACGTCTGACAGGTCGCACTATTATGACTCTTTTTCATTCCTTTAAAACAAGTTTTTACCCATTTTAATCTGTTTTGATTTGTTTAATCATTTTAAATTCTTTGAATCTTTTATATATTCTTGTTTCTTTTATTCCCGTTTATGTAGAGCCCTTTGAATTACCATTGTGTATGAAATGTACTATATAAATAAACTTCCTTTTCCTATTATTTAATTATAATTTGTATTATTAAAAATATATTAGCAACAAACAATAACACTGTTTTATTAATAGTATTATTATTATTATCATCATTTTAGTTTTTATGATTGTTATTTTTAAGATGACTACTACGACTAAAATAATAATAGATTTATTTTTAAAAGTATGCTATTATTATTATTGTTGTTGGTCACACTTTATTTTAAGTAATAATTTCTTCGCTTTTAACAAACCACACTCACAAAATGTCCTTTGCTGTTTGTTTAAACTACTTATTAAAATGAGCTTACACAACACAATTCTTGAATTTTTTTTTCAATTAAATTGTTTCATCTTCAATCCACTTAAATCTGTCGAGAATAACAAGTTAACTTAATTTCTTTATGTTGCACCAACACGAATCGATTATGTGAACCCAGCATTTTTTACTGCGAGTAAAGAATTTTAGCTTAATAAACTTCTAATTTGCTGCCGATTAATAGTTATTAAATTAGTAGTTGGGTTTAGGTATTGGGTGAGTTAAGGATGTAAAATAAGATCATAAGAGCAAATGAACAGTTAATATTTTAATTATAGGCAGCTAATAATACAATAATAGTAAATGGTGTGAATTGTTACTTTTAAAAAAAAGTATTTAGAGTAATGAAGTTTGCCCTGCACATTTGCGGTTTCTAAAGAAACTTTTTTGGTGCATTAATCTCATCAATATTATTGTTTAAAAAGGTAATGATTCGGATTCATCAAGTAATTGCTTTGTATTGTGTGCACACTGAGGAAGGCATTGTGCCAAAACGTTTGTGTTTTTACATCACACGAAGAATGTAAAAATAAAAACAGTACGAAGCAATTACTTAAGTGCGAATCATTACCTTTTTTAAAAAAAAATTTACCATTATTTTTGTAGTAGTAGTAAGGAAAGTAAGCCTAATGGTAACATACTTTTGAATGTTAAAAATGCTAAGCAGTTAAGAAATTCTACATAACACTGCCACTTTCACAAAGCCTTTTCTCATTTACTGAATATGTTAGTAATCCTCCGCATGGCATCTGTGGGCATTGTGCCATTTCAGAAGCACATTTTGAGCCAGAACAGCATCATCCATCTCTCAATAGCGACCTTCGGTGCGACAGGAGGTTATTGACCTAACAATAACACTGAGCGCTTAGCAAGCAGACGCTCACTTAACAATGCAGGCTTCCCAAGATGCCACGGCGCAGCAGCAGCAGTCGGCCGCTCTTTTCTTTTCAACATTTGACAGCGCCGCATTCATAAGACTCTCCAGCTTCTCTCCTCGTTGGTTTCCTCTTGAACTGTCACTCTCCATCATCATCATCGTCTCCGCACAGAAGCAGGAGAGTTTTATTTTCTGCGGGCTCCATTAAAATGAAATGCACAATTTGCAGCGACAGAGCGACGGCTGGGGAAATAATCACCGGTCCAGGAGAAGAATGATGAAAGCGCTGTGCTGGAGATGTGATTGCGCAAAACTCACCAAGGCATAAAATGAGGAGAAATTTCCAATGCAGGAGAACAAATTGAGTTCTGTTTATAGAGACTCAAACACCACCGAACACAATAAAAACCACAGAACATTAAATAATCGAAAAAATGTATATAAATCAAGGTGAAATGGCAACACAAATTTGTCTTACGCAATATATAGCTTACATTGGTTTAAATGTTTCACTGTTGATCATTTTGTTCACATTTAACAGAAGTACTAAACTTAAAGACATTTTTAATCTTACAGAGGATTTCGGTTAGTTTTTGTGAACATCGTATTAGATAAAAATGAAAGTTTCAAGACAATATTGTTTTATTAGATGTTTTAATTATTATGTTTATTAGATTATTACACTGTTAAACCCAACTGTCAACTTTATCAAATGAAATGAGTGTAGTTAACTCAAAATTGACTGAAATTTAATTCTACTCATTTGAAGTGAGATTTGAACTCAGTGTTGAAGGTAATGAGTTAATTAAATACCTCATTACATCAACATAAGTGGAGTAAGTTCACAGTACACATCCAGATTAGTTTTTTAACTGAAATTGTTTGTTGCAATCGGTTTCCTCAAACGGTTGAAGTTGCCTTAACTTTGGGTTTTACTGTGCTCAAATTGCTTCGTTTGCTCAAATGGATTAAGTTCACAGTAATCATTAGGATTAGTTTTTGAACTAAAATGGTTTGCTGCAATTGGTTTCCTTAAACGGTTTGAATTACTAACATTTTGGTTTTACAGTGCAGATTTTGTTTCTATTATTATGATTAATATTATTTAGTTGTAGTTTTATTTTTTTTTTCAGAAATGATTTTATGCAAACGTTCTTGTTAACAAGTTAACCTTTTGAACATGCCAAAAATAATGTAATGTTACTCATTTCATCACGCATTTTGCGTTTCATTAAACAGAAGAGACTTTTCCAAAAACGTAGAGACTTAAAACCGTAGTGTATATTCAACTAACATCTGATATTCAAAATTTAAAAAATAAACAGATCATTAGATCATAAAAAACTCTCCCTATGTTAAAAATTCATAACAAGCCATCAATATATATTTCAAATACGTATCCTTAGAAAAAAGGAATGCAAAATCAGAAAAGTATAAACAAATAAATTTTGATCATTGAAAAAAATGAAACAATTTCTGAACCATTTTTTTTTTTTTTTTGTTCCATCTTCCTGACCTGATACTTTTGGGCCAAAGAGTCATTATTTGACCAGAGAGACCATGTTGAGCAGTGTTTCAAAGTAGAAAACACATTAAACTATATAACACTCAATCAAACACATATTTTAACTTTAATGCTTCATTCACATGCTTCTCATTAACTTTAAATGGAGTGGCGTCAAGTATTACTAAAGTGAATTGTGAATTACGCCAATCAGATTGCTTTATCGAAGTATACTAGTAGTGCAGATGCTATCCAATCTCATTCGTGGAATACCAGAGAATAGTTGTACGCAAAAATGAAGGAAAAGATTATTATTGAGATTATCACTGTATTTTATGATCAATCTTTATATCTAGCCAGGAAAAATGTGGCAGGAGCGGCTGGTTAATATGGAGTGTACAGTGATATGTGAGCTGACGTCATAACATAGTGATGAGAGCCAGTTTCAGACACGAGCATTAATCGTTAATCCCACTGTCCATGTGAAACCAAAAATTTTCAGAGCACTCTTCTGACTGTTGCTTACCTGATTCTTTGAGGAAAGTGCATTTCTGGTAAACAGATGAGCGTAAACTGGGTGCACGGACATTGTAGAGTCTGGCTTTCTCAATGCGTCCATCAAAGACCCGAAGGAGAGGCTCTTTTTCCTCCCACTGAGACATGATCTTGTTGTCGATGAAGGTGGCAAACATTTGGGTTTCGATGAAATGAGACAGAAAGGGCAGGTATGGCTCCGGCTGGTCCGAAAGAAACGAGGCCTGGGAATGAAACAGATTGGAGAAAATGAATGTAGCATTACATTTTTGAAGAAAACCTTGGTAAAAGAGCAATAAAAAGTGACAAAATATAGAAAATCTGATTTTTTTGTGCATCTTTAAAGTCAGCAGGAGTTGAAATTGGGATAGTCTTAATATGACATTCTATAGAAAACTTTAAGAGGTCATTGAGAAATTCTCTGTTTCTCTGAACTTACATTTTATATACATTTATACATGTATGCTTGAGTAAAATACTTTGTTTTTTTGTAAACTACTGATCACATTTCGTCCTAATCTAAGATGGTAAAATTTCTGTCATTTAAAAACATAAAAAGACAAATGGTGAAAATTAAAAAGCTGCCATGTTTTCATGTTTAGATTCATTATTGGTCCCAGTAGCGTGACTTTGTTGCAAGATTAAACAACTTTTTAAAGACTTTAATAATACTAATATCTTAACTTTAGAAGAGTAAAGAAATCAAAATTTGCTGGAATAATTAAACACAGTAAATACAAAACATTTCTTATTTTAACGAGTTGTCAGTTTTTGAAAATGTTCTAAAAATGTTGTCTTTTGACAAGTTTAACGTTGTTAAATGTATATTTATTATGATAAGCGTTCAACCTTTCATGCCTATTAATAAATATTATGTCCACTCACACTTTCGTCTGTAAATAGTTTTTGTGTAAATGGAAGATTATGTAAAGGGATATACAAGTTGCTGTTATATTGCATGTATATATAAATTACTTAGATAGTTTGTTGGTGATTGGATGGGTTTAAGCCTAATTGGGTCATTACTTGGATAATGTTTAAAATTATGACCTGTTTAAAATGATTTAAAGCCTACAACACAATATTTCTGTGAATTTAAGACTTTTTAAGGCCTAAAATGTTTTTTTATTATTATTTAAGACATTTTAAGACCCCGCAGACAACATTTTAATTTGAAATGTGTGTTTTTTCTGCAATATAATTCAACTAAATTCAAATCACTTTATTTGTACCAGTGGGGAACTTCAGAGTGTATGAAGGTAGTTTATAATGCTCACATTATAAATAATAATAATAAAAACACTGACACAAACACATCTTGCACCAGGTATAAAAAGTGCATAACAACCTTGTTACCTTGTCAAAGTTGTGCATTTGCTCTCTGTTGGTCAGCCAAGACTCCAAATCTGGCGAGTTCTGAATCACAAACGACTCGTAGTCTGCAAACATCGTTGCGAAGCGTGCGGCGAACACCTCCCTCAGCTGAACGTTCAGTTTAGCATTCCTCAGCTCCTCTTCCTCAACAGGAGACCTTCCTCCAACACCTTCATCCCCCTTCTGTCCCGCTGCCAGCGCCTCCAGACGGGCCACTTTCACCCCAGTCCTCTTGGCCAAAGCCTGCAGGCGCTCCAGCGTCGGGTTGCCCTGCAGGAGCTCCAGCACATCCAGCGCTTCTCCACCGAGGTTGCCGTTCGTCTTATCGTCCACCAACTCTCTCAACGAAGTGCTCTTGAGCTCCTTCTCCAGCACAGAGGTCTGCAAGCTCATCACGGCCGGTTCAGGAGAGCTGCTACCCCCTTCGGGAGACTGGCCAAAACTGAGCAGCACCTCGCTCAGCTCCTGGATGAACTCACTCCTGTTGGGAAACTGAGGGAAGTCTTCCGGAAGCTCGATGCAGTGGTTGTCGATGTCTACGAAACACAGGTTTGCCTGGAGGAGAGAAAGGTGACCTGCAAGTTAACATTTAAGCTATATTTTAGGATGTTTTTATTTATTTATTTTGAGGATATTTGACTAATTGCACTATATATGAAAGTGCTGTATGCAAAACCGATTGTTGTCTGTGTATGATAAGATCAAATAAATGTCCCTAAGTAGATTAATGCAAAGATTATATTTAAATCCCTGTCTTCATCTGTGAAAACCAGAGCACACATCCAAAACAAAATACAAATGTCTGCTTGGAAATAACAGTATTGAAACACACAGTGACCCAAAGCTGCAATACCAGCTGTACTGACCTAATAACTAAAGCCAGTCTCTGGAATTGGGTTAAATCAATCCAGCGGATCATTAGAAATCTCGCAGTATTTTAGTCACATGCAGTGCAGCTCATGCAGTCGAAATGTCCTCGAGTGAGTGTGCGCGCGCTTGACCTTGTTGCTGTAAAAATAAATCAGTCAAGCAGAGACGTCCGTTCTGTCAGGACACAACGCTGACAGCCTGTCAGAGAGAAGCATTCAGGCCAGTGTGTGTGTCTGACATGGCTAAATAAGAATACTATACTTTTTTCTTGCATTTGAAAGGATGGCTCACACAAATGTGAAAATGTACTGTTATTTTACTCACACTCCGGCCATTCAGGATTTAAATACTATGAGTCAAAGAAAAAAAAACTAAATTATTACCTGTTCTCATAATTTGAGGTCTTGAAGCAAAATTACCAGTACATGCAAGAAAGACATTATTTTAACCTGACATTATGAACATTATTTACAACAATAGCAGTTCCAGATAGATCATTTAACTTCATAAGACATCATACCTTTTGGGTATTACTTAGCTGGTAATTAGGAATTTATCCGAGTAAAATCTGATTCAATGCTAATTCATGCTAACAACATGTTAAAACAGCGGTGTGTCCCAAAATGTTAGGTACATGCTCACACCATCTAAAACATGTAAACAACCTACTAATGTATCCTAATAACCTGTAAAACATACTAAAGGCACCGCAATATTAGTTTTCAGATTGATCATTTAACTTCATAAGGTATTAGTTACAGTAGCTGCTAATTAAGATTTTATGTGGGTAAAATCTAATTCAATGCCAATGAAGCAATGCCTACTCATGCTAACAACATGTTAAAACAGCCGTGTGTCCCAAAATGTTAGAGACATGCTCTCATCCAATTTTTTGTCAGCATAATGCTAAAACATGTACACAACCTACTAATTTTTCTAATAGCATGTTACAACATGCTAAAAGCTATACTAATAGGGTATATGCCGAGCTAGTGTTTTTCCTATACTGATAAACTTCCGGTGAGCTGTTATTGTGAACTTTTTTCCGTTTTATACGGTTCCTTTTGCAGTTTCGATGTTGTAATGTCATTAAAATACATTCAGTTAAATAAACTTTGGCATTTATTTAGTTGCTTAAGCGAAAAACGAGACAAAAAGCAGTTTACTCGCATGCACCCGTCAGAATCGGCAGGCTAGCGCAGAAGCTCCATTGAATATACTGGGGTAAAACAAATGCTCATATTATAAAGACATGGCGGGGGAACATGTAATTTAATGCAGTGCTTCTTGTACAATCTGAGACCCACTTTAAATCGGATATCACTCAGCTAGTAGAGATCGCTGATTTTTAAAGAAAACAGACCCTAAACGCACCGATTTTGCATTGGCATTCAGTTCGCCGGAAGCGCTTAACCCAGGTTAATGGCAAATTAGAAGTCATATTAGCATGCTTCGGCATATACCCTATATTAGCTTTCAGATTGATCATTTAGCTTCATAAGACCTCATGTACAGTAATACCTTTCGGGTATTATTTAGCAGGTAATTAAGTTTTTTATTTTGTGGGAAGCAGTTGACCTGCATTGTGTGAAGGCTTCTGTGCTAGCAAAAAATGCTAATATCTGCTAACAACATATTAAAACAGCCGTGCGTCCCAAAATGTTAAAGACATGCTCAAAGCATCCAATGTTCTGTTAGAATAATACTACAATATGTTAACAACCTACTGATACATCCTACTAATATGTTAAATCAGGCCACGAGCACATCAATTCATGCTAGCTTTCTGAAAAACTGTAGAAAACATGTTGATAGCATGTTGATTCATGCTAAAACGTTATTATAGCTATGTTTTTATGTTACAATCATGTTAGCAATGTGATAAAATATAATCAAAATGTGGAAAAAAAACTTGTTACCAATGTAATATACCAACCAGCTAATTCACCCTAATGTCATGAACATTCAAAAAGCATACAACTTGTTGGTAACAACATGATATGATAATGTTCAGCCTCTTGGGCACTGTTTTACTTCATAAGACCTAAATGTGTGTACACACAAAATCTAATATGGGTGTACGTGAATTAAATCGCACAGTTGACACTTCTGCTTATAAATAAATGTAAACGTGAGCTGTTGATGGACATCTAGACTTGATTGTGCTGTATAAATGCTGCACATTTAATACCAACGTTCACATTCGGAGGAATCCAGTTACTGACGAAAACAACAGACAGGAGCTGGAGCATAATAATTTAACTGAATGTCACTGCTACCCATCCTCAGAGTGCAGTTACACAAGGACATCTCAGAAAACCTCAAGTGATTTCGAAGGAAGGACAAAGAACTGATTGTGAAAAGAGCAGCATTTTAGCAGAATCCAGCCTCGAGAGACAACTTTATGGAAATGGCAATTCCAGAATTCACTGCGACAAGGTCAGCAGAAAGACTTCAAGATGGTGGACGATGCATTTGTTATTTTACCCAAGAGTGGTGTTGTGGATTTTGCATTTTAATAATATTTTGGAATATTACGCTGTTATCTTAGCAACATGTTAACAGAAACCATAATCTGAATCAACTGTAGTCTACACATTCTATATCATACACTTCTAATCTATCTAGAACATGAAAAACATGCTAGAAACATGCAAGACATGCTAATATATGATCATGTAAATTAATGCTAAATCATGTTAACTTGCTAACTGAGCCAGTTGATTATAACAATGTTAAATATGCTAGATTCAGACTTACAGCAGGCTAAATTATAAAAGACTTGTGCCAAACATGCTATAAACATGATAGTAACATGCTTATTAATGTTAAAAAATGTTCCTAGCCATGTTACAACTTGTTATAAACATGCTTACAGCATGCTACTCCATACTTCAACATGTTGTTAAAATATGATAACCTGCTAATTCACGCTAAAATGTAAAACATGTTAAAAAATCCTAGAAACATGCTAATTCATGATAGTCTTGTATCAAACATGCTACAAACAGGATAGTAACATACTAATTAATGTTTATAAAATGTTAAATTATTTAGATATGTTACATGTTAAAAACTGCATGCTACGTCATGCTAACCTATTTTAAAAAACCGGCTACTTCACCATAGCGTAAAACATGGCAGAAAAAACACTAGAAGCATAAAAATGCATGCTAATTTTGTGTTAAACATGCTAGAAACACAATAATAATGTTAAGTCATGTTAATAGCCTGCTAAAACATCTTAGCTATGTTACTACATGTCAGAAACAAGCTAACAGCAAGCTACATTACGCCAACCTATTGTTAAAATATGGTAACATGGTGAAACATGGTAGAAAAAGATGAGCAACATGCTAATTGATGTTATTTTTTGAGTTAAACATGTTAGTCTTTGCATTGAACATGTCTTTGCATTGTGGTACATCTTTAAAACATGTTAAAACTATGTAACAAAATGCTAGCAATGTTATAAAATATGCTAACAAGATGCAATACCCTCCTTCTCCAAATAAAATCAAACATCGCAAATCAAAACACAAAAGTCTTGCAGTAAACTGGAAACCCATGTAGTAGCTCCAAAATTAGTCTCTTCCCTCTTCCCCTGTTTCCCCTTCAATCTCTTTCCTGTTGTCTATTTTTCTGGGTCAGAGCGACTTCAAAGAAAATGCACAGCAGAGAATCTGCATATGGGGTTTACGGAAAATGGGATTTAGGGATGAGGATGTGGGAAGCCTTGCAGCACCAGACAGATACACCATGAATAATTAACCTCTGCTAATAATTCAGATACAACTCAACACAAAAAGACACAATATCTCACACTAATGACAACATGGAAGGACTGAACTCCTGTGTTGTGCTAAAAAAAAATGAATCAAGGAGTTTAAAAGAAGAGTCTCAGGCTATTTTCAGCAAGGCCTCCAGTGCATTTTAAAGGCATAGAGGTTGATTTATTGAAACGTCTCACTAACGGATTCATGGATGTGTATTGGTGGGACGGAGATTGTGAGTGTGTTTTGAGTAGTGTTTTTACCTCTTGAGGCAGCTCTAGTTTGGAGCGGTCAGTGCCCTCTTTAGATTGAAGCCCCATGAGGTATGGGACAGGGGCGTCTAGAAAGTGCAGGAGTGAAGCAGGGAGAATCGGGACATACACGTGCTGCCACTGGAAAGGGAAGAGCAATGTTGTGATGCCCTCCGCAACCACCATGAGCCGCTGGTAGTCTAAATAAACATGTGATTTAAAAAAAGTCAATTTATTTATAGTTTTTTTTTTTTTAATAAAATAAAAAGTAAAAATTTTAATACAAAAATGTATTAAAAAATTTAATTTATTTAAATGAAAAAGTAGAAATAAAAAAGTAATAATTAATTAAAAAACAAATAAATAAAATAAAAATAAGATACAATGAAATAAAATAAACTAGAAAATAAAATGTTTGAGTTTTCCATTTCAATTTTACATAACCAAATTTTATTTACCAAAATATATAAAAAGTTAAATAAAATTAAGTAAAATAAAAGTAAAATAAAATACAGTAAAATAGAGCAAAATAAAATAAAATAAAATATATTATAGTAAAATATATTTTGCATTTCAAAAAAACGAAGAAATAAATAATAGAGGGGACGTAAAAATCTACAATAAAACAAAAACACTACATAAAAATATAGATATTAAAAGAAATTATGAAAAGGAAAAAAAGTATAATAAAACTGTAATAGTAATAATAATAATATTATTTATTAATAATAATAATATTAATAATACAAAAAAATAATAAAAGACATGAATCTAAGTAAATAATAAAAAACAATAAATGACCTAACTAATTAAAAACAGTAGTAGTAGTAAAACAGTAGAAGTAGTAGTAATAATAATAATAACAACAACAACAACAACAACAACAACAACAACAACAACAACAACAACAACAACAACAACAACAACAACAACAACAACAACAGTAATATGAATAATAATAATAATAATAATAATAAAAGTAATAATAATAATAATGTGATTAATGATAATAATAATGCTATTAATAATAATAATAATAATAATAATAATAAATAAAAAATAAGTAAAATAAATATTCATTGTTAAAATTTTAAAAAGAATAATTATCATCTATTTTTTTTAGCTAACATAATTTAATCACAGTCTGCCAACACATCTATAAAGGTTAGACTATCATAACTTTACTGTTTAATTATGTTGAAACTCTTAAAACTGGCTTGCAAATCTGTTTTATTTACTCATAAAGTCCTTTTATTTACATTTGGATCATTTTGAAATGAGATGAAAGGTAAATGATCATGTAATGCTCTACGGCACACTTCCCAAAACAGGCCAGTGTGATGATTAATAGATGTTTCTCACAAAATCTCATTATAAGTTTATATAGAGACGAGTCAGAGGAATTCATTAGCGTCTGTTTCAGCTTGTGTTTGCTGAAAAGCATATGTGCTGCAGTAGCTTAATGTAATATTCATCAGGCTTCTCCACATTTATCCAAGATCCCACATTCGCCAACATCAACTCAAATATAAATGCTTCAATAATACATCAACTGATCTGCATACAGTCACTGATATAAATAGTACAACTGTCAATTAGAAATGTCAATTAAACTTTAATTAGCTTTAACAATTACTTCATTAAATCAATCAAATGTCATATCAATATTTACAGAGGAAGCAGACATATTAACAATTTAAGACAATGAAATGTTGCAGCAGATAGATAAAGGGGGAGTTTAGCAGATATAAATAATTAAACAGGTATAAATAATTAGACAGATATATAAAAACCACAAAAGTCATTATAATAATACGATATACTGCAGTACTGGAATACATATTTGTATAGTTATAAGTACCAGTGGTAGTATAGTTATTATTAATAATAATATAAATATTTAAGTAATATTAATTCAATTATTTTCTTGTCAGCTTAGTCCCTTTATTAATCCGGGGTCATATTTAAGTAATAAATTAATACACATAAAAATTATGATGATTATTTTAATACATTTTTAGTTAGTTTTATTTAGTCATTTTATGTAAAACTCCTATTTAAATACTCCTATTTTTTCCTATTTGTTGTTGTTGTTGTTGTTGATAAGAGAAATAATTATTAATTTTTATTATTTAATAAACAATTCATAAAATTAAATTTAAAAAAAATAGTAAAACAGAAAATTTATAAACCAGGATTGTTAAGTTGCCAGTGAAAATTTTTTTTTATTATGAATCTATAATAAAAAAATATTTATTGATAGCTAAAACACAACAAAAAAAACATTTAAAACCTTGAATAAAAGTTCTTTAAAATCTCATTTATTTTAAAACTAAAATAGAACACAACAAAGCTAAATAAAAACCAAAAACAAGGAAATCAAAACAAAGAAAACCAAACCAAACCAAAAGAAAATTCAACCAAGCCCAAACCAAACCAAAAGAAAACCAAACCCAAACCAAAACAAAAGAAAATCAAACCCAAACCAAACTAAACCAAACCAAACCAAAAGAAAATCAAACCAAATAAAAAGAAAATCAAACCCAAACCAAACTAAACCAAACCAAAAGAAAATCAAACCAAATAAAAAAGAAAATCAAACCAAAAAAAGAAAAGAAAATCAAAGCAAACCAAACTAAACCAAACCCAAAACAAAAGAAAACCAAAACCAAACCAAAACCAAAAAAAAAAAAAAAACCCAAACCAAATGAAAGCCAAACCAAACCAAACTAAACCAAACCAAAAGAAAACCAAACAAAACTAAAACCAAACCAAACCAAACAAAACCATAGGTAAACTAAACCCAAACCAAACCAAACCCGAACCGAAACCAAAAAAACTAAAGGAAACCAAAAGAAAACCTAACCAAAAGCAGAAAAATTTAACTAAACTAAACTCTTAGTCTCACCCTGTGAGTACAGCAGAATCTGCATTTCCAGCAGGACACAGGTGAACAGCTGCACCAGATTCTCCACCCCCAGTAACCGGAAGGCGTCGGCCAGTGGAAAATCAGCCAATGGCAGCTCTCCGACTCCCGGCCGCTGACACAGGATTGGTTCATAAACTCCATGAAACTTGAGCGAGCGTCCAGACGCCGGCAGCGGCACCTCATACAACACGTTATAGATGTAACTCTCTAGAGGAAGTGGCGGCGGAGGACTACAGCTCACAGCCCGGTGCATTTGAGCCAAAAAACGTTTACAAGCGTGCATGAAGGGCATCGGTGCAATCAAACACATGGCTTTGGACACATAAAGAGTGTCGCGGATCGAGTCGTAGCCTTCACAGGTTCTTCTGCCTCCATGAGCGGATGGAGAGTCAACGTCATCCAGACTGCTGGATAAAGAGTCCATGCTAGAGGAGGAAGAGGAGGAGGAGGATGATGAGGAGGATGAAGTACAGTTCTGTGCAGATGTGTTGTGTTCAGCCTGGTGCATCTGATGGAGCGTCTGCATGGCGGAGCAGATCTGAGGACTCGTCACCTCCTCATAGAAGGTATGGACGAAGCCGTAAGTCCGTGAGCCGTCCTCTCGGGTGATGAGGAACGAGTGGAAGTGCGGAGCCAGACTGTCCCGCTGCGTCCTGAATGACAGGCCTTTAGGCATACAGAGCTGAAAGACAGAGAGAGAGAGAGATTTCAAATTAATATAATACAATTATAAAAATTAAATAAAACATTACCAAAAATACAAAACAAAAATAAAACAACAATTAAACACCATCCGTCTTTCTCAAACCGAAAAAGAACAACACAGCGCTTCTGCAACATTTCCAACTACAAAAGAAATCATTTAAACAACTACTCTAATTTAAACTCTAAAAGATTGTGAATTTATTTAAGATTATAAAAATCTGCTCAGGAGAAAGCAATTATCAGAAAACACACGATTTTATCAACAATTTTTTTTACATACTTAGCCCTATTTGCTTGACCAAACAAAACTGTATCAGATGAGATTTAAAAGACACAGATAAAAAAAAATTTAATCTGACATCAAAAGAAATGAGAGAGAATAAAAAGAGAGAAAATGACTCACTGATTCAGTAATTGCAGTAATTATTACTGATATATTTTATTCATAAAAATATAAAATATTTAAAAATTATACTAAATAACAGAATGTTAAAATCCTAGATTGTAAAAATGCTGGGATATAATCGCAATGGCTTTGAGTTAAAACAATCCAGTATTTTTATAGTATAATCTATAAATCTATGTAAATAGTCAAGTATACTATAGTCAAGCATAGTATAGTATAGTACAATACAGTATAGTCAAGCATAGTATAGTACAGTACAGTATAGTCAAGTATAGTATAGTACAGTATAGTATAGTCAAGTGTAGTATATTTAAGTATATTAGTCAAGTATAGTACAGTCAAGTACATTATATTATAGTATAGTCTCGAATAGTATAGTAAAGTCAAGTATAATACAATCAAATATTGTATGGTATAGTTTAGTATATTATAGTATAAGATAGTACAGTACAGTATTGTCAAGTATAGTACAGTCAAGTACAATTTAGTATAGCCAAGTATAGTGTAGTATAGCACAGTATGATATAGAAATGTCAAGTATAGTATAGTCCAGTATAGTATAAAATAGTACAGTATAGTATTGTCAAGTATAGTATAGTCAAGTATATTACAGTATAGTATTGTCTAGTATAGTATAGTTTAGTATAGTCAAGTATAGTATAGAACAGTTTAGTATAGTCAAGTATAGTATAGAACAGTTTAGTATAGTCAAGTATAGTATAGAACATTATAGTATAGTCAAGTATAGTATAGTCAAGTATAGTATAGTACTGTCAACTATAGTATAGTTAAGTATAGTGTAGTATAGCACAGTATAGTATAGTCAAGTATAGAATAGTAATGTCAACTATAGTAAAGTATAGTCAAGTATAGTATAATCTAGCACAGTAAAGTATTGTCAAGTATCGTATAGTATGGTCAACTATAGTATAGTGTAGTATAGCACAGTATAGTATAGGCAAGTATGGTATAATGCTGTCAACTACAGTATAATATAGTATATTATAGTATATTATAGTATAGTATAGTATAGTATAGTATAGTATAGTATAGTATAGTATAGTATAGTATAGTATAGTACGGTCAACTATAGTGTAGTTCAGTAGTCAAGTATATTATAGTATACTAGTGAAGTATAGTATAGTTTAGTCAATTATAGCATAGCATAGCATAGTATAGTATAGTATAGAGGTTTCTTTACCGTTTTATTAAACAACTAATACGTATTAATTCAGTTGTTTCTGAATTATTATTCATTATTATTATTATTATTATTATTATTACTACTATCTCTTTATAATAATAAAATTTCACTTCATTATTTTAATTATTTATGCAAGTAAAACAGTAATGTGTTAACTTTTCACTTATTGATTGCAAGTGCTATGTAGCCACCACAGCACTTTTTAAAAGGGTTGTACATACTATATGAAGTTTGAATGTGCTGCTGGCGCCACAGAACATCCAAGCACATGATCATAAAATGTAACATTCTGACAGGTCAATTTTAAAACATGCCATTAGCTCCTGAAACCTTCAGACTCATTCAGAAACATGATTCAAGATTTATGACTGGCAGGACGATGCAAAGTGCAAAATACAAAGTGCCATGACCCTGGACAACTTGGACTTAAACTATTTTTATTTATATTACGCATCCCTATTAAATCATATAAATCATACTTTTGTTTACATGGGTTTGCTTTATAATATTTTCTTCCAGGATATCTTTGCACACAATATTTGAACAGAGAGAACAGCCTTTTTTCATTATCTGGAGCAAACATAATAAAATAATAGTAATAATAATAATTATTTTTTTTATTTTTTATTATTAGAATTATTATTATTTTGATTATTATTTTGGTTATTATTATTATCATAATATTGTTGTGTAATATTTTTGTTATTACTATTATTGTTTTTGTCGCTGTAAGAAGCTAATATTTATTCAAAGGCATACAAATTTTTCAGAGAAGCATATCAACTTTTGACTGAACGATTAATAATAAACTAAAACGTTTTGCAAAGCTTGTACATATTATATGAAAAATGGATATGTGTGTGGTATTAAAAAGACAAGAACAGATAAAAATGAGAAATGGCGTGAGAGAGAGAGAACAGAAGGCTAAAAGAGTGAAAAGAAGATCAGCCATGAGTGGAATTGAAAATGAAAGTAATCACTGAGGGAATTTTATCCTGGCCTTGGAGAACCGAGAAGTGAAATGGAGTTCAGTGTTCAGTGATTGAAGTGTCTTTTAAACACTCTCAATGTGTGTGTGTGTGTGTGTGTGTGTATGTAGGCTGGCAGATAAGAGACTGGCCTTGACTCAACATGTACGTCATGCCATTTTATTATTTTGTGTTTTTGCTGTGATGATGTGATGGCATAACGGCGCCAAACAAGTAAGGAAAGGAAAAGGAAAGACTATGCAGGTGAACAAGGTACAAAAAATTAATTAACATCATCATCGTCACTGTCGATTGATTACATAAAGAACTGCAAACTTTGTTTGTATTACATGTTTTAAAATTTAATTTGTATGCAGTTCTAGCACAAATAGCAGAATATTAGATTAAATCTAAATGCAAAAATTAAATGCAAAAATTACAGTTCTTCAAAATCTTTTAATTTGATGTTAGAATCAAAGGTTCTTTTATTTATTTATTTATTTATTTATTTATTTCTCAATTTATTTTTAAATATGGAGCTTGGGAATGCATTTTAATAAAGCCATTATTCAGAAAATACTCTCAATGAAATGCTGTATATAATAAGGCAAATTGAAGTTGTATGAACAAAATCTTATTTGAAAACCGTCATAATTTAGATATGAATTACACTGTGGGATTAATTAATTGCATGTAAGAGCTGCTAAGTGGAGATTTATGGCTCAAAGCAAGAGAGAAAAAAATCATGTTGAGGATAAAAATATGTATTGTAATTGGAATCTACAGAAATAAAAGGATAAAGCACTAATATAAATTAATGAAACTAAATACTTGAAAGTGTATTTTAGATTTGTCTGCCACATTAGACTGAAAATATAAACACAATGAAAAGCCCAAAATCTCAAAATATCAAACTGAAACTCAATTTAAATAATTACTAAATTGTAAAAATAAATAAATAAATAAAAAATAAGTGTTTGCCTTCAGATTATATTCTACAAAGCAAACACACACACAATGAGCCTTTCCATGTGGATGTAAGCGGAGAGCTGAGCTGAATAATTGATGCAAGTGTTTGCCGATGGAAAAAATGACCTTGCAGGCAGAGAGCGACAGGACAGTGGTTTTGGTTTTCCTCTGCCGGCTGTGGGACAGTAACACAAAGCCCTCAGCTGAGCAGTGCAGGCGAACACAGACACATCATGATGACACTCCATGAGTAATGTGAGAAACACTGACACTGTGTGTGTGTGTGTGTGTGTGTGTGTGTGTGTGGCAATATTATTTACTAAATACAGAAATAAAACCAGTTTAGATGTACTGGATGTGAAAGATTTATCGTAAAAGTCTGAGCTAGTTGACAAGTTATAGCATGTTGAGAAAGAAACGCATAAAATTCAGATGGGATAAATCATTAAAAAAAACTAAATAACACAAAACACAAAAGGAAACTATACAAAACTAAAAATTACAATATAAATAAACATTAGTTAAGCAAAAAATAAATATTTAATATACTTTAAATAAGTAAAAGATTACCAAAAATAAAATATTTAAAATACTAAAATAATTAAATAATAAGTAATGTCAAATAAAGTGAAATAAAAGTAAAAGAAAATAAAGTAAAGTAAAAAAATAAGTAAAAGAAAATTAAGTAAAATATAATAAAATAAAAAAGTAAAATAAAATAGTCATAGAATAAAAAAATAAAATAAAAATTACAAATAAAAAATAAAATAAAATAAGGTAAAAGTAAAATAAAGTAAAATAAAGTAAAAAACGTAAAAGTAAAATAAAATAAAGTAATAGTAAAAAAATAAAATAAAAAGTAAACAAGTAAAAGTAAAAGAAAAGTTAAATAAAATAAAGTAAAATAAAATAACGTCAAATAAAGTAAAGTAGAATAAAATAAAGTAGAATTACAAAAAAGAAAAAGAAAAAAGTAAAATAAGAGTAAAATAAAATAAAGTAAAACAATGAATAAAAAATTAAATAAAATAAAGTAAAATAAAATAAAAAGTAA
Organism: Danio rerio; assembly: GCF_052040795.2. NCBI lineage: Eukaryota > Metazoa > Chordata > Actinopteri > Cypriniformes > Danionidae > Danio > Danio rerio. The sequence goes on from NC_141024.2 coordinate 17,238,380, forward strand.
AACAATTTAGAGTAAATCACAGCAAAAAGTTTAAGGCACTGAATTTGCTCACCATGTTAACAGCATCCTGGTCAAATGGGTTGCACTCAATGTTCTCCGGGTAGTGAGCCAACACTTTAGACTTGAAGGTCCTTTTTAGGGGACTCTGATCAAAGTTTTCCCCTGCAGAGAGGAAACAGGACAAAGAGATGGAAATGAATAAAAATCAGAGGGAAAAGTAAAGGCCTGGAAACTTCTCTTAAATTATTCATGTGCTTTAAAATGCAAAAGCAGCAATGCTTTGAGTGCATTTGAATTATTATACAAAGTCGTAAATTAAAAGAGGCTTGTCATGTGTCTCAATTACACACCATTTGATTAAAGTTTCATGGTTTTGCCACTACACTGTGTAAAGGAAGATATTTTGAAGAATGTTGCAAACTGTTGGAGGTCAATGGCTACTGGTTTCCAACATTCTTCAAAATATTGTCTTTTGTTTTAATAAAACTCATAAAGGTTTGTAAACTCTTGATGGTGAATAAATTGGGGAGTAAATTAAAATTTTAGGCTGAACTGTCCCTTTAAGACTACTGTGACATGGACAATGGTCAGGTATAGAGTTAGAGTTAATCTGATGGCGCTGACCGTGTAAAAGTGACCTAGAATTGGACACCTGTCTCTGATTGGATAGTGCTAATCTGAACAGCAATCCTCACATATCACACACACACACATCTGGTTTGTTCACTAGTATCAGCAGAGGTCATTTTGCACCTCACTGACCCAAAAATAAGTAGATCATGACAAAATCATTTATAAGTAATAAATAAATAAATGTAAAAATAACGATCAAATAAAAAGATAAACAGATGTAAATATGAAATTCCTAAAACAAAGAAGGATATATTTTCTATTAATATTATATTCCTATTGCAGATATAATCAATATATTTAAATATCAGACATGGATGTTTTTGCGCACTGCATTATCACTAGTTATAACTAAAAATAAACATATTCTGATTAATTAAAATTCTGTTACACAAGCATACAAGATAACAACATGAAAGAATCGTCACTCTCTCCCACCATGAACACATTGGCTTCATGAGAAACAACTGTTGTTTCACCTTAGTGTGTCTCAAACAGGCCGACACACGCAGTGTTACATGAAAACAAATCACTAGCAGGAAAGGAGATTAGAGACGTGCCATGAACACCATAAGAGTGCAGATCACAGTAGCAGACAGTGTGTCATGCAGGATTTTGATCTGATTAAAGTTACAATGGACAGGTTTAAATCGAAAAGATGTAAAGCATGCAAGAGAGAAAGCAGATAGCATAAAACGTACACAGAACTAGCATAAAAAAGCAAACATCTTTTTCATGCTAGCAGCACTAGTAGTGTTTTCTTTGGTTTCAATTACTAGTGTTGATTCTTGTTAATATTTTGAAGCTAACTGCGCAAGTTGTGTTTATCCTTTCAAGCAAGCTGACATTTTTCAGGGTTGGGTACCAGAACCTGGTGCTGTAACCGGTATGAACCAGACCGAATCAGCATATGATGCTGTATGGTGCCTAATTTCGTTGCTGCGATAAGGACGTAAGAAGCATCAAGGGGTATAACAAAGGCACACGTAAGTACGCACTGTGTCTAACCATCTCTAAACATTTAATCCTAAACAACTTTGAGGGATACAGACACCGTCGGCGATGTTAGGCGTTCTTGTTGCTTTAGGGAACGCACGCACGTAGGCTACGCGAGCGCAGTGCAGCGCATCCGGTGAGCGACTCCCTTTAAATTCATCAACAAACATGATCGTGTTCTTCAAATTTGCTTAAACTAAGCCTTCTATAGTAAGGTTATATTTTACAAGCAAAGATTCTGACACAGCAACATGAAGCAGATGCTTTACAAAAGTTGCATGTAAGTAATGTACAGTTAGCTTGAAAAGATAAACGCAACAACTTGTGCAGTTAGCAAAAAAAGATAACAATGACAACCAACTGATGATACAAATGTTAAATGTACATGTTGATAAGGTAAACATGAGGGAGAGGGGATAATAAAGATTTTAATTAGCAATCTAGTCAGTTCTGTCATGTATAAACTCTGTTAGCGGTGCTGAGGGGTGAACTAGCGGTGATTTGGGCATTAACTAACAGGAAGGGACAGGCGGAGGAGAAATCTACTGAAGCCGCAGGCAAACACGTGAGACAGACACAGACAGACTGATGCAGGAACAGCAGGACAACAGCAGAAAAACAAGACCAGGAGGAGAGAGAGGGAGAACAGGAACTGATTGAAAATAACAAGCAGAGGCAAATGACCCACATTTAACTGTGATGAGTCTGCAAACAGAGAATGAAAAGAGAATAGGAAGAAAACAGGGAAGAAGCAGAAGGAAAGACAACAGACAACACTGACCCCTTTACATTTGGTGTTTTCGTTCATAATGCATTACATTAGTATATTTGTTGAAAGCTATTCAATAAATGTAATTAAAATATTCATATATTCAAATAATGAATGATTGATTTTAATAATTTTATTAACATTCAATACTATTTAAATGTATTTTTTTACACATTTTATTTTCTTAATCCATTAATTGCACAGAACACAAACATTTCCTAAATACTGATATTAAATATGTTTAAATAATTAACAAACATCAACATAAAATTTTATTTCATGAATAATAAATAAATCTAAACTATTATACTGTAATCCTTTAATATACATCTTCGTTTAAAAATAAATTGCAAAATAATATTTACCTTTTTTATTTTAAGATTAATATATGATCTACCTAAATATTCAAATGTTACAATATGAAAATCCTGTAAAACATATTCAACTAAAACATATTGAAATACTCCAATTCAAATAACATCTTGAATTAACAAAAAAAAAAAAAAAAAAAGAAAAACAACAACAAAACTGAGATAAGGTGAGACAATTAAGACTTTAATTATCAATCTAGTCAGTTCTGTCACATGAACTAGCGGTAATTTGGAAATAAAACAAACACCAACCCTCTTTACATTTGGTTTCTTTCACAATACAATATAGCCTAATACTTGTGGCAAGCTATTAATTCAATAAATGTATTTTACAATATAAAAAAACCCAATATGGTCTAATAATCATGAAACTTTAAATATAATCGTTTTATCTATATTTTTACACATTTAAAAAGTATTTCAAAGAACACAAACATTTTCTAAATGCTAAACAATATTCAATATATTTTTAAATATTTAAATGATCGTTAATTACATCACTTCATTAACCATGAAAAGATAACCATAATTTCTAACCATAATAAACATAAAAATTAAATATAATTAAATACTTCATGATAATAAAACAAATATAAAATATTATTCTGTAATCATTTCAAATATGTCTTCATTTAAAAATAAACTACAAACATTATTTACCTTAATACTTTCTTATTTTAATATATATATATATATATATATATATATATATATATATATATATATATATATATATATATATATATATATATATATATATATATAAAGTAAACATTATTGATTTTTCTTTTTTCTACTTCTAACCAAAAAACATTAAAATAATATTCTTATTCATGAATATTTAATAAATCTAAAATACTAGACTGTAATACTTTATATTATATATCTTTATTTCAAAATGAAGGATTATTTACCTATATAATTTTTGAGATAAAATTGTAATATAATATATGTGAATATTCAAATGTTATAATATGTAAATCCTGTCAAATACATTCAGCTAATACATATTAAAATACTCTAATTCAAATAACCACACAATGAAATTATAATAAATACTAAACAAATTAATTGAATCAGATCTTACAGCTAAGTATGAAAACCTGACACACTATTTTATTTTGTTTTTATGGCGAGTTATTGACATTTAGTTGCATGTTATTGACTCTTTTCCCCACACAAACTTTTTACTGTTTTGTCCATTATATGGTATGTAGTAAGCATGCCTTTAGACACAAAGTACATGTACTGTAGTAGATACATTTTGAAATCCCACCAACACCAGGAACAGGGTCAATCTGTCCTCCCTGACCACCTGAGAGTAGACCATCTAAGCTGAATCTTAATGCCAGATGTAATCAAGGACAAGGAATCTGCAGGATGGTAAATAAAAAGCAGGAACTGAATGCAGGAGGTGAATGATGATGATGGTGTTTACCTGCTGCTGTGGCCTCTGGATCCTTGCCCTGCCGATCAGCCTCTAGCCACTGGTATAAAGCTAAGATGGCAAACACACAAACACACAAAGCGAAAAAAAATGTCAAACCAAACACAGAAATGGAGAAGCAAATAAAAACAACTGATGCGTGGCTGAATTTAAAGCGTGGAAGCGTGTGTTATTGTGCAGCCTGCATGAAGGTGAGGTGAGACATGCCGAAATCTTGAAGACTTCAGGATGAAAAAGACCACAGAGAAAAAAACACTTGCAGATTATCTTAATGGTGGGTGTTAAAAGAACACGGCGAGGTGGTTATGAAATATCGACATGTGCAGCCCACACAGCATAACCAGTTATGCATTCAGAGCCTGCCTGCATGGAAAAAACATCTTCGATTTGGCCTCAAGTATCATCAAGATGTTTCTTGAATACAATAGCATTTGATAAGCACTAGTGAAAACGCCAAACTCCAGTTTGCATAATTAAAAGAAAACCTGGTCCCATTTCACCAATACATCAAAATAAATACATAAACAGCATATAAAAAACTATTTTAAAGTAAATTAAGCCTTTTAATTAAGCAGAAAATTTGTTTTCCAATGCAAAATAAAGTGTAAAATAATAATAGGATACAATATGATATATTATCATCCTATTATGGGGGCTCGTCCAGGATAGGGGGTGCACATAACAATACACAAATGCATAGTAAGAAATAAAGAAACAGTAATGAAATCTTTATGTTAATAATTTATTAAAAATAAGAAAATACTTTATACAACACTTTATTAAAAAAACAAAACATTAAACATTTTTCCATCCCAGAAAGAGAGTTCCTGATAAAATATGAACAGTTTAATCAAAGACTCTAAAATACACAAGACTTGTCACTTTTATAGTTTGAATTGAGAAAAGTGTAGTGGTTGATATGGTGATTGAAGCCCCGCCTACTACAGGAGCCAATCATTGATCGATATAGACTTATGTTTCTTCGAGGGACAAAACTCAAACAATACGTGTGCTTTTACATCAGTTTGGTGATCAACAAACACACTTGAATCTCAGCAAATATTTGCTTCACAGACTTAAGAAATACATCAACATAAAGCTTGGAATCTCTTCTTTTAAATGAACTATCTACACTTGAAAACAAAAGTTTCTGGTTTTATAATATTAATGAAACGAACACAAGGTTCAGTCTGTCCTGTCAAACGCACATCACATGACAGCTACTGCTCAAACGGCCACAAACTTGTAAAGAGTTGCTGCCATTTCTGGAGGAGATTCCCCATCAATACCAAGTTGTGCATTACTTCAGAAGAGCAGCGTGATCTGACAATCATTATCCAGAGGATGTTGATGTGTACCATGGCCATAAATGAGGTTGGTGTCGTGATCTTGTTTCTTTCGAGTGCGCATGCGCATTATCTTGAGCAACCTGAAAAATGCGGATTTTGTTTGATTCGGACATTTCAAAACTAAACCAATGAGACAGCTGTTGTTTAATTTTATTGGTGATTCTAAATATGTAATGTATTCATAAGCTTGGCAAACAGTTTTGAGAATATAATGTTTCCCCATTCAGACAGAATGCCTGAGCATACTGCCCGAGAGGCATTTTAAAGAGTGAAATGACTTCCCCTTAAAGAGACTTTGATTAAATATAATGTCCATTGATTTGTTTTTATTATTGTATTATTATACGTATACTTTTCACTACTATTACTTTTTTTTCATAAATTCTATTTAATGTAATTATTAAAAATGCTTTGTCAACATGTTTGTTATTTTCGTCATGATAATAAAGCTAGTTTCAAATGAAATGAGAGAGATTTTACACAACAAGAACGATAAGCCAGAAAATGGCAGGAAAATTATTTAAATGACATAATTACATGCCAGAAATATGTCATTTATTCATAAAGATTATTTTTGTTATTGTTTTTTATTATTGAGAGAAACAGGAGGCAGACACTGTGATCTGGAGCTTCACCCACACACAGGAAGCTCCTGCTGTGTCTGCAGTGCTTTTCAGGATGACTCAGCCTCTGTGTTATGAACAGACGTCACTGCTGAATGAGCGTCCATCACACACACCTGACATCATCACACCTCTCTAAACTGAGAAATCCAGTATCAAATGTGACGTGAGCTACTTTAACTAAATACTAAATAAGCTTAAATCATTCGAGGTACTACGAAGTGCTTCAAAGTGTGCACTTTTGTTCTATGTGTGAAGTAAATATACCTTAAACATGAAGATCATGCAAAACAGTGTAGCTCCTCACCTTAAAAAAAAAAAAAAAACGACAGCATTTCGTTTCTCTCAGCTCTGCCAGTGAATGTAGTTGAGCTCAAGCGTATAAGCATATATTAATAGTGTCTTGTATCTGATTGGTCAGATGATATGATGAGGACGTCAAAAAATCTGTTAACTCCTTTAGGCTGAAGTGACAAACTGCAAACTTTAAATATTTATATCTTCTTAATTCAAATGTTCTTCCTGTTTTTGGAGAACACCAGCTTATAGATATCCTTAAGACCAGGGTGCGAATTATACATTGAAGACCAGGGGGGTCACTTTTTTTGGTATTAGTTTAGTAATACATGCTACAGTGAGTCAAATTTATGAATGTATTTACATTACATTCTTTAAACTCGTTCTTTAAAAATGTATACATTTTTACTGTTTTGAGGGATATTTAGTCACTATTTTAGAGGTTAATGTCGGTCAAACTATACAAATTATGTGTCTAATTTTTTTTGGCTACATGCAGATATAAACACCTACAATAAACATGTTTTGTGAATATTTAAGATGTCAATCGGTGCTCTAGAACTGCTAGTTTCAGACTGTTGAATCATATTTTTCCTATCATTGATTGGCGTGATTATGCATTCATAATGTTATGAACCGTTATAGAGGGGGACAAATGTACATTTTTTTATGATACATTTTTTATTATTAATATTTAATTTATTTAAAGCTAATTCTTACAATTAAAGGGCTGACCCCCCGATACATCTTGTTTTGATGTCCTTCAGGGATATCAAGCGTTAATTAGGGTGGTCAATCCCGCCCAAACCCCCCTGTAATTCGCAATCTGCTTAAGACTAACATACTGAGACTAGCATCTACAAAACTGGATTTTGATCTCACTGGGACTTCACTTCAGCAGTCACTTTTCCTTTCGCATGTGAACATTTTATCCCGAAAGCCCTTGGAGCAGTGGAGGAGAATATTGGATTTGTGTTATTGGAGCTTCGAAAAAGAAAAAGAAACGGCGTCGCTCTGAGCTCTATTCATCTGAAAAGTGCTGATGGAAGACAGAGAAAGAGCAAGAGACGGCACACAATGTCTCCCGCTGAGCCTTTGTCCATCCTCAACAGCCTTACGTAACTTTGTGTGTGCGTGTGTGTGTGTGTGTGTGCGTGCATGTGTGTTTCAAGTGCTGAGCGGGCACATTGTGAGCATTGAACATTGGGGTCTTTTTCCCTTCTCTCCGGGTTTAAATGGTCAGCATTGCCTCATGAAGCTGTAATCCAAAACAAGTCCTGGCCTGTCCACAGTTTTTTTGTATGAGTGTGTTATCCCATAGAGATAAATAAGAAAGCCTTCACTTGCATGGTGTGGTATTGAATTTTCACCAGTTTTCAGAATTTTTTTTTTTCCAGTTTTAATACAAGTTACTTGCAAAGCAAGCAGCGGTATTGAACCAGAAGCAAGAGTCTTTCATCTTTAAAGATTTATTTGGTGTTTTTTGCCTTTATTGTGATATTACAGTTGACGGACAGGAAGTTGGAGAGGTTCAATCTGAAGATTCCATGTCAGCAAACTGCCCACGAAGCTATTGGCACCAAAGAGTCTTTCATCTTTAAGATATTTAATAAAACTTACTTTATTATTAAGAAAAGAGCCTTGTAGAAGGGAATGTTTAAAAAACTTAAAAAAACTAGCTAAATTGTTCATATACGCATTGAAATACTCTTAAAATGAAGGTTATAGCAATAACACAGTAATAAAACATTTCTGAAGTAAAATTAGAGTAAACAGTTTGTGATTTTTTTTTTTGCTGTAATGATTAGGAGCAGTCTGATGATAAAATCATAATGAACTGTTTGGGTTTCACAACTTCTGTTAAATCTGCTTTTAAAAAGGCACATGTCATTTTCATTAAAATATCCATTAATATAAGAGTATGTTTACTGATTATCTTTAGGAATGGAATAGTAATCCTTTTAAGTTCAATGTATAATAACAAATTTAAAAAATATTTTTATGGTTCTCTTGATTTTTTATTTACTATTTATTTTACCCTAAAATATTCATTGGTGTGAACTAATATTTGCACCGTGATGATAAGTTAAAAAACTGATTAATATAATGGTATTATAAAAGAATAATATAATATTATTCTCTTTATTCTCTATTCACCTGGGGATACTCATCCCGAGGCCCCCAGAGATTATGCAGTGCCACTGAAACGATCCAAAACCTGTGAAAAGATGATCCCAAGGTTTCCACATTCCCAGACCAGGCCGTAGCAGCTGCTGTGGTGGTCATGGAGGAGTAGAGAGCATGTGTCTGACTCCTGAGAGACTCCGGGGATAGACGGGTCTTCGCTGATGTCCAGCGTTCTCCAGCCTCCGGTGCCTACACTTCACCTCTCCACAAGACGTTTGTGCAAAATTTCTTTGTGTAGATTGTATTGTTTTACACGCACATGCATTTTAAAAAATAATAATAATATTTGTACAATTGTAAACATGAAGATCGCTAAAACTAAACTGTAAAAACGTTTTGAAAGCAAAATACACCTAAGATAGAGGACTTTAATGCTTTTATTTTTAATAATTCCAAGTTTAATTGTTAGAATGTTCTAAATGGATAGGGCATAGGGGGGATAACTGAGTATAGAACACAGCCAGGAACTATGTAATTAAGATAGGAAATTAAAAATGAAAGAAATGTGGATGATGTCTCGAGATGATTGACAGGGGACGTAAATAAGCAACATTATGATCTGTTAAGGAAGAAGTAGTATGTCCCAAAGCTTGCATACTCTTCTGTTACACACTCAAGTATTTCCTTTACAAAAAAGTACATAATTTTAGGGCAGAGTAAAAGTATGTGAAGTGGGACACAGTGCAGGTCTTTCAGTCTCAGGTGTGTTTGGTTAAGGAGACATGAAAAATGTGCAGAGCTGGTGGTCCTTCAGGAACGTGGTTGAGAAAGACTGGTTTAAGGGTCAGCAGAAATAATATTAACTTTTTTTTAAATTACAATGAAATAAAATATACCCTTATATTCAACCACACGGACACAAATCTGAGCTACATCATGTTTATCTGAACTCAAAACAGTCACGTGTTGCTCGATAAGTCTTATCTGAGGACACAGGTCACCGATGAGTTGGAACTTAGTCAACGAACAAAGTCAACATGACCAGTTCACGGTCTCAGTCAATCTTACAAACACAACCCCTCAACAAATGACCTGTCTGAGACCATAGATCAGCCAGAGATTACAAAACTTAAAAACAACCAGTACACGGAGTACAAACAGACATCACATATTTAGATTGGCTTCCATCCTCATTCTGACAGCCATTAAGGTGAAACATTTATATAATAAAAATGCATTACTTTCAACACTGCATGCTGTCCATTTAGCTCTGCACAGAATGGAAACACACATTTAAAAGATGAAGGCTTCACCTCCGTTGTAATCTATTAGACGAGGGTAACACAGAGCCATAAAGACATTATGTAACTGGATTTTATGCATGTGACATAACTTGGCGAGTTATGAGAAATATTGCCCATTCAGCAGCCGTCAGCTTATGTGCCAAACACATTAAGCAGCTCTCATCTACAGCAACGACACTTTATGACAGATATTCCCTCAAAGCGGACACACTTTCTCCTCTAGATGGCTTTCAGAGTGCTCGACTGAAATAACCATTCCATGTAAACACTATATAGACAAGTTTAGCTCTTCGATAACACTTTATGCCTCAGAATGTCTTTAATGACAATGATGCCCAATAAAATCTTAATCCTACACAAACCTACAGTACAAAGAGTGGGAATGCCTGTTGAGCATATTTTGGGATGAACAGACAGCAGGCCATTAGATAACAGTGTCTGATTCACTCAACATTTCATTTTGTGTCAGAAGCACAGCCAAAAATCACTAATCCCTGATTTTTCCTGCTCTTCTAGAAAGGATTTCTGCTTTGAACATGGATGTGGGGATTTTCTTGTATTCGGACGCATCATCATTATCATCATCATCTGTTATGTTGAGTGATGATGGCTTATGGTTTTGGGGTTCATTTGGGTTACTTTTATTTCACAAGTGGTAAATAATTTTATAATGGACCTTACTTTTTGCATGTCATGATGGAACAGAAAGTACCCCTTTAAAAGAGATAGTTCACCCCAAAAAAATGCTCGTTTTGACTCATGCACAAGTGGTTCTAAACTTTACCTTTTGTAAAGATGCTTTGGAACATTGAATTCTTTTCTCTGTCAAAAACAAAACAATATACATAATACTGTGGAATCGATGGCTGTTTTTTTTTCAACATTCTTCAGTAAATTTGCCATCGTGTAAAAAAGAAGCAGGTTTGGAACAAGTAGATGATGGCGGCAGAATTTTTATTTTTGGGTAAACTATTACTTGAAAACTATTAAAGCAAACTGAAAAGCAGACTCAATGACATCTGCCGTTTGTTTATAATACTTATTTAAAAATAGGCTGAAACAACACAATTCTTGAGATTATTTGGGTGACAACTTAATAACTTTATGTTCAATCCACTGGAACCTAGCCCTATAACCTAACCCTAACCCTAACTAAACAGAAAAAACTATTTAAAATGTTGGAGTGAAGTCGAAGGGGGAAAAAAAAACTATTTAAATCAAACCAAAACACCCCTTTTAAAGCCAGATAAAAACAAACCAAACTAAAACACCACAAAATAAAGAGTGCTTTGTTTAGTTTTGTTTAAATAATTACAACAAATTAGAAAACAACCAAAAAAAACACAAAAAGAAAACAAAACACAAAGGAAAACATAACAAACAAATTAAAACAAAAGTACGCTCTTTAAATTGTTTCAACAAATTAAAAAAAAAATGGAAAAATAAAACAAATGAATCTAAACAAAAATCGCTCTTTAAATTGTTTCAACAAATAAAAAAAACAGGAAAAAAATGAAACAAACTAAATGAAAAAAACAGGAAAAAAATAAAACAAATTAATCTAAACAAAAGTGTGCTCTTTAAATTGTTTCAACAAATAAAAAACAGGAAAAAAAATAAAACAAAGAGCGTACTTTTAGATTTTTAATTTTCAACAAATCTGAAAACAAACAAAAAAATAACACAAAAAAAAAAAAACACAGAAAATAAATAAAACCAATAACAAATCCAAACAAAAACTCTTAAAGGGGTAAGAGGGTAGTGCAACAAACCTGTAAGAAAAGGGTCATAACAAACCCAAAAACATTAGTGAGTAAACAGTTGAAAACAAACTAGCAATTGCACATGCAGTGAAGATGGGAAGTCCACTGTCTGAGATACTTCCATGCAGTGAACTTGTGCAGATTACAGCTGTACTCTGCTGCATCTCTGAGTAGATTACACTAACAAGCTTACAGATGCCCTCCAACCATCTCTGATCTTCACACACACACGAAAACCCCTGGGAAGAAAGCAAAAACTCCACTCTCATCTCATTTAACTTCGCTTCAGATGCTCTTAAAACCTCCAATAAACCATAAAAAGTGAAAGTTAGAAATATAAAGATGATAAACCCTAAAGTTAAAATACCCTAAGGTGGAAAAAGAATAGAAAGGGAGGAAGAATTGTTCAGCTTTACAACATTGGCGTTTGACCCGCTTTCCTCCAATTCAGGCTTATTGAAGGGAAAAGTCAATGGAATCTGGCGAGGTGTTGCGACATTAGCATAGGCTTTGTCCTCGTGTCCAGGCCAGTGCTCACAGACAGATGGCCCAGAATCCACTGCTCTTTATGGCCTTCAGTCACAATATGAGCTGGCCAGCGTCATTAAGAAACAATGAGCGGAGACACGTCATGCGGACACGGTGTAACAATGCACTACTTGATGGCCAGTGTTCGTCTAGCTTGAAGCATTAGTATGAGAGTCCAGTCATCACCAGATTCAACAGGTATAGTCTATGTTTGAGCTCTTATTGGGACCATGTTCATGTAGTAAAGAATAAATACGCAATGCACATGAATCCATAGAGGAACATCCTTCAATATTTAAGATTTAATGGGTTGATATTGATCATATTTTTTGTTTGTTTTGGTGTCTGTGACTGTATAAAATACTTCACAGTTTTATTTGGTAATTTTTGTATTATTCTTAGGTAGAATTAAATCCAACTTTAAATCCAACTTAAACCCAATTAAATAAAACAATAAAACGTGTTAAAAGGCTTTTGACGAAGAAAAAAAACAAAATGCTGATGGATCTCAGAATATTTTAAATGATCATTTTCATGTCTTACTCATCTATAATAAAAACTAAAAAACAAAACATAATAAAATGTACTATAAACTGCCACAATATAGAAGTTTTCCAAACTAAATTTACATGAAAATGCCTAAAAAGATCAAATAATACATCAAACTTTCAAAACAACTAACCAAATGATAAATCAAATGCTTAAACTATCAAATAATAAATCAAAATGCATTCTCAAATGGGAAATCAAATGTATTTGATATTTAATCAACTCAGCATAAACGTGTAACGATTACCATAATGTGCATTTAGTTTTTGTTTAGATTTCAATTTAAATATATAGAAAAGGCATATCGCATTGTCGATTTCAGCATTAAATCATTTTCTGTTTATCAGATTGGTCGGAATATTCATATTGCTGCATTTGTTGTATTATATATATGCATTTCTTTTTTTATTTTTGCCCATAAATCATGTAATATTTTATTATCATTCATTTATAAAATAAAAAAAAAATTAAAAAGCGGTCAAAACATAAAAACAAACAATTGCACAACATATTGAAATCATATCAGCTGATATTTCGAGACGTAATGTATAGATATTGGTCATATATATACAGTCTATGTTTTGTGTCATTAGGAAGCCAAAACTGAGACAATTCTCATGTACTGAAGATCAAGTATATAATGCACATTAAACTATAGAGAAACATAATTTAATATTTGAGATGTAATGTGTCGAGATTGATCATATATATATATTTTTATTTTTTATTTTTTGTTTGGATGTCTATTGCTTTTTTTTAATTGGTTTTAGGTAGTATTAGACCTAACTAAATAAAACAATAAAACGTGTTAGAAGTATTTTGACAGTGAAAAAAAATCAATGCTGATAGATCTCCTAAAATTATAAACTATTTTTTTATTTTTATTTTTTTTATGGAACAGCTTATTCATCAATATTGGAAACTAAGAAAACAAAACATATTAAATGTAATCAAAACAGCATAACATGGTTTTATTTCAATGAAAATATATAGAAGGCATATAACATTTAATGTAATTATTGATTAAAGAAATTAATAATTTTCTGTTCATTAAACTGGCTGTACTATTCATGTTGCTGCATTTGTAGTATATTTGACTTTCGTACATATAAACCAAGTATTATCATCAGTTTTTTAATCGAGTTATTTACCTAGTCATAGCAATTGAATGCAAAAATAATGTCAACACTTGTATGAAATGTACAAACATTTCAAAATATTGCAGTTATTAGTCAATATTTGAGCCGAAATATATCGATATTGGTCATTGCTGGCTATATATATATTTGAACATTTCAACACAAATCATGCAGTGTTTTATAATCCCCCATTATTTTGACTATAAATGGGTGAAAAGTTGCATAACATAACATTATGCATAACATAATAATAAAACCAAGCAAATCAATTGCTATATACATTCAAGCATTTTAATTATCTAGAAAACTATTAACTATAAAAATGCCAGAAATGTTATACTATGCGCAGCTCTGAGTTATTGTATTTGGTGTTAGTATAATAACTCGCATCACTGCAATGAACCACTAACAGAAGACAGATTTCTGGCCGGGTTAAAGTGCACCCCTCAGCATCTTGTTCACCCAAGTGCTTGTTACAAGCTGTTTAGGGACTCCTATAAAAGCTAAACAGAGATGATGCAGTGTTTTAAAAAGCAGCAGCCCACATCAACGAGAGCCTAAAAGAGATCAGATACAGTCGATTCGCTATTAATGACCACTGAAGGTGTTAAATCCTCAGTAAATTCAGGAGACGAATCTCCTTTTTAGACTGAGGTGTGAATGATGGAGACCGACTGGAAGATCAAAGATTGCATTATCTTTCCCTGCCAAAACAGGAAAACACGTTTTATTGATGCATGCCATGAGATAAAGGTTTGCATGCGGGTGCAAGATGTTTATGGGGAACTGAAACCACAAACCACCGGAGCATAACAATGTGTGCATGTGCAAAGCTGAGATTCAAATTTCGCCTTTCATGTGTTTATTCTCTGTTACTATTATTGTTCAATCATGACATGGCCAATACTAAGTGCGTGCAAAGCAACTATTTCTTATTTAACACAACAAGCTTATTAACTGTTTCGTTTTCCATTTGTATTTGATATCCTTAGGCCTGGAAAATAAGCAACATTTTAAAGAAATTATATGAACAATTAGTCATGACAGAATATGTTTTTAGTTCATTGTAACTTATTAAACTAAGTTAACCATGTCTAAACTTAGTTTTATAAGCTACATTTAGGTCAGTTTAACACAATATAAGTTTAATAGACTCATAAGGTTAATTTGATTAGCTTGAAAATTTAAGGCAACTAGGATTTATTTACAGTGTACCAGCATTTGCTTTTATTAATAGACTGATGATAAATAAGAGTCATATTTTAAAAGTTAGAGCCACAGTTAAGAGAAATACACTTGCAATGGGAAGATATTTATCTGAAATCCAATGTTATAAAATGTAATGTGAAATATTGTTAGAAATTCATAGTTTGTTTGTTTGTTTATTACATAATAATAACAACAACATCTTTATGCTTTAATAAGAGATGATCAAATGTTACATTTTAAACATTAAATATGATTTTTAACTTGGCATAATATCCTTTTCTAGTAGACTTTGATTTTTCTAACCAAATATGTTTTATGATTTAATTTTTGTTGATTTATTTGCTTTTAACAATTATTATCTGATATTGTTTAATTGTAAATATTTACTTTCAACATTTATCTGGAGAGTTAATTGCGATTGTCTGCATTCAGTTGGTTGTAATTTTTTTGTACATTTCGATTTTATTACTCTTCTTTCCATTTTTCTCTTTCCCTTATTTTTATTAGCTTACTTTTTAATTGTAATAGGATTCGTTTGTATTTTTTCTTGCAATAAAACAGTTGTATAAATTTGTATTATAATAAGGGAGAATTTACTTTTTTGATCTGATTACATGTTGTTTGTTTACTACACTGTGTGTGTGTGGGGGGGGGGGGGGGGGGGGGCACAATAGGGCTGTGCGCTTTAGGAAAAATATCTATTTGCGATTTTATTTTTTTTGACAGATATTGTGATTTGATTTACAATTTAACTTTTTAATCAAGCTTCAACTTAATCTGCAGCAGACACCATAGTCCCACTTGTCAGAGCCTTCCTGTTTGTTTCCTTTATTTTTTTATTGTGGTCGTGGTTCGGTTGCGCAATTCTGAATGGCCAGAACGAAAGTGTGCTCACTCAATTAGTAAGACTGACACACGCAGCTGGCAGTCACACATTTGCTCTGGGTGTGGGAAACTAAATAATACATATATTTCATATTGCAGCCTCTTGCGATAAACTAATCGCAATGTTTCAAACTGGGATATTGTGATTCAATTAATCTCACAGCTCTAGTCCACAAAATCGATTTGTGTTGAGACAACATTAAGAAATTAATTGATTAACTTTTTACAAATTTAAGTGGATTGAACATAAAACAATTAGAATAATTGTTTTGTTTCAGCTCAATTTAAAAGTAGTTTGAAAAAACAAAACAAATGTCACTTTTTTTTTGAGTGTATATACAAAAATCCTACATTATCTAAACCAAAAGCTGATTCAAATACGAACAAACACTAAAGTTTGGTTAAACATTATTATATAGTTGTATTTTTTTAAAACCATTTTAAGGTCAATATTATTAGCCCTTTTAGGCTATATTTTTCCCCGATAGTCTACAGAATAAATTCTTGTTTTACAATTACTTGCCTATAATTATCCTATCCTGCCTAGTTAACCACATTAACCTAGTTAAGCCTTTAAATGTCACTTTAAGCTGTATAGAAGTGTCTTAAAAAATATCATGTAAAATATGATTTAATGTCATCAACGCAAAGATATAATAAATCAGTTTTTAGAAATGAGTTATTCAAACTAATATGTTTAGAAATGTGTTGAAAAAAAATCTCTCCATCAAACAGAAACTGTAAGAAAAAAATAAACGGGGCTAGTAACTTAGGGAGGCTAATAATTCTGACTTCAACTGTGTATATTTTTTTTTAAATAGACCAAACATTTGGGTTTGTCCATCCTTGACCTAAATAAGGGCTGAAACACTTTATATACACACACATGCACTCCATCTTAATGGCTATACAGATGTAATACAGTGAAATATAAATGTATAATTGCCTTCTTGTTTTTAATCAAGTCTGAGATCGAAAATATACTCAACCTTACAACAACAGTAATCCCAGCCGAGGCCGAACACCTCATTTACAAGCCTCTGCCATCAAGGAAAGAGGCACAACAACTCAAAATGACACCCATCGATGTGCTTGCATAATGAATGATCACTACAATTAACCTCGACACAGTCCAAACATTGAAATACTCAGACAGAACAGTGAAAAGGCGACCAGCGGTGATGATTATGCTGAAAAGCGAGCGGTCGTATGAGAGCAGGGCCCTCTGGGATTGGACAACTGCGCACTCAGTCATGCAGAAACACGCTGAAGTATCCAGCAGGAAAAAAAACGTGCACTCTGAACAATGGAGCGGAGGAAACAGGGCCAAAAATATATCAGGAAAAGCATCTCTTGCTCTTTCCATCTTCAAGCGGTTTGAATTACAAACCAATGTTAGAAAGTAGGCCATCAGAGAATACAGGTGTATCAGGGTGGAGTGAGGGGGGGCTTTCAAAAACACTTCGTATTGATCAGACAAGAGAGTGGGACAATCTGTGACAAAGGTCAGGGATATCTTGGATAAAGCATCTCTGTGCCAGTTCACGTGGCTTATCTGAGTGATCTGGGAAGCTGATAAAACCCCAGGCCCCACGACACTGGACACACACAGAGGTGAATTAATCAAGCTCAAACTGTTTAATCAAGATCTGTTCTATCAGGTCGAGGGAAGCAGACCAGTCTCCCAGTGGATCCGCTAAAGGGGAAATGGGCGTTCTGTCTGTGGAAACACTGATTTCAGGGTTGTTAGTTTTAAATTAAAACTAGATTATTACTATTTAATTGTGTTCATTAAAAGGATAGTTTGACCAAAACTAAAAATCTGTCTTCATTTACTAACCCTTCACAGATTTTTTTTCTGTTGAATATAAATTATACTTTGAAGAATGCTAAAAACCAGTAACTTCTGTAGTATTTGTTTTTATTCCTATAGAAATCAATGCTTATCAGTTTTCCTCAAAATATTATTTTATGTTATATTTATATATACAGAACCCTCAGAAAGGTTTGGAACCAATTGAGAGTGAGTCAATAGTAAGTACATTTTTAATTTTTGGGTGAAAAAACATGAACCGAACTGTCCCTTTAACTGAAGTAAAACTAATTGTCAATCAAATTAAGAAATTGCAAAAATTTATTTAAAACTTATGAAACTAAAGCAAACGTATATAAAGAAAAAGCAGAAAAAAGCCAAAGGCCTAAATAAAAATGTAAAAATATAACAATTCATTATTAATTAATAATAAGGGAATAAAAAAAATATATCAAGTTCCTCGTTCAATGTTTTTATTTATTGGTATAGTGGTTGCTATTGATTTTTTGATTGTCCTCTTTTTATATTCATAGGATATGCTATAATCACGTGATTATGTAAAAAAAAAATAAACAACAATAAAAAAATCATATTAATTTTGAATTGAATTTAAGTTATTGCAAATTTCTTACTGATAAGTGCGATAAACCTAATGGATGGTTGCATCAAATAGGCCTGTCACAACAATCAATAACACATAGACAAGAGCTTAATCATTTTTAGTGATGCAATATACATTGCCCATACATAAAAAAAAAAACAGTTCTAGCAACATTTTAGCTGATTGCACAACATTTCTTTCTCTATTGGTGGTGTCAGTATGGCAAAAAAAACACTATAGGATTAACTATAAATTACTTTTAAAATGGACTTGTATTGTTAACATTTATTATTATTTATTTAGCATATACATTTTCACATTCTGATTCCTATGCCTATTATTAAACTGTTATAATTACTATAATTAAATGAAATATCCTTAAGAATAAAATATGATGTGTTCTGTGGAAGAGTGCTTGCATTATGATTATATTGTCATTCTGCCATTATAGAATGAGTGGCATAAAATGACAATATTGTTTATCGTAATATATTTTGGTGCAATATATCATACAACAAGAAAATAGATATTGTGACAAGCCTTGTGTCAAAGGGTAAAAATAACAAATAATACATATTTTGGAGCTGCATTGTGATCCATTAATGGAGTCTCAATCTGACATACTTTATCATCAAAAACAATCATTTCATAAATCATGGTAAAAATGGACAACAGTCATTATTTCTAACACAGTCACATTTACCACCGAGGGAAAAATACTGCTGTACACTTTTGTGCATTTACTTTATTTTGCATCTGCTGGAGGATAAACTTTAACTAATATTTCCCAGGACAACTGCACAGGCTTATTGACCTTTAAAACCCAAACTTCTAAAAACCTCTGTTGAAAGCAAAAATAGAAGCTCTAAGCAGGTTCATCAGTCTGTAATGATCCCGCATGACCTGCTCTCTCTCTCTCTCTCTCTC
Organism: Danio rerio; assembly: GCF_052040795.2. NCBI lineage: Eukaryota > Metazoa > Chordata > Actinopteri > Cypriniformes > Danionidae > Danio > Danio rerio. Next base: position 17,257,707 of record NC_141024.2, read on the forward strand.
TCTCTCTCTCTCTCTCTCTCTCTCTCTCTCTCTCTCTCTCTCTCTCTCTCGGTTAAAAGCAACACATCTAATCCACGAGAGCATCAGGCACATGCAGCTTAGCTCTTCACACAGTTCACCAGCCTGTTAAACTGTGCCAGGCCTTAAACATGTACAGCGATCACCCCCACATCTGTTAAAACAAGGCCAAAGACTGGAGAAAAACAAGGTTAGAGAGTAGACAGGCCGGCTACTGGGATTACAAGTAGTAGTTGCTTTTAGAAGCAGTGTTTGTTTTGACAATTCCACTTATGCTCTTGGCAATGCTTTCAAATCAAGTTACAAGAAATGTGCATAATGCATGCGGTGCCAAAAACACCACAGCTACATAATATTAGACACATGCCGCTCAAAAACAAGCCACCCAAGACTAGTCTTTTGATTGCAATCACAGCATGAGTGACTCAAATCAAAAGCAGTGAGCTGGCTCAATGGAAAGCACTTTGAACTGCTATGCTGTGTGATATCTTTAAAAACCTGCACGTTTAGTATCATTTCAGATGCATATGTGCGATAAAGACAATACGATTATGTCATAAGCTATATAAAGTTGTGAAATTATTCAAGCAGGTGTTGCATAAATAATTTGAAATAAATAATAATAACAAATCAGATTTTATTTATCTAAATCTATTATCTATTATCTATATCTATTAAAATCAATATTTTGTGTCTCTTACAAACTATTTGTTGTAACACAAAGCACACAGATGATGATCATAACAAACACTGTGTTCAGAGTAGGATCATTTTTTCTTTCTTTTGCATATTTTTGTACAAATGAAATCATATTAATTAACAGAATGTCAGATCTCATCAGATTTAAAGTGACACCAATATGATTCATCTAAAAGCATTCAGACAATCAATCTGTGAGGATGAGGATGATTGTTTTTATTGACGACTTGAGGCTCAATGTTGACACCAGTCAGTCCTCGCTTAAATATTGAACCGATCTGATCCCTCCTACAACAGATACACTGAACGCTATTGATTTCAGTTTCTTTTTACATTTAGGTAATTAGTTATTACATTGATTCTTCTAAGACCATTCTACAATATCTCTATCTCTATTTTTTTAGTACGAGAATACATTGTGTTACAGATTATTTGCAGAATTTTAAGCAATTGTGCAGTCACTCCATGAAAATAACTATACAGTAGTCAGAGATTTTTAGATCATATCGTCTAAAGATATAAAAACAAATTTACTAATGTATGTTGTAGACGTTAGTATTGCATAAAAAACAAACATGTGGTCATTCATGTGGTCATTCTTTTAACATTTTAAGATCCCAGTGATTTCTCAATTCACAGAAAAGAATGCTATACTGGTCAGTATATAAGATAAATTTGTGCCATGTTAATTTTTCTATTATTATTATTATTATTATTATATGAATATTTTTTTCCAGACGAATAGAATGAAAAACATATCTTGAAGATTGAACCAATCTCATCATGTTGACCAGATTAACCCAAAACAATTTGCTAATACCTGTATACATTTTTACATCATGTTCTCGTCCCTGTCTCTGTGCAAAAATCAGTGCACTTTCTTAAATAGTGTGATGTCATGTCACCTACGAAGTCTACTACACCCAAGCAAGCATATTAACACACATTTCAACATGACATCAGGAGTACATAATGTAATCAAGGCTCATAAAAAATCAGTGCACGTCAGCTCGCGTTTGTCAAACCTGCTATCCTGTGTTTACCATCACGCAACTATGTGTTATCAAAAACACAAAAGCCAGTCTTACCTGCCAAAGCATCGGGTTCAAGTCCCGTTTCGTCGTCTAATCCGCATACTATGAAGTAATGTGCAAAGCGGCAGGGCGCAGATCCAGAGCCGCTCATAGTCGCGCTCATCACGGCTACAGATGATCCGCTTTGTCCGCGTCCGTTATTCAGAACCAACCTGCTCCATATCCAGCGTTTCCAGGCGAACGAAATCAACTAAAACGCGGTTTCAGGGAAAGGTAATCGTCAATATTTTGTGCAGAGACTTTCGGAAAACTGAGTATGTTGGTGTTTTTTTTGGTTTGAGGAGCGTTTGCTGCTGCGCTCAGAGTTGTAGGCGCTTTGACGAGCGAGCGAACTGACGCACCGCTTCAGCTGATCACGGTCAGCCAATAAGGAGCTTTCTCCGCCAGCACGAGCGTTTCTCCGAGAACGCGCACCGATAAAGGCTGTGCGTTTCAAATATTATGATTCATCTGTAAAAACAAATGAATAAACAAGCAGGTCAATATTTTTCACTCTTCAAGGCAAGGTAGGGCAAGTTTATTTATATAGCACATTTCATACGCAATAGTAATTTAAAGTGCTTTACATAAACAAGAGTAAAGAACAAGTATTTAAAAATAAAAAAACAAGAATAACAATTATTGAAAACAAATAGTTGAACTGTATTGAAACAGGTTTTAAAGGAATAAAAAGAAAAAAGCATGCTTACAAATTAATAAAATAATAAGCATAAACATCATCAAAATAATTGTATTTGTTCATGTGGTGTTTTCAATACATTTCTACTCCTTCAAATATTTATTTTTTTTTATTTTGTTTATTATCCGTAAATTACAACGGGCAATTTTTTTTTTTTTTTTTTTGGAAAAAAACAACTAAATTATGATTGTTATATATTTTAGGATTTATAGTATGTCGAAAATATTTACTAAATTGCTAATCATTTACATTTTGACGTTTAAAAACTATTTAAGGACCACAGTACTGCTCCAAAACAAATTTTTATACTGTATTTTATGCCATTATGACAATATGTTACACATTTATTGTCTGATCATATATTTACACACACACACGTTTATTAAATATGGACAGCAGGTAAAAATAAGCATATTGTTTCATTTTACATGAATTGCCTTTATTTGTTTAAATCCATGACAAAACATTAGTTTAACAGTATTGATATATGAAACATATGCACACACAGCAAAATCTCTGATGCAGTGTTAAATACAGTGTTTATACAATACTCCCTCAGAATGTGAAATTGTATCAATTATATAAACTGAGGCACTGAGATAATTAATAGTTGATTGAACATTTATAAACACCTGTTGTTAACAAGCAGAGTCACTGAGGAGAACCAAAACAGCAACTGACATTAATGCTCAATCAACACTTAACACTGTCTCTCAGTGTTATAATTTAACACTCTGAGTAAACATTATATTATACTTACAGTGTTATTTTAACTCTGAAGGATTTGCTGTGTAGACACTGTCTTATATTTAATAAGCCTGCCATTTATTTAAAATAATTTTTTTAATTTAATTTTGTGAAGAAACCAAAATAAAGCATCACGTTTTTGACCCATGCAAATATACATATAAATATACAATATATAAGTATAAAATGTTTATATAGTGTGCTTTTAGTTCTTCAGATAAACAACAATAACCTTCCCTTACAGCCAAGATGCATATGTCATAATCTGAACATTACTTCATCGCCCTCTGTTGGTTAAAACAATGTATTGTTACAATATCTGTAGCTGTTTTATTTAACTGTCCAAAGGTGATATTTACATGTCTTTATAAACACAAAAGACCAGTTTAGTGTTGCACAGAGCAATTATAAATGCTTACATCAAAATACTGTATGTTTAATGCTAGTGCAGAGGTGGGTGAAAGCAGGCATAATTTAGTCTGCCTCTTATGCAGCATTGCATGAATTCAAAGTAAGCAAATTAGTTTCAAAAGTTTTCCAGCGATTTAAAACAATAAGCATGATTACTGACAGTAAGTAATTAATTTATTGTCATTTCAAAGGAGCATGATGTGTTGACCAAACAGAACAAATTTATATGTGACTAGAAATCCCACTTTTAAGATTAGCCTACACTGAAAGTATATATATATATATATATATATATATATATATATATATATATATATATATATATATATATATATATATATATATAAATAACAATGCATTGGCAGAAAATGCACATTGCCAGCTAGCAAGATTCATGTGGCTCAAATCCGGCCCACACCAAACACTTACATTAGGCCTACATACCGCATGCAATTATGGCACTTGGGTGGTATGCTCCTGTTTGCCAAATCTGGGCCACAATTAAGTCATAGCAATATCACATTTCAGCCAGAATTCAACCAAATGAACTACAACTGACCCTATTTTGGGCTACAGTTTGGTTTTGTTTTGGCCCCGAACCGGCCCACACTAGACACTTACATCCAGCCCACATCCAGAGTTTGCTGTGCCGAATTTTCACCAAAAGTGGCCCACATGTGTTTTAGGATAACTGGACCACTTTTGCCATATTTTCTATGGGCCACTATAGGCTCACAGCCACTTTGGGTTTAGACCTAGATTACCCTGAGATGACTATGCACATTTTTTTTTTTGCCAACTATGGCCCACATTTGTCCTCTGTCATTTGGGCCAAATTGATCATTTTCCACATGGGCCACATTAGGATCACGTTCAGATAACATTATGTCGTAAGTGCCAAATCTTTGTCTTAAATGGCCCACATGTGAATTGGAATCTTTGGCTCTCGTTTGCTATTGTACAGGTGGGCCACTTCAGGCTCACCTTCATTTTGTCTGGGCGGAAAGAAGACCACCTGTGCCGCATGAATGACTTAAGTGGCCCACATTTGTATGCTTGCTATCTAGGTTTTCTGTTCCGTTTACAGATAGCCTATTTCTTTCGACTTTAAAGCACACATGGCTAGTGCATAAATCAGAACAGGTTAAACACCTATAGGAAAATTGTATAGGAAAAAAATACTCAATTACATTTATACAAACTTTTCTGTTGGAGATTCGGAGTGATTCAAAATAAGACATTTTCTAATTGTTTCATATTAAAATAGTTTCAGATTATTTGACATCCTGAGACATTAGCAGAGTACCTCATATGGGCCCCGGGGCCCCTTTTTGTGAACTGCTGATTTATATAATAGCACAAAATATTCTCGTCATTAAAGTAATAACAGTGAATAACACCAAGACATAATAACTGTTGTGTGTTGCCATAAATGGTTACCATGGCAGAACATTTCACCTATACAAACTTTCGTGTGTGGCGTCACCTCTTGTGGGCGTGGCCTAATGATTAAAGGGTTCTGAAAGTTTTCTCAGTTGCTCTACAATAAACAATGCTAAGTCCACACATCACTGCCAGCCATTCCCAGCCACAGCAGAGTCGATATCCGCAGTGAAAGCGCCCGTCAGCCTCCACCTCCCCGAGCTCAGGTGTTCAGTCTCGGCCAGAAACACGATCTTTGGAGAGGTGACGCATGCTTAAACCACACCCTGAACACAAAGAACAACCGCAGGACTCCTTCACGCCCAGCGGAGACTCAACACCTGACGCTTCGATGGCGGAGGAGAGGGACTTCATGCGCTCCGTGCTGCCGGTTTACGACTCTTTCCACCCCGAAGACTCTTCACTAGCTTTACCGCTGGCGAACAAACTCACGCTCGCCGACGCGCACCGGCTGAACCGACTACAGCAACAAGTGCAGCTCACTCTCTCGCGGAAAAAAAGGAAACCAAAACCAGCAGGTATGAAGGATGAAACTGGCCGGTATCAAAGAAAACTCTGTGAAGATAAGAACTGTTTTGTTTTTGTAGTGGGATACAGCTGGTGTTTGTTTTGCTTTACAAGAACACAAGATGTCAGTCAAATGTTGGTGGTCAGAATTCACTTCTGTCCTTTGTTCTCAACTCTGTCCTTTCATTATTTGTTTTACTTTATTTATGGCTCAACCAATACACGAATATTGATTCGTGGTTTCTTTCTTTATCCTTTACGAAAACATTTGTGTTATCTGACTATCAGCCTTTGATGGTACTAGCATACTATGCATGATAGTATATGTAAAGTAGTATTTGCATAGTGCTTGCAGGTGTTTCAATGGATAGTTGATGGTCACATGTAGGTATAATAAAATGTAAAACCAAATACATAAATATATAATATAATAATAACTATGTAATAGCGATGTAGTGTAATAGTACATGTTTAATTAATAGGATTAGGCATCTCTTTCTCACTGTAAAATGGTGAACACTGTAGTTTCTCAGTACCCATTAATTTAAGCTAATTAATTAATTTTTAGGTTAGCATGAGTATTTATTCTGTTGTATTGTAATGTATGCAAATCATGTGTCTTTTGGGCCCATTGCAGATTCATCTCTTGCAGAAAGTCAGTCCAGCTGTCAAATTTCAAGTAGTTCATCTTTAGGAAGTCTACATTTGAAGGTAAAGACATCTGAGATAAACTTGTTCTTTATTGGGGGATGGGTTACTCTAAAAACACATTTGCATTATATTTAACTCGTATAATGACAGCAGGGCTGGTGTTCTGTCGATTTGTCCTACCTTGTCAGATTGTCCATCCTTCTATTTAAAAAGTACTGTAGGTTGCACATTTTGAGGATGCAATATGCTACCCATCAGTTTTTGCTACCAGTGTAAATTTTGATGTGGATAGTGTGATATGAAGCTGTAATATCGCCCTAATCTACCTAATTCCTAACACCAACTAGACATGGGTATAACTTTCTGATGGAATGATAGCCTTGGATAAAAATGCCACGCCAACATGGTATTGTGATTACTGCTCTAAAATAAATAATTTTAAAACGTTTGGAAAAAAAAACATTGAACACAATATATTTTATTTACAGGAAACCTTTGTAATAATTTGCAACATTAAACAAGTCAGGCTAAACAATTAAAATAAATCATTGACCTCTGCTATCTTCATTAGTTTCAATAACACAGATTTCTTTACAACACATTAAAAACACAGTAATATATACCTGATATATCCTTACATATACCTTAGTAATGTATAACACAAGTTTGTGCGGTTTTAAACCTTGACTTTTCCAAACCAAGGTAAACATTGAAATCGATTATCATCCCACGCCTAACCCCAACCTCAGAACCATTTAAATACAGTGTTGGCAGCATGATCTGATGGGTAGGATGTCAATGTCAGGATACCTGGGGTTAAAAATTGAAGTCTAATAATAATTATAAATGACAGATTACTTGTTTTAGGTCATGTACTCTAACTACTTATAGATTACTCTCAGTTTTGATTTGAATGTGATGTAAAATTAGAAATATTTTATATATATATATATATATATATTTTACAATATATTTTATTGTTTGTTGTTGTCAATATTGAATGCACTAAACATTGCATTGCAATGCCTTCCCAAATTACAGTGGGTTTACAAACAAAATAAAACACTTGAACACCCACATTGTCTTGTTTAAATGCATGTCATTTGTTTTTGGTACTTTTGACCTCAAATTCAAAAGGGTGCATATTTCAAAGCACACTAAGGAAATACATGTAAAAAAAAAAAAAAAAGATCAAATTATAAATAATTCACTACAATTGTGTGAATAAATTATCATTATAATAATGATAATAAGCATGTAATCCATAAAAATAAACTGTAATCTGATTATGAGATTTTAAAAATCATATATACGCTAATCACCAGTACTATTCATTGCAAAATTCAGATGATAATCAGTTAACACCCAACACTGATTTAGAGATTACTAGCACTGACTAATTTCCCAAAAAGCTCAATAAGCAACAGTATGAGTGTACTTGTGCACCATATTCCCTTTATAAAGACTTAAGATGCTTTTTATTGCAAGGAACGGACAGAAATATTAATAATTCACCCCCCCCCCCAAAAGCACTACCAATTATTTACTCAGCCTCAAGTGGTTTCCTTTTTCTTATGAACACAACAAAAGAAATTTTGAAGAATGTTGGAAACCAGTATCTGTTGACATACATAGCAGGAAGAACATACCATGGGTTTCCAACACACTTCAAAATATCTTCATTTGTGCAGAAAATAGACCACACTTTTGGTGCAAATGATGACAGAACTTTCATTTTTGAGTGATCTTTCTTTTTAATATCACTAATTTGAGATATTAACATATACTCTTTGCAGCGGACATTCTCCGTTAATCATGAAGCCACAAGGTCACTGCGGATGGTTGATCGATCTCAATGGCCAAGCATGGAGCCGCCTCTATTTCACAGAGGCTATGGAAGCTTTCGTTACACCCCTAAGAGAGCTGGTTTATGCTTGGGCTCTAACTCTCTGACTCTCCCTTCGGCCCCTACAACCAGCCACTTCCAAATGAACAAACTCCCTTTACGCTACGCCCACTCCGAGGTCCTGCGAAATCCACGCTTTGCAGGCCTGTCAGCAGCCACACAAATCCCCAGCAGCCCGGTGTATGAAAACCCCCACACGGATGATACAGATGATGTGTTTCTACCGAGCACTTCTGTAGAGAGGGGCCGGATGGAATCGGAAAAGCACACCCTTCAGCAGACCCTCTGTAAGCAGAGAGAGGGGGGTTTTGTTGCTCTCGAACAATCAGAGAACGTGTCCTGGCAGAGCCGCGTGAGGAAGCCGAGCCTGGAGTTTGTTGCAGGAAGACGACCCTCCCAAACTGGATCACTTATCAGCATGGAGGAGCAGTCAGGAAGTTTAGGGAGGATTGAAAAGCTGGAGGTCAAGCAACATGCAGTTACCACATTAACAAAGTGAGACAGTGGTTTACATTTACACACTTAAATAGATCATTTTGAGGGATGTAAACAACAAAAATGGTCCTAAATCTATTTCCCGTTTTACATTTTTAATTTTCCTAGCTTCCAAGAATCCAAAAATGTCCAAATATTGATAAATAAGGTTATGACAGCTGTTATAGCATTAAGATACTATTGTCTCTTGCAGTTACGAAATAGTTTGACAACAAGCAGGAAACATTCATGGGCCAATGACATGACTACATTGATATGATGCATACATTTAGTTTTTTAATGGTACATTTTTATAGTGTAAAATAAATATTTAGTAGTTATTCTCATATAAGTATACACTGTAACAAATTCTGCTTGCCTTACATTTTAAGAGTCCATTGAACTTATTATGTTAAACTGACTTAAAACGGCTTGCGTAACTTATAAAATTAAGTTAGAACTTGGTTTACAATGAACTAAAAACATATGTTGTCATGACTGATTGATTGTATATTTTTTATAGTGTAGATAAGTGTGTAATTTACACATTAAATGAAACAAAATCTTTATATACAAGCATTGTAAGTCTGAACGTTTGAAATGCTTCACTACAATGTCAAATGTAAGTAACTCAACAATTAGATTGTACATTTAAATGAATAAAATAAAACAATACAAATTTGTAATAAATGAAAGTATGCATTACGTTATATGTGAATTATTAATAATAAAAAGCATTAGCTTATTAGGTGTTATTTTTGAACAAGGACTGACAAAGTTTAAAAGTATAAATGCTTTCATATGATAGAATGATATATTTTTAATAGTAATAATTCATATAGCTTATAATTACTTTTTATTATAAGCTATAATTAATAGTTATGATAAATTATAATAATATATATGAAGAGTTCAGATGCAAAAACCTCTAAATGCCATCTGTAATGTTCTCCTAAAATGACTAAAATTGCCTTCTATGTTTATGTTCAGTTATTTCACTTTAAAGACAATGAAAAATATAGCTGCAAGCAGCAATTAAGGGGCCAAGCACTTCATAGCCAAAATGAGCAAAGCAGTCCAGACGCAGAATTTGAGCATGTGTCAGTGCCATAAACAAAAACTGCTTCACCTATTGACATGAATTAAATAACTTGTTCATCATTATAAAAGTAAAAGTTACTGAGTCTACACACAGAAGTCAGAGAAAAAGGCAAATTTTAGTGGAAATATCAAACAGCATTTAAAGGTTTTTGCGTCTAATATTTGCATATATAGTTTAATAGCAGTTATCTTGCTCATAATGTTAAAAGGTTTAATAAAATGCTTCAAAATACCAGATGTTGGTTTATTATTAGTTCTTTTAGAAGTAATAATAGGAGTCATTTAGAAGCCATTTTGCTTAATTGAAATATTTTTTTATAATGTGTTTTGTTACTTTATTTATTTTTTTGTTACTATTTATTTATTCATAAGTAATTAGTTTAAATGAAATGTATCTGCTTAAGATGAAACAAGTCTTTCTGTCTTACACTGTAAAAAAACACAAAATTCTTTCATATTGTCCCAACACAAATCTATTAGGTTAACTTAATCTCTTTTACAAATTTAAGTGGATTGAACATAAAACAGTTGACCCCCCCGCCAAAAAAAAAAAAAACACGTGTTGATTTGTGTTCAATATTGTGTTGTTTTAACTCATTTAAATAAGTAGTTTGAACAAGCAGCGAAATTCATTTTTTGAGTGTATGTCTGTGTTAAAGGAAGGGCAAACCAGGTGAACTCAGTGCAGAGATGACACTAAAAGAGGCTGTAAATCTGCTGACACAAGATAATAACATGGAAACACAAATCGCCGCTGCTAACTTCATACAGAACCAGTGCTTCAACAGTCCAGATGCCAAGAGAAAGGTAAGTGATACTCAACTCCCAAATAGCCCATGCTCGTATAGTCTGATCCACCCAAAGATGATGATATATCTCACACAAAAAGTCTGAATGGTTGCGGTGATAACAAACACCTCGGGCAAAATAAAACCGTGAGTCATAGCACTGCACAGCGAGGTGGTGCTTTAATTAAGTGGAAAACGGGCGTGGAAGAAAGTCAAAGAGAAGTATTTAGTGTGGTTTACATGTTTACTAAGTATGTTACGCGGTAAGTTATTAGAATTATGACAGTAGACGCCAGCGTTTATTTTATGCTGTTGATTTGACTTTATAAAGGTTCAATAAGGGTGTTTTTTAGGCATGCCATAGAAGAACTAGCTTTGTTTCCCCGATGGACATAAAAAGCTTTTTAAAACATTTTAATAATCTGGAAAGCCCCTTTCCACTGTAAAGAATGCATTGTGGAGTAAAAAGGAGCGATACTGGAGGCTGTTAAGTGAACTGCAGCCAATAAACTATTGTGCAGATTATAATATCCAGATACCATCCACACTGATAATATTAATGTTCAGATGCTTTGGGAGACATTACAGCTGACATTACAGCCGTTAGCAGATACATATATACTGTATACACACACACACACACACACACACACACACACACACACACACACACACACACACACACACACACACCATGTTTACATATGAACAGTGGTTCAGTACTAAGAAGCTTGACCTGACCTGATGGAACACATAAACAGAGGCTAAACAAGGATGAAAGGTCAACAGTATGGTTTAAATGTTTTGGGATGAAAAAGTTTTTTAAAGAAATTAATATTTTTCCTCAACAAAATTTAGGGTTTCATAGAATTCCTTCATGTTTTCCCAACACAAATCGAATAAGTTAATTTAATTGTTTTGACAAATTTAAGTGGACAGAACATAAAACAATTTAGTTGTCTCCAAAAAATTCAAGAATTGGGTTGATTCAGATCATTTTAATTGAGTAGTTTGAACAAGCAGGGAAAATATTTTTTGATTGAGGATTCATCAACTCTTGTGCATCCTTATGAACATTGTGGTTATTTTTGAAAAGTTTTTGCTTGTTTTTAATTTAGGTATGGATGTTGGCGTTTGTTTTGTGTTATATAGCCAATTTTGAATGTGTGTCAGTGTTTTTTTTTTTTCAGATCATTGACTTATTAAAAAGATTGTAATAATCTAAAATCTCTGTTTAGCAGTTGTAGCACAAATAAAATAATAGATTGAGTGTTTTTTTAAAAACACCTGTGACATTATGTAAAAAAAATAATATTTAAAGGAGGAAATTTTGGTAGTGATTATCAGGGATAATGCTGGTAATTAAATCTTTGTCAGTTGACTGAAAAGATGTTTAGGGTTAACAAAATTGGTTCTGTGGCATAAATACAAAAACCCTCTTTTGCAACCTTTCTTTTTAAGAGTGAATGATTAAAAAACAATTAAATACAAGTATTTTGTTGCATGAAGATCACTGACTAACATCAAGAAATAAAAAAAAATGCATAAGCTTTGACAAATTTTTAATTTCATCATCCTCCACCTTCTCAGATACTTCATCTTCAAGGCATCCCAAAGCTGCTGAAGCTGATGCAGAATGACAGCGAGGAGCTCCAGTGGGCCGCCGTCAGCTCTCTCCGAAATATTGTTTTTGAAAACAATGAGAACAAAATGGAAGTCAAAGACTGTGAGGGGCTTCCAGTGATCCTGAGACTCCTCAAGATCAATCGAGACATCGAAACCCGGCGCCAGCTCACTGGTAAACAAGTATTTCAGCAGACATTTCATTGTATTTAATTCACTTCCAACGTATCATACTGAATTTGCTTTGCCTTTTTGAGCACCAAAATAACAATATAAGAAAATTGTAATCATCTGAAAGCTTTCAAATGATGAATTTACACTGGATTATGTATCCCTACAGTGCAGGAAAGGTCCCTGCTGGGAAGTTATTTTAACTTGCATTATATTAAACCAGTGGTTCTCAATTCCAGTCCTCGTGCCAACAACCCCCCGGCACATTTTGCATGTACACATAAGGATTAGTTCATGGAGCACTCTGTTAACGACTTGATTATCTGAATCAGGTGTGTTAATTAGGGAAGACATGAAATGTCCTAGAATGAAGACTGGAATCGAGAACCACTGCATTATACTAACCTAAAACAGTTTTATAACTGACCTATAGTTAGCTAATTTAAATAAGTGGTTGAGGTTAGCCTTGTCAAGTATGATTTTATCTATACTTGAAATTAGACCTCTGCTTTTAACCAATCAAAGTGCACACACACACACACTTTGAGTGAGACGTGAGAGCACATACACACACAGGAGGCATAAACCCAGAGCAGTGGGCAGCTATGGCCAGGACTTGGAATTTAACCTGCAACCTTTTGATTATAAAGTCTAATTCCCTAGGCCACAACTACCTACAAACCCAACAAAAAGTACATGTTGTCATAACCGAATTGGTCATATATTATTTTTACAGTGTGTGCTCATCCACTAATGTTGCAGGTCTGCTTTGGAATCTGTCCTCTCATGATCTCCTGAAAGAGCATCTGTCCAGAGAAGCGGTCAAACCTCTCACAGACAGTGTTCTGGTGCCATGTTCAGGCATTTCCGAAGGCGAAGACCCTAAACTGGAGCTTCTCGCCGACCCTGACATTTTCTATAATGCCACCGGCTGCCTGAGGTATTGCCAGCTGATTCTGAAGCTATGAAAGAAAGCAAATAAAATAAAACAGGTTTATTTTGGCCAACCAGATTGTTGTGCATACATGGGGAAGTCCCAGAGAAAAGGTTGAGCTACAACTGCTTGAGTAATATATTATTAATTCCTGATTCTGTATATGAAGTGTATGTGTCACTGAAAGCATACACTTTTTTGTGAAGCTTCTCTAATATTTTTTTTATATACTCATTTAAATTTTTTATTTAACAAAAGGGAAAAATACCAATACAAATAATAATAATAATAATAATAATAATAATAATAATAATACAAATAATAATAATAATAATAATAATAATAATAATAATAATAATAATAATATAATAACACACTTGAACTTAAATGAACAGTTGACTGGTCACATATTTCCTTACAGATCACATTAACAAATACAAATAAAGATCAGTTTACATTGCGTAAAGACAAAAGTACTATCAGTTTATCCTAATATTGCAGGTATTTGTCCAGTTGTAGTTTTAAAAGTCGTCCTCTCTATATTTTGAACGTTAGATAGAATATCCAACCATTCAAATTTTGTAAGGGGTTCGAGTTGTAGCCACTTTCGAGTTACAGTTTTCTTACAGGTTGCTAGAAGTATTTTTAATAAATACTTGTCTTTTACCATTAAGTTGGCTACAATATTTCACAGGTAAAAAAAAAGTGTTCCCCACATTTCCTCCAGCACCCTATCCTTCTCTCGTGTTTGCATGCATGTTAACTTGTGGGTTATAAAATATCCGGTAAGAATCCTCCAGCAAAAATCTTGCCGCATACCAGAGTTGGAAGAGGTGACCTGTACTGAGCAGATATTCAACCAATCTTCCTCTGAGATAACTAGGTTGGATCTCTCTCCCATTTAGCCTGATGTCATTTGTTGAATGTTGCTTGGTGGATTGGATGAAAGAAAACAATTTTGAAACAAATCTCCTATTGTCTTTGTTCTTATAGATGTCAATAACTAAGTCAATTAAGTTGAAAATGTAAATGTTTTATTAATAATAATAGGAGTATTTTTCTTTTGTTTTAATAGTTTAGGTTTTAAATTAGGGAATAATAATAAAAAAATAATAAATAAATAAATAAATAAATAAATAAATAAATACTTTTATTGAATAAGGATGCATTAAAGTGATCAAAAAATATGAAATGTTACAAGCTGTTCTTGTAAACCAATGTCATGTTTTCCACCAATAACATTAATAACTTTTCAACAATTTTTTGAGCATTAAATCAGGATTTTGGGATAATTGCTGAAGGATCATGTGACATTAAAAACATGTATTGATGCTTAACAAATTCAGCTTTAAAATCACTGAAATAAATGACATTTAAATTGAAGTAAAAAAAAAAGTCTGTTTTACTCATATTGACATTTTATATTGTATTTAAATGAAATAATTTGCATATAACTAAATATAATTGCATATAACTAAACAATGTGATAAATAATATTACTGACAATACTATTATTATTTTTAGTTATTATTATTATTTATTTATTTTTTTTAAAGAAATCTGAGTTCAGCTGGTCCAGATGGGCGTAAAGTAATGCGGGACTGTGAGGGTCTCATTGAGTGTGTCATCTATTACATCCGTGGCACTATTGCAGACTACAAACCTGATGATAAGGTAAAGAGCTACTCACATTAAACCCACATCACTATAAACACTCTTTTATTTGTGGCTAATATTTTAAGAAACCAGATTTATAGGTACAACTTGAGATAAGATAAAAGATAATATATGTAATATGACAACTTTTTATAGAAACTTTTCAGAAAACAAAACTTCCTTAAAAAAGCATTTATTGAAACTAAGCTATGACATGGCTTGACGTAATAAGCTGAAAGAAAAAAGATGATTGTATATTTTGAAAATAATTATTTTTAAAAATAATAATTAAAAGATAATAGTAATAATATATTTTTAGCTATTTTGTCTGTAATTATTTCAGATATGTTTAATATTATACGATCGATTGGATCTTAAATTATTATTCAAACTTTGTGTGGTGAACATATCATTATTAAACTGTTCATTTTCCAGGCCACAGAGAACTGTGTCTGCATCCTGCACAACCTCTCGTATCGATTTGATTGCGAAGTGCCTCGTGTGGATTCACCTGTAGCTCAAAAGCCCAAACAAACTCACACTGAAACCAGCAACCCGGGCTGTTTCATTATCAAGACTCCTAAAAACTCTGCAGAGGTCAGTATTACATCTTTCAAAACATCTTTTAAACTCAAACAAGTGATGATTGAATGCCATCGTTGATAATTACTAGACATCTTTGCGTTGAGTGTTTTGCCTGACCATCCTTAATGCAAATGTAATGGTGCCAAACACAAATTGTGTTTGTCTGTCACCTCAGAATCTGGAAGCGGATGAAGATTATCCTGCACTGGAGGAGAACGGCAGTCCTCATGGTGTGGAGTGGCTCTGGAGCGCCATCACTGTACGCATGTATCTGTCGCTCATCGCCGTCAGCACAAACCAACACACCAAACAGGCATCCATTGGCACTCTGCAGAACCTCACAGCCTGTTCTGGAGAGGTATGACGTGGAAATGATTGTTATTAAAGGGATAAATGACCTAAAGATTAAATTGGTCATCATTTAGTCTACTTAGTGTTCACTTTTCTGAGATTAAATTTCTGAGATTATAGGTTCATTTTTTTTAGTTAAAGCATGTTTCTAGCATTAATTAGCAAGCAGTTTAGCATTTATTAGCATTACCCAAATAGTACACATATGTCTAAAATGTGACGATTAAAAGGTCTTCATTAGGTCTGTTTTACAACCTTTCTAAATTACTAACAAAATTAGCCATCATTTATTTACCAACAAAACCTGAAAACTGTGGTCATTTAATCATGGTTCATCATGGTTCTTCTTCAGTTACCACTGTATTACAATTGTGGTTATACAAATTTTAATTGTGCTAAAAATAACTATGGTTAATTTTCGTAAGGATTTGCTAGCATGAATTAACATTGTTTTTTAACGTTAATACAGCTAGTGTGCTTCTAGTATGTCGTCAGCATGGTTAAACCATGCAGATAGCAAGATTTAGCCTGTTTTTAGCATGCTATAGGCCAATTTTTAGGCTTGGCTAAGGATGTAAAATATTGATGATTAAAGAGTAAAAATAACAATGTGCACAGATTTATAATAAATACTGAAATATATTTTAAAAATCTGCCAATTTATATGGATGAAACAGATTGCTGCTTTAAAAAAAAAAAAAAAACGTTTTTTCATTCCCATTAGATATCCCAGGCCATCGCACACTTTATTGTGCAAAAAGAGGGAGGCCTGTCTCAGGTGAAGAAGTTGCTTCAAGAAGCAGAGAAGGAAGAGCTCCGAATATCTGTGTCACTGCTTAAGAACATCTCTCGCTATCGAGAACTGCACGCAGATATTGGTGAGCCACCAACATACTATCAGTAACAGCCCATGACACTGTCAGTATAAAAATAAAATTAAAAAATTTCTACAGTTAAACAGGTGTTACCGGAGCTGGTCGCCATCCTGCCAAACTCTGACCGAAATGTGGAGCAGCCCATAGAGATCACCGTCACCATCTGCCACATACTTATCAATCTGAGCCAAGCATCTGCATCAAACACCTGTGCCATCATAAACCAAGGAGCGTTGCCCAAAATCATCAGCATCAGCTCCAAAGACAATGGGTATAAAAAGAAGACTCTTAAAGTGATTGTTCACACAAAGAAATTAATTCTGTCATCATTAACTCACACTCAGGTCGTACTAAACTTTTAGGAATTTCTTTCTTGTGTTTAACACACAATGAAATTTTCTGAAAAATGTTGAGAATAAGCAGCCATTTACATCCATAGTAGGAACATACTCTGGAAGTCAGCTGTGTTTTCCCCAACATTCTTTAAAATATCTTCCTTTGTGTATTAACATAAGAAAGAAACTCACTCCGGAGAGAAAGACAATGATAACAAAATTTTCATTTTTGGATGAACTGTCCATTTTAGCCATATGATATTCAGTAGAATTCCGAATTATTAGCCCCCCTGTTTATTTTTTCCCCCAATTTCTGTTTAACAAGAGAGAAGGTTTTCTCATCACATTTCTAAATATAATAGTTTTAATAACTAATTTCTAATAACTGATTTATTTTATCTTTGCCATGATAACAGTAAAAAATATTTGACTAGATATTTTTCAAGACACTTCTATACAGCCTAAAGTGACATTTAAAGGCTTAATTAGGTTAATTGGGTTAACAAGGCAGGTTAGGGTAATTAGGCAAGTTATTGTATACCGATGGTTTGTTCTGTAGACAATCAAAAAAATATATAGATTAAAGGGGCTAATAATTTTGACCTTAAAATGGTGTTCAAAATAAAACAAATAAAACTTTCTCCAGAAGAAAAAATATAATCAGACATACTGTGAAAATTTCTTTGCCCTGTTAAACATAAATTGGGAAATATTTAAATAAGAAAAAAAATTAAAGGGGGCTAAAATTCTGACTTCAACTGTATAATAATCCTCACAATAACAGTCATTTATGTTCATTTGTGTTATTTATTGTGTTTGATAAAATGTAGGTTTGGACCCACACGGGCTGGCCAAGCAGCTTGTGTTTTACTTCATACCCTGTGGAGGCATTCAGAACTTCATAGCAGTTTTAAGAAGGTGAGATTACTACATGTTTGAATAATATTCCCCTTTTTCCACAAATGCCTACTGCGGTTTAAATATATGTTGATTTTCTGTCATTTTTCATTTCCAAGTGCCAAAAATAATACTGAAAACTGAGTGAGAGGATTTTTGTTTTTTTATTTTATCCATCACACACTTTGCATTTCAATGTGACATTAGTATTACACGCATATCTGTGGCCAATCACATTGCTGCAGTAAGACTTGTTTTGAGTTTTTGATGTGGTTCATGCTCTGTATTGAGTAATTAGTTAATTACTATAATTATTGTCCTTTTAATCATGCATTATGATTGGTTCTATAAAATAATATAGGGTTATTCTCAAATATACAAACATATGGACTTTCTTCAAAGCTAGTTATGGCTGCTTCAATACGCTGCTTCATGAAGCAACAAATCCTTTGCGAATCTTACATATCGAATTTGCAAAGTCACTTTATTTCAGTAAACGGGGATTCAAAACATTTAGAAAATTCAATGTTTTTTTGGTAGGTATTCATTCCTTAGTGGTAAATCTCTGAACAGGTTTTATAATTTTATGTATATATATATAACAACTTTATAGATGTTTCAGTGAGACATTTTTTAAAACGAAAGGGAATAATATTAGTTAATAGTTTCTTGTTGCCATGTTTAGCAGAGCCCACAGTGGAACAATAAAGTTAAAAATATTAAAACATATTTTATTATTCAGTCACTTAATATTTAATGACATTAGATCATAAGCAAAGTACATCTGATATAATATACTTCAACAAAAAATGTGCAGTGTTTGAAAAAGCCTGTCATATTGAACGCTTTTTTGTTGCATTTACACTGTTTTGACCAGCAGGCGACACTATCATGTGGTGATTTGAACTATTCGAAAGAGTGAATCATTTCATCTTTACAAAAGCTTTGCTTTACCTATAACTATTCGCAACAAAGCATCATAAGCAAATAACAAATAAGCACAGAATATTAATAAGTCCAATTTAGTTAAACTAGTGATGTTGTTATTTGTTTGCAATAAAAAGTGATGTATTTTATTTCAATTGAATTCACATTTATTTTATTTAGTTCATTTGGTGAATTCATGACCGTATTTGTAGAACAGAACACAGTTGTTCATTTATATGCCTGATAACACTGATTTTTTACAGTTATGCATTGATGCAGATTTGTGTCAATTCACATCATCGTCTGACCTCATTACTCTGCTCCCCTTTGTTCTGATCATTTATGCCTCACTCCCTTACTCTCACCATCTATAAAAGTGGGAAAACACTAACAATAAGAGTAATAGTCAGTAATATGAAGGAAAAAAGGCAGAAAGATGTGAATACTATCAATAATAAAAATAAAAAAAAACATTTAAACACAATAAAAACTAAGATTTATGTCTTTATTATTTTTGATAAAAGCTTTGACTAAAAGTACAATCTGAAAAATGCATTTATATATATATTTTCCCCTTCACTTTCCTTTGCCTTTATGTTTTTCCCTTCACATTCACTTTTAAGCATTAAACCACAGAGCTTTTTATTCAATATACACATTTAAATAAATTTAACAGTCTTTTTATAATCACACAAAACCATATTGGATAACTCTGGAATTGAAGCTGTTAATTTAAAAAAAGTTACCTGTCAGTTAGTAACACATCAATTTTAATTTAATTTGGTACTTACTTAACATGTCAACACATAACTTGAGTTTCACATTTATAGTTCTTTACCTTACATTTCCATATCTAAAAATTAATGAACAAAATAAATAAAATATCACACAGTTTAACGGACAATTATATATCCCACAATCAGATAAATCTTAATTATTCCATAGGAGTACATTTTGTCTTCTTTTAAAGTCATATTTAGTAGCCCAGTCCTGGTTGAACACTGAAATCAGATGCTATTGTTTCAGATTTTGCTTCCATCTCGAGCATATTTACCCATGTTGTCTGTTTTTTTTTTTTTCTGTGGCAGGCTGGTTACCGGAAAACTGACTTCATAAACAACAGAACGGTGAAGGCTGTGAATTCTGCTCGAGAATAATGGAATCCGCAAATATATAATGGAAAAAACTTTTTTTTTTTTATAAAATATTATAAATGGTGCTAATAATATTGTGTATATGTGTGTGGGGGGCATATGCACATGTGTATATGAGTTTGTCATAATTTATTACTTAATAGTTTTCTATGTAGCGTTGAATGGACACACCTTTGTTTTATTTATTTTTTACTGACCTTTTTTAACATTTTTTACTGTGTTTCGACTGTGATTAAAAGCATTTTTATTAACAAATCTGTGTGTTATTTATTTTTTGTAATGGGTGAAACTTATTTCCACTCTTTATATTTAAACATTGTCGAAGACTTACGCATTTTCAAATAAACCTGAATATATTCTCCAGTCACCGAAGGGTTAATGTCTGTTTGTTTAGTTACTATGGTTCTGTTTGGGTACAGTCTGCTCTCGGCGCTCTAGTAAACATCGTTTACGTAAAACATTAATAAAGATAGCTCAACGGAATTTGCATTATAATGTGATGCTGTCGATGCTTTCTGTAATCTGAGAATCAAGCTTGAGGTTCAGGAAGTGATTTTGAGTCGTTTGAATAAAAACAAACCATCATAAACCTCAGTGGGAGGGATCAAGCGAAAGATTGAACTCGCTTTATGATATCAAAAAAGAATCATAACAGTCTTATAAAACAAGCATGTGTTTTATTGCACAGTTATTTAATATATTTGATGTTTTATTACTTTGAATAGTGGCTCGCTTCGAGCACAAAGCGTTTTAATGTACTTTCACGTCACATCCGTAAACAAAGAAGCTCATGCGAGCTGGATTGTACCATTATGCTACCAAGGGGTACACGTCAGTCAAGTAAAGCCTTTTTTTTATCAATAATAAACTTTTTTCATTAGAAATACAACAATATTTTACTTAAATATTGTAATTACACTAAACTTTCAATAGATGTGCATTAATTCATCTTATTAGCCTTATTATTTCAATCAAACGCAAAACATAAAGCCCCCAATTGCTTGAGACATAATAGATTTCCCCGTTTCACAAAACTGTACAAGCCAAGTGATATTTTAAAGAGCCCTTTAAAGTCCCCGTGTAGTACAGAAGGAGTATCGATATATTTCATCCATAAATCGATAAAAACCCGCCTGATTACTGTTGTTTGCCAAGTCTCCACTCTCGGGGACTTGACTCAGGTAAATGTTACATGGTTTTATTTACCTAACGTTAGAGTGTATGTATGTGCTATTACTTGGCAGCTGGACAATGGTTATGTTTACATTATTAAATGAATTGCTAACGCAAAATAACCAAGCAAAACTAAGCTCGTTCTCGCATCATTCGCTTTATTAAAATGCTAATTTATTTATGTTTATATTTCACAAACGACCCTTCAAGTGATTGTTTACTAATTCCACGTTGCTGGATTTTAAACTCGCTGGGATTTGCTGGATCTGGAAAGTCTAGTTCGGCTGCTCTTCTGCTTTGACAGTTTGCTTATGTTTTGTCCTTGTTTGTGTGCTGGAGATAAGGTCACGTGTGCAGAGCAGCTGAGCGTGTGTGTGTGTGTGTGCGTGTGTGTGTGTATGTGTGTGTGTGCTGTTACTGCACCTCCTTTTAGGGCCCCGAGCTGCACGAGCTGTAGCCGGTGCCAGGGTTGCTGTCATCGGTCCCTGCTAATTTAAACCCGGCCTAGGATGTGCATTTGGTCTGTTTTTATCATGCAAACCACTGGAGTGAGCTATTATTACATGAGGAGGTCGCACTGTGTGTGTGTTTTGTCCTATGCTTAAAATAGATGCTCTCTTTGGGAGTAATGAGAACGGATGGGACTGAAAATATGTTTTTTATTTTTTTATTGTGGCTGATATAAGTGTATATATTTGAATTTGTGTTAAGTGCTATAGATTTGAAAACATTGGGACTGAAGTATGGGACAAAGACAAAATCAAAACAAGAAAAGTGTAATGCAGCTTTATTTTGTTTTCCATATAATTGTGTACTAATATCTGCACTTTAAGGTTTTTATTTTGATTAAAGCATTAATTTTTATTCGTATTAACTGAAGACATAGGTTAAAAAATAGTTTATAAACAAAATTTATTTTGTTATATTGTTTATAATTTTATATTACGTTATTATATAATGTTTATCATATTTAAAAATATATATTTGCAGTTTCACGGTTCTTCCTCAAAATACTACTTAATTGTCATTTTAAGTCTTTATACTTTTTATTTATCAGCTGTTTTACGTTTTATTTTTGTCAAAAGGATAAAAATATGATAAAATATTGTTAATATTTATAATAATATGTGTGTGAGTACAGATCAGAATAATTATGTTGTTATAATCTTACATAAAGATTTATGTTACACTGAATGGAGATTCAGAAACATCATTTCACCCATGTATTTTGACATTAGTGTAAATACTTTACTATTTAATATGTGTGTTTTCATGTTTTTTTCCTTCTTTTAGATTTGCGTGTGTGTGTGTGTGATGATGATGACTGCTTTGACCCCTGGGCAGACATGCAGTTAACATAAGCAAATATTATTGTTTTTATTTATCTAAATAAATGCAATGTATGATAAATAAAAACAAATGTGAACATTCCTAATTATAATAACATCTTTATAAATCATTATATCATTCTCCCATAATGCTTTATTTATTTAGCTTTCAAATTTAATATTTATTCAGGTTGTAGGAAGTTTACTTAAAATAAAACATAATCAAATAATAAGATAATTGTATTTCACATTTATTTCATGACAAGGTGTGCTACTTTTATTTTTAGATGAGTAACAACAACAAATTCTAACCCTCATTTTCTTCTTCAGCGGAACACAAAATGAGACTTTCTGAAACTTTTTTCCTCATACACTGAGATCAAATGACAAGATTGTACTTCACAGAAAACAAGTCATTCATCTTTGGATTGACACGAAGGTCTGGAAACAATAATTTTAATCAACTATTCCTTCCAAAAAAATTTATAAAAATCCAATGCGTTTCCTCGTTTTCCTGTTATTTCACTGTATCACTTACAGAAAATTAAGTATTAATATTATAATGCGTATCCATGTTTGGGTAACATATAAATAGGGCCAGACAGAATCTGCAGACATTTTTTGCTATTTCTGCGCAGAATTTTGTTAAAATGATTTTTGGGAGTATCATAACTAAAACCTTAATATATATAAATATTAATATACCTTAATATATATAAATAAATTCATATTAGTCAATAATATTACTGAAATTACTATAAAAACTGAATAAATGTTGGCGCATTAGCCTAGTGGTTAGCGCGCTGATACATGTTGCAGTAGCGATTCAGGGTGTCCCGAGTTCAAATCCCGACTCAAGGACATTTCCCATCCCTACCCTATCTCTTTCTTCCACTTTAATTCCTGTCTGAAATGCTGTCCTATCCACTTAATAAAGGCAAAAAGGGCAAAAATAAAATCTTTGAAAAAAAACAACTGAAAAATATAAAAATACACACATATACACAAGTAATAATAATTAATAAATAGAA
This sequence comes from Danio rerio, assembly GCF_052040795.2. NCBI lineage: Eukaryota > Metazoa > Chordata > Actinopteri > Cypriniformes > Danionidae > Danio > Danio rerio. The sequence goes on from NC_141024.2 coordinate 17,281,265, forward strand.
TTATAATGAACAGAATGATTTGTTTAATAATAAACAGAATCAATGATGGACTAAAAATCTGCGTGCGCAGATTCTGTGTGGGCCTACATATAAACCTTTAATTACATGATAGTTCAATAAACAAGCATTTTTGTCTGAGCATAAATCAGCTATTTAGTATCTTTTTAATTAAAATGTTTATTTTATTTTGAAATTATGAATACAAAAATATGATGTAGACAATCAGCATACAGTGAGCATAAAAAATACACGTAATAAACAGATTACAGGAATACGGGAGGTTGTTAAGAGTAATTTGGTATCTAAATGCATTTGATGAATTAAAGGTCATTGTTGATTCTCTGATGCAGACTCAACTTTTACTGAAAGATCAGCAGTTACTGGTCTACTTGAGGAAGCAGGTGTTTTGTGGAGCCTGTAAAGAGTAACGAGAGAGCTTTGAAAGATCATATGTTATCTGTTACCCAAGAGACGAGCACCAGTCAACGTCTGATGCCCTTTTAAAACACAATGTCTCTTTGTGCGTCGCTTGAATATCACTGAGCCTTTTTATGTTAGTGTTTGCAAGTCCCTTTTCATTGTTATCCCACTGAAACTTTATGTCCTTTGTGAAATTTTCCAGCACTGAAAGTGTGCCAGGTTTAACTTTATCTAACTGTCATGTGAGTGATTGTCTTCGTTCCAAATTAAAGCCTGTCCTAAGTAAAACTCACTTTAGGCACAACGCTGCAATGTCAGAGCAGTTTCTTTAATATCTCTGTGCTTGATTCACAGCAGCAGCTCACGATGCCTCTGAATGATGAGCGTCCCACCTCCACCTCATCTACGGTGGCTAGCGAGGACCAGAGCAGCGACACGGAGTCATCTGAACGCTGCGACAGTTTGACCTCTTCCAGTGATGTCGACTGCTCTCGGCAGAGCTTTACCAGCGATTCCTCCAGCAAACACAACTCTCCGTCTTGTAGGTTTTTAAATATTTTAACTTTATATTTTATTTATTTATTTAATTGTTTTATTGTTAAAACTGTTCAGTTTTAGTGATTTAGTAATTAAATTAAATATTAAATAAATTGGATTTTAATTTTTTAAGGTAAATGGTTGCAAACAGTTTATATGGCCCATAAACCAACAAATTAAGTTGAACATTACAATTAAATTTGTTTGTTTGAATTCAGCCCATATAAATAGTTTGCAACCACTTACCTTAAAAAATAGTGAATCCAATGAATAATTTTTTTCAGTGTAACTATTTGGTAACACTTTAGTTTAAGTCACTATTCATGCTATTAACTACTGGCTTATTACCTACCTATTATTAAGTTATTAACAGTGATGGGCAAAAATACATTGAAATGTATTTTGGGGAAAAATACCTAAATTTTAAGAGTATCAAAATAAATGACAAAATACAGCAGCTGCAAATGTATCATAATAAAATATTGTATTTTGTATCTTGAAAATACTTTTACCAGTGAGCATGGCATTTTTGTTTTGCAAACCTTCTATTAATAGGCCTATTGGATCAATCCCTTCACCATTAAACTGATTTAGTGAAGTAAACAATGATTAATAACAACAGCCTTTCTCTGAGTCAACTTCTCTGCACCTCATTTACCTCTACTTTACATGAGGAGGTATTCATAAAAAAGAATCTTACTGCAGCAGGTTTTTATGAATTATTTTATGAATAAAAAAAAAATTTTTACTCATAAAACTTGTTTTTCTCTTTGATTTTAGTATAGATTTGGTACAAATTTCATACAGAAATCCCTGTCTCAAATATGATTTATTTAACCACTGTAAAACCATTTAATGTAGATAATGAGTTGGAATATAGTAATATATGTCTTGATTGTGAAAATTGCCACCTTCTCTTAAGTCTTATTTTTCAACATTTTTGCAATTAAAATCTTTTATACTCAATGAAAAATCACAATTTCTGAAAACTAAAGATTTCCAGTTTTAGTCATTTCCATAAATCGTGCTTTTTGCAGTTGTACTCTTCAAAACACAATATAAAACACAAAATCACAAAATAATAAAGGATTTTTTAGGAATAAAAAAGGATGTTTTTAACCAGCAGACTGGAATATTATTTAATATTTTTGTCATAATGATATTATGCTGAAAAACTATGCCAAAGTTAATATAGTAGTAATAGTAATAGTAATAGTAATAGTAATAGTAATAGCAATAGTAATAGTAATAGTAATAGTAATAGTAATAGTAATAGTAATAGTAATAGTAATTAACTATAGGGAGCACCTGCAGATCAGCTACTGGCATTTGAAACAGACAATTTATTATAGGTATTGCCACTGTAGGACTTTTTTGTTGTTTGTCTTATTTTCCTGTCTGATTTTAAGCTGCTCCTGAATTTACCCCTGCTATTTGATTGTTACTTTCTTTTTATGTGATGCTTAATTTCCATCCATACTTCAAGCATTGATAAACTTATTCAATATTAATCAATTTAGGATCTAGTCTGATCCAAGCCTTGGCAAATAACTGAGAAAGCACCAATCAGAGGCCACATTTATGTGATGTCATCATGTGGACTTCTCACAAAGTCTTTTACGGTATTTGAAAAATACAAAAAAACAAGACACTAAAGTATTTTAATATCCATCAAATACAAATTACAAAATACTATTTTGTATTTAAAATACGCATTTGAAATACATGTATCATAAATACTGCCCATCCCTGGGTATTAACTGTTCAGTAGTAGTTATAAAGAATGATCTTGTTCTGCATCCCTAATCCTACCCTAAACCTAAACCCAATTGCTACTTTACCTACTAATAACAAACAGCTAGTCATTTATTAAGCTGGGAGTTTTAGTTAATGGTTTGTTAATAGTGTGAATTGTGACCTAAACTAAAGTGTTAACAACAAATTTTATATATCTTTAACTTTTTTTTCAGCTTTTCGGTTAACAAAACAATAGTTTTATTTAAAGGTATAAAACTGACCTAAATATTTGTTTGTATGCTATAAAAAAATATATATATATATATTTTTATTCTGGTTATTAAATTATTTTAGCATCTATTGTAGTTTTACTGATATTATTGTTATTATTTTAAATTTAGCAAAACTTTACTAACCTTGTTTTTTTCTTCTTCATAGTAATTATTTCAGAAATTGTTTAAAAATTAGGCAGCTGAAATGAATGGTTTACTTTTTTTTATCAAAATATGATTTTATTAACTTATATATGGCAACACTTTACTCTAAGGTTGTATAAGTTAATGTTAGTTACTGGATACATGAACAAACAATAAACAGTTACATCAGTTACAGCATTTGTTCATGTTAGTTAATGAAAATACGGTGTTAGTTCAAGGTATCTTATAGTGCATTAAAAAATTTTTTTTCAGTGGAAGTATTTGGTAACACTTTAGTTTAGGTCAAAATTCATGCAATTAACTATTGGCACTTAACTGATTATTTATAGTTTATAGATTATATATAGTTAAAGATTGATCTTATTCTGCATCCCTAATCCTACCCAAAACCTAAATCCAACTTCTACCTTACTAACTAATAAGAAAGAGTTCATTTGTTGTTTATGAAGCTAGAAGTGTTAGTTGATGGTTTATTTATACTGTGAATTGTGACCTAAACTAAAGTGTTACCAATTATTCTTATATGTCTTTAACTTTCTAACTTTTTTAGCTTTTCGGTTCACAAAACAATAGTTTTATTTAACATGATGACTGACCTAATATTTGTTTGTATGCTGTTAAATTTTTTTTTTATTGGTTATTATGGTTATTAAATTATTTAAGCATCAATGAGTGATTATTGTAGTTTTATTATTATTATTATTATTATTATTATTATTATTATTATTATTATTATTTTAAGTTTAGCAAAACTTTAGTAACTTTGTTTTTTCCTTTATTTTTATTAGTTAATTATTTTCCTTGTATAGTAAATTTTTCAAAAATGGTTTGAAAATTAGGCAGCTGAAATGAATGGTTCACTTTTTTAAAATCAAAATATGATTTTATTAACTTATTTATGGAGACATTTTACTATAAGGTTGTATTTGTTAATGTTAGTTAATGCATTTACTAACATAAACAAACAATAAACAATACATTTATTACAGTATTTTTTATTTCAAGTTGAGTCGATTCCGCTACATGTGTGGACATACAAAGGAACGAAATGTCGGTTCTCACAGGACAACGGTGCTACAATCATAAATACCTACACAACACTGGACATGAGACCTATTTTAAAAACCTATGCATAAGTAACATATACTACAAAATAAAATTCTTAAACTTTACACATAAGACAGGCTATACAAGTACTTTTACATGAGACTGAATAATGTTGTGCAGGATATTGTTAATTTTGGTTACCATTAGTTAATGAAAATACAGTGTTAGTTCATGTTCACTCATAGTGCATTAGCTAACGTTTACAAGCATAAATTCGTATTTTAATAATGCATTAGTAAATGTTGAACTATGATTATTAAATGCTGTACAAGTATCGTTCATACTTTGTGGTTGTAAGTACATTATCTAATGAAACATTATTGTAAAATGTGACCTTATTTATTAATGTTGATTTTAAGAGTTTAGTTTTAGGTCATTATTTATTCTATCCACCACCCTGTCTTTAGGCAGCCCACCAAAAATCCTAACACTTGATGAGGTTATGGCCTCGGCCCGGGACCTTTCTAATTTGAGTCTGGCTCATGAGATCGTAGTCAACCGAAACTTCCACCTGGAGCCTCCAGATCTACCTCAAAACAGGTACAAAACTCTTTCAGAATTACCATCTTTATACTCCAAATCTTTTGGCAGCCATTTATAACCTGTTTATGCTGTGATTAAAAAAATTAACGTACACAAATTTAATTATGAATATGCTAATAAAATTTCTAAAGGTCAACAATATACAATTACAATTATTTGTCTCCTGTGAGTTTTATTTTCTTTTTCAAATATTTCCCAAATGATGTTTAAGAGAGCAAAAAAAAATTTCACATTATTTCCTAAAATATTTATTCTTGTAGAGAAAGTCTTATTTGTTTTGTTTCGGCCAGAATAAAAAAATGTATAAATAATACAAATAAAACAATGAATTCCAAACCCTTGTTTATTCCCCAAGCCTGGAGAAGCGAGTCAAAGATATGGTGCACAAGGCCTTCTGGGATTGTCTTGAATCGGAGCTGAACGATGACCCTCCTGAGTATGACTATGCCATTAAGCTTCTGGAAGAGATCAGAGATGTAAGTTCCACATTTACTCTAATACAATAGCAAGAAACATTCAGTGTGAAAGTGGAAGTCGGGATGTGGCTTAGTATGGTGACCCATACTTTGAATTTTGACAACAAATAACACTAATCCTCTTGTTACCATCAGACTCTGCTGTCTTTCCTGAATCCCGGGGCAAATCGTCTACGCACTCAGATCATGGAGGTTCTGGACATGGATCTGATCCGCCAACAGGCCGACAACAATGCGGTTGATATCCAGGGCCTTGTTTCTTACATCATCAACACCATGGGCAAGTTCTGCGCGCCGGTCCGAGACGATGAAATCAAGAAGCTGAAAGAAAACTCAGGCGACTGCGTGACACTGTTCAAGTATGTTATTCCTTGTAGAATGAGCCACATTTCAGTTTTGAGGCTAATGGTTGGTGTGATAACCAATAGTAGAGTATTGCTTTTTAACAAAGTACACCAAACAGATTTAACAACATGGAAAAAAAAACAAAGTACAAAACAAAAGCACAAACTAAGATTAAATGTATATGTATGTAATTATGTTAGGTGTTCGTGTGTAAGTGTTATGGGCACTGAATGCAGACTTTTATATGGGTTGCAAACAATTTATATGCAGTCCATCCCACACATCGACTTTAATTAGGCAGGCCGCCCAAGTATATTTAGAGACACAATATTTTACTACTATCATCCTTGTATGCTTGTTGTATCCACACAATATAAACAAACATCCGTGATTGATTAGGTAGTGGAAAATCTTCTCTCCTTTACCTGTTTCACACTACACTACTCGTTCTGTGTGCGTGAGATCTGTCAGTAGGGGGTCTTGACCCAGGGTTTCTAAATATACATAAAAGTCCGGCATTTGGTTTTGCTTGTGTTTTCTAAGCTGTCTTTAATTTTATGCGCACATAAATTAAACAATTAATTCTTTAATCTATTCGACTCAGAAAAACTTTACCAAATACTAAATAGAGGACGAACTTACATCCAGAGTGGCTGCAGAATATTTGTACACCATTAAAAATGAGTAATTAACTCATTTGTCTTATTTAAGTTATCAACACATTTTATTTATTTATATATATATATATATATATATATATATATATATATATATATATATATATATATATATATATATATATATATATATATATATATATATATATATATACAGTTGAAGTCAGAATTATTAGCCCCCTTCAATTTTTTTTTCTTTTTTTAAATATTTTCCAAATGATGTTTAACAGAGCAAGGACATTTTCACAGTATGTCTGATAATATTTTTTCTTCTCAAGAAAGTCTTATTTGTTATATTTCGGCTAAAATAAAAGCAGTTTAGAATTTTTTATGAACCATTTTAGGGACAAACTTATTAGCCCCTTTAAGCTATATTTTTTCTCGATAATCTACAGAACAAACCACTGTTAAACAATAACTTACCTAATTCCCCTAACCTGCCTATTTATCTTAATTAACCTAGTTAAGCCTTTAAATGTCACTTTAAGCTTTATAAAAGTGTCTTGAAAAATATCTAGTCAAATATTATTTACCGTCATCATGGTAAAGATAAAATAAATCAGTTATTAGAAATGAGTTATTAAAATGATTATGTTTAGAAATGTGCTGAAAAAAATCTTCTCTCCGTTAAACAGAAATTGGAGAAAAAATAAACAAGCAGTCTAATAATTTAGGGGGGCTAATAATTCTGATTCAACTATATATATATATATATATATATATATATATATATATATATATATATATATATATATATATATATATATATATATATATGTGTGTGTATATTTCATTAATTTGATGATAGTAATATATTACATATTTTATGTATCTAAAATGCTTTGGCAATACTGCACAAAATGTCATGCCAATAAAGCAACTTGAACTTGAATGAGAGAAGCAGATTTGACCTGTCAGTGGGTGCACATGGCTCCTGCATAGTATAAAAGAGAGGATTTATTTATTAATTATTTCAATAGTCTTTTTTAACTTTAACCCATTGAAAAGAAAATGTTTAAATAGGTAATAATAAAAATAGTGTTAAAATACAATTATGTTTTGTTTGTAGCATATAGTTAACTTTTTATGTGCTGTGGGTAAAAGGTGTGTTTCAATCTCACACCTGTGGAAAGCACTGATATGGGTTGAATTTAAACAAACAATTAAATTGAGTAGTGTTCAACTTAATTTGTTTGCTTGAATTCAGACCAAATCAATTTTGCAACCAATCCCTTACCAAAATTTTGTAAACCCAATGACTATTTTTTCAGTGTACATCTCTAAAAAAGTAGAGTTGTTAAAAATGGAGTAGTAGAGTTAAACCAACAGAAACATTCTTCTGAGCCAAAACAGTTGAGCTATAATTGGTGACGTGTGTGGTAACAGGGAGATCTTCCGAGTGCTGGACCTGATGAAAATGGATATGGTGAATTTTACCATCCAGAGCTTCAGGCCGGAGCTTCAGAGACAGTCGGTGGAATACGAGAGAGCCAAATTCCAGAGCATTCTGGAAAGAACTCCGAGTAAGTCCACAAAAACATTCACAAAGAAAAGTCATTGAAAATATGAGATCATTTATTTACATTACACTGTTCTTGGCTAAAAATGCGACAACAAAAATAAAGTCTCAAATCTTCTCAACAAGATTTAAAATTGAAACCATGTAAACAACAAAAAGGGTTGCATGTGTGATTACTTGACAACCAAAATAGTTTGCTACAGGAATGTATGTGTACAGGAACATACTGTACAGTGGTTGCAAATGGGATATCACCTTGCAAGGTCACTTCAGAGTGAAAACAATCATGGTCACCATATTGAAAAACGATATACACATTGTGATTTAAAACTAAAGTGCCGGCCACTTTGAAGGGTTCTTTTAAAGCGATTTTTAACCCTTACCTTTAACTTTTTGTTAATTTCTCCAGATGCTTTGGAGCACACAACAGAGTGGATCAAATCTTCAATAGAGGAGGCCACCCAAATCATGCCACCTGCAGAGAAGAGCAGTGACTCTGGGCAGAGTGGCAGACCCTTACCAGGGCCCTCACTGGTGCTAAACACTGCCTACATCAAACTGCTGACCTGGGACGACAGCAAAGGCCCATTGCCTGAGGTGAGTCCATACTTTGCGCCTACATCAAATTCAAAATCCATCTATAAGGCGAACCACTTTGCAAAACCATTTTGTTTTTTCTTCTTTAATTTTTGTAATGAAAGATTTTGTTAATTTCTTTCACACTTTCAATTAATTTATTAATTAAATTATTATTATTAATTATTTATATTAATATTTGTTAAAGGTTTTCATCAAAGGATTGCACTGAGCCATAAATATCCACTCCATCAATAGTTTTATTCATATCTACATTCGGACAGTTTTTGCAAAGAGATTTGATCATCCATAACTTGCCAATTGTATATGCATTCTACAAAACTGGCGAAAAGACATACATTTCTAGCTGTTTACAGTGTTTGCCTTTAATATGTTAACAAACAAACCAAAGCAAGAATTATGAACCTGACATGGTATAGAACTCGAATCCAGTACTCAGATTATTTTGTCTGAAATATACACAAATTAGCTCATATTTAACTAAACATTGCCATTGCACGACAAATATGACACACACATATAACAATGCATTTTAGAAAACTTGTAATGCAAAATAAATCTTTGCAATTCCAAATGTAATCAATCAACTGGAGAACTTTGATAGTAACTGTGCTTTTTTTTAAATAGAAGTCAAGCAATTTATTAGTTTTGCCAATTAATCAGAACTTAATTAATTAATTAATTAAATTAATCTGCAAACATCCATGCCGGTAGTTTTTCTGCATCGTTTTTAATCATTATTTTAAAATTAGTTTTATTCTATACATACATTTTTGTTTTATTTAAAATTGTTTTTAACTGTTGATGTTCAGAAATATAATAATAATAATAATAATAATAATAACTAAATATTTTTTAAGTTTTGCAATTCTTTTAAATGCATGTCTTTAAATTTACCTTAATTTAGAATAATTTATTTTTGTATTATGCTTTTAAAATTATTTGTTTATCCAGTAATCATTTGAAAAACTGTGTTAATGAGTCAGTTATCGGCAATACAGGGTGTACTCTCACTAGGCACGGTTACCTTGAACCATGCTGAGGCGCGGTTGTCCCCTCTCCATTTCCCCTGACGGCTCGCACTTACACTGCGTCTTTACCATCCAAACCTGAGCACACGTACATCATCGATCATGCAACTGTTCAGTTGAACAGAAGAGAAGTGCTCCCGCTCAGCACAGTAAACAATTGCTTTAGTTATATCCTTTAAGTCGTTTGAGATGCAGTGACACGCAGTCAGATATTTTGTCGAACAGATCCACAACTTTTCACGCTTATAAATGATCTTAAAAGGCATCGTGCTGCAGGTATTAGGAGGTTTGCTGAAGGTGCAGCTGACATGCAGAAAGGGGTTTGTGTCTTTAATAAACTACAACAGTTTGCGTTCAGAAGTAAGTATGATTAATGAATCCATGTGAAAACTTATAAAAGTGACGTTGTGTCTTCAGTTTCGTGCTTTGCACTCACACTACAAGCGTATCGTGTCAAAGCCCAACCGAACCACGCTCTGGCACACCTCTTCCAACTGGGCCAAGGCCAGCCAACTGAACCGCGCCTAGGCCCGATTTGGAGCACTCGCACTTCTTAAACGAACCAGGAAACGTGCCTGGGCACAGGTCGAATAGCATACAGTAGTTTGAATGTACCCACAGTCTAAAACAAGTGATCAAAAAAATCCAATGTCCGCTGACCTCTAGATCTAATCCATTATGCATTTCCTTTTTCTGTTGAACAAAAAAAAAAAGATACATTAACTAATGTTAGACAGCGTCTAATGTTAGACCATTGACATCTAAAGTAGGACAAACAAATTCTATGGAAGTCAGTGGTTACAGGTTTTCAACATTTTTCAAAATATCTTCTTTTGTGTTCAACAGAAAACAAAAACACACACAGATTTGTAACAAGTGAATGATAGCAACATTGTTTTGAGTGAACTCTCCCTTTAAAACCCTAACCCTAACCCTAACCCTTTAAAACTATCTAACGGTGTGTGTGTGTGTGTGTGTGTGTGTGTGTGTGTGTGTGTGTGTGTGTGTGTGTGTGTGTGTGTGTGTGTGTGTGTGTGTGTGTGTGTGTGTGTGTGTGTGTGTGTGTGTGTGTGTGTGTGTGTGTGTGTGTGTGTGTGTGTGTGTGTGTGTGTGCGTGTGTTTATCTTACAGACAGTGATGACGGACGAAGCTCGGCTGCAGGTAATGCAGAGATCTCTCCAGCTCTATCAGACTGTGGCGTCTGTTCTGCTGATCGTCTACAGCTCGATCGGAGGAGCCGTGTCTGGCCTGCCCGCTCTAGCTGAGAGACTGAAAAAGATGACAGTAGTGCTGCTGGAGGGAATGCACAACACGTATGCCCAGAACACATACTTCTATACTTTAAACTAGTCTCACATATTTCAACATGACCGTAAGGCAGGTCTCGTTCTGACGGCGATTTGTTTCGGTTTACAGAGAGTTCAAGCTGAATGAAGCTCTGGGAAACGTCAGTGTTCAGATCTGCTGTGAGGTCAACAAGTCTCTGGCTGAAAGAAACTTCCCTGCTCTGCCCGATGAACTGCAGGCCACACTTAAAGGGCAGATCTGTGACGTCACTCAGGAAAACAACCCAGTGCGCACTCTTGTTGGTGAGGAAAACACATTTTAAAGGAGTGTTCAGAATCAGTTGAGAGTACGAGTACTATCTTTCTAAAAAAAAAAAAAAAACTATTTAATTGGTAAGAAATACTTTTTACACATTTAAATAGACAAGTAAATGGTCTATAATTTAAATATTTGTTATAAAAAAAAAAACGCTTCATGTAAAATACATCCCAAACTACCAAATATTCAAGAAAACATGTTATTAAAATTAAATGTAGCAAATTAATTTATTATAAGTACAATTATTATTTGCTTATAGTGTTAATATAATGAAATGTAGTAAATTACTTCAGAAAACTTTAATTATTTGCTTATAGTGTTGTTGTAATAAATGTGAAAAATAATGTTAGTTTATGTTTATAGTGGTATTGAAATTAAATAGGGTACTTAAATTTAATAAAAATCACAATAGTATATTTCAGAATGTTTAGTATTTTTCAGTACTGGGCAAAGATTAATTGCGATTAATCACATCTAAAGTAAAGAATTTAAAAAGTTTGTTATGACATAAGATATGTGTGTTTATGAACATGTTATACACATACTGTACATAAAAACTAAAATATACAACAATTCTTTTACATATATCCGGGTGCTCCGGTTTCCCCCACAGTCCAAAGACATGCGGTATAGGTAAATTGGGTAGGCTAAAAATTGTCCGAAGTGTATGAGTGTGAATGAGTGTGTGTGGATGTTTCCCAGAGATGGGTTGCGGTTGGAAGGGCATCCGCTGAGTAAAAACTTGCTAGATAAGTTGGCGATTCATTCTGCTGTGGCGACCTTGGATTAATAAAGGGACTAAGCCAAAAAGAAAATGAATGAATGAATGAATATATATATTGTAAATATAAATAAATATTTTCTCAAAAATATGCATGCATATACATACACATACTATAAATATACACAGTGCACATACAAACACACACATATTTAAAACAGCAATTCAAAACAAACTTTTACTTTGTATAAGATTCATCAATATTATTCACTGCTATTTTTACTTTATAACATAAGTAAATAATACAAAAATTATAATATATAATAAGACAAAGACAGAATATTTATCTGCTTTTTGCTGCAGTACAATGACCAAATCAATTTCACAAAAAAAAAACATCGTAAAATACGGTTCTCCTGCAATATTAAAAGAAAAAACATCTAGTTTATGGTGATGCACTTGTGTTTTTGGGTGATTGGGTACATTTTTGTAAGATTTAAAAGTGCATTTTAAGACATTTTAAGTTTATAAATCTATTCGATTTATTAAATCTATTACATTTGTTTTAGGCGTTAAGATATAAACATATTAGAAATATAATTAAATTAGGTTTATTTTGATGGTCTGTTTGTTGAATTTTAGTTTCACTGCAACTAATTCTCATTAGATTATAAGTAGACTGTTAGGTTGAGGTTAGGGTTAGTGTAAGCTGACATGCACTTGCATAGTTCCTTATAGTCAGTTGTCTGTTGAAGGAGCAGCATCAACAGACATTAAGCAGGCAGTCTACTGATTCTCAAATGGACCATCAAAATAAAGTTTTACCTTAGATTACATATAATAAATATGTTAGCATGCTTTTTAAATGCTAAAATCATGTTCACATTTCGTGTCCACACGATCGGTACTGATAAGTATTATGTTTCTATCAGATATCACATTTATTTTTTATGTACAATAGACTTTTTACTGATTTATTAAAGTCTTTTGCAAGCGTGTATCTTTTTACCATGCGGTTAAAGAGAGGTCTGGATGCAGACCTGGTGCTGTGCAATCTGAGCTGCATGCAATGCTTTTTAATGCGCTCACCTAACCCCACCTCTCACAGTGATGTCACTAGCTCCATTGAGTGCATTGTGTCTGACATTGCATCACTGAGATACGCAGTCTCAGATTGCAGAATCAAGGCTGCATCCAGATACTGTTGAGATATTTAGCAAAGTGTCACCAGGAAAAATTGTAGAAGCTTGATTAACGTAAAAAAACTCAGGTATAATTTGTTTGTGGATTTTGTATATTAATCAATGAAATGTTCTTGCCATGAAAATAGCCTTTGTTGCTGACATGACATTAAATAAAAAACACCATCATCATCATCCTTACCATGCCTCTGTTGTTTCCCGCAGAGGGCAGGGTCCAGCAGTACCTGTGGGTTGTCCTCTCATCTTCCAGCTCTCACAGGACGCCTCCTCCCGTCCCTCCAGGCCTGACCCTGATTCAGCAGGAGCTCATGCCCTTGAGCCTCAGCTTCGCCAACCTCGTCAACTTCAACAAGAAGGTGTACGGCCCTTTCTACTTCAGCATCCTAAAAAGCCTGCTCTTCAGCGACACCCAAAACCACATCCCCCCAGGACCTCCCAGCAGCCCCCTGAAATCCAAATAGACAAGCATCAACATATCATCACGCAGACACTATTAATTGATCCGTTCAAGGGAATCACTGCAGTACCAAAACGACTGAACAGCAATGCGGTACGATGCCTAAATTTAGGGGGGAATGATTGATTTTGTTGTTGTTTATTAATATGTTACATAGAGATGATCAATGCCAAGTCATGTTTAACTGGAGTGTTCACTTGACAGTGTTACTGCAATAAAACGGCAGTCATTACTTACAGTATATTGATCGTGTTTAGGTGCAGAACTTTTCTATATTTACAGATGTTGCTGAATAATGCTGATATATTTACGCAGATCATTTACAGATGTTTATATATATATGTGTGTGTGTGTGTGTGTATTCATTTAGAGAGATCTGTGTTGCTTCTTTTTATTTTGATGAAGATTTAAAAGGTTTGTTGGATCAAATCCATTCGGAGAGGAATTGAAATGATGCTTTGTGTTTGTCTACATATTATTTCAAAGTATCGTATTGTTCATTGTATTCATACTTGAAAAGCATTGTTTGAGTTTCTTATACTTATATCATGGAAGAAACTTGATTACACGAGGGAGAATACAAGATTTTGGGAAGGTGGAATATTGATACCATCTTGATCAACTGAGTCGATTGTATTGTTTTGTCCTGCTTGTGACGTTTGATTCATTTATGACTGCATGCATGAATATATGTTTCTCATTTTTAATCCGTTTAGACATCGACATTTGTGTTTGTTTTGTATGTGGTTGTGCTTTAGTTGCAGACATGTTTGGTTTATGAACAGTGGGGGATTGTCTTATATGATGTTTGTTCTTATTATGTTGATAGTTCTACTGCTTTGATCATATTTTTTGTCGTTGTGAATGAATGATGTTAGGCTTTTATGTGGAAAGTCTTCTTTTCGTCTACAGGACAGACCTTCAGTTTAATATTATTGCAATATATATGTACCGTTTCAGATGTAAGTAAAAATCCTTACAATAAAATATATGTAGTGTTACAAGCACTAAAAAAAACAATAAAAATTGTGTGAAAACTAATTTGTCTGTGATATGTGCGTAAATTGCATGAATAACGATGAAGACTTAAGCATGCACAGGACATAGGACTTTAGGTGCTCTGTAGGCTATCTTTGAACATTTGTTTATTACATAGCCTATATGTTTACATGGGAAAGATATATCTATTATTGAAGTTATGATTACGGAGAAAATGATTTTAAATTGCTTTTTAAAAAACTTTAGAAATAACTATTTGTTTTGGCATTCAAAGTATTACGCAGAAGTGCAGATCTTCATCCGCTCCACTAGGTGGTGCGAGCGGCTTCGCGTCCAGTCTGACTCACAGCTTCAGGTGTTTGTTTGACAACAAGGAGCGCGTGATGACAGACACCAAAACAAAACGCGTGCAGTTTGATTTAAATACACAATTTACAGATGACAGCTCAGCGACAGACTCTTGATGTGTTTAAACAGCACATATTCCAGCTCAACAGCAAATTAAAGACGCGGAATCTGCGATAAAGTGCAGGAATGGAGTGAAGAGACTCACCTGTAAGTGTAATTTCTCTTTAAGTCATTGCTTTGCTTGTAAAGTGACAGACATGAGCTGTGGAAAAGTCTTTACACATTTATAATAATCACTGGTATATATTTACTGAGATGTTGTGAAAGACTCGTCTGTCAGTTTATTTATATTTGCATTATGATGGATGAAATATGTTGAACACTGTAAGATTTTAAATGATTTTGATGGTGTCTTTAATCTACACTATATTACAAGGGGGATTTGCTATTTCAACATGAGCTTGACTGAAGGTTGTCTCAGCTTACATGATGATTATCAGACTTTGTTTACATCTTTCTTGCTATTGTCACTGTCAGACTTTGTTTATGTATTTTTAACAAGTAGAATTAAGATATTTATATTGTAAAGCAGCATAAATCTGGACTTATACTTGTAAAAAGTCAATTAAAGAGCTTTTGTAGAGCTGCAGGCAGTGTTTAATACTGTACCTGTCAAATAGACAATATCTATATATCTGTACATGTGATCTTCTGTTTATGAGCTGTTATGTTGGTGATGAAGTGATAAACTCTGGTGTTTTAGATGTGTTTTCTGCTGTTAAGTGTTCATTTGTGTGTTTCCTCTCCAGAATGAAGGTTGTGTTTGGACTGTTCAGCCAACAGAATCAGAGCTCTGGGACAGTTGACAGCCATGGACTGTAAGGATGGACGTCTGCTGCTGGACAGGTGAGACCCGCACCTTGTGTTTGAGGTTTGGTGTGTCGGTTATCATCATTTTCTTTCTGGAGGGTCGTCCCTCTGGAAAGGAAATGATGGTAACCGAAACGGGAGGAGAAGGGACGAGGGTCCAGATTTTTATACAGCTAAATTTAATTTTGTGGTAAAAAGCAGCATAACCCCTGCTGTACATGGCCCCGTAGGTCAGGGTGGGACCCGACCCATCCCACCCCTTCTTTCACACCACATTCACACATATCGCAGTGATCTGGCTGGGATTGAACCAGCGACCTCTTAACCCATGAGGCATTGCTCTACCACTGAGCCACAGATCACGTAAAGAAAGATGTGCTGGAACTCATATTTGACTAATATTTCACTGCCTGATGTGCAATAAATGAGCAGAGCTGGGCTTTGAACCCAAGTCTTTACAACAGCCTTCAGCATGGAGAACATGTGTTCAGCCAGTAGCACCACTGTGACTTTCACTCTAGTTTGAGGAGTTTAGCAAAGTTTGTCAGATATAATGCCAGTTATTTAATGTGTGCAATAATGAGGTTTGAACCCAGAACTTCTTAATGGTAACACAATGCTCTAACCACTGAGCCACAGATCTGATGACTAAACACTTGCTGGAATTTATATTTCACTCTGCTTTCACAATTATTCTGTTAAAACATCAACAAGCAGGATTTGAATCCACAACTCCATCATCAGAATACATGTGCTTAACCACTTGCACCACTGTGACTTTCACACTTTACACTGGTATTTTGGACACTTTGTTGCATTTAATAACCACTGTTTATCACAATCAAAAGAGGGATTTGAACTCCAGGCTTCTGCACGGAACATGTAGCTGATTATCCACTGAGCCAGTGACCAGCGAAACAGACTCTTCATACAATCATTTTATTTATTAAAACTAAAGTGTTTCAACTGTTCAAGACTCGTTTTTGGATTGATTTAAAGTGTCACATGCAGAAATAATAAATCATTTAACTGATAACACGAACATCATTCGTAAACATTCATTTATTCAAGTTATTTGAAATAAAAACAAGAGTCTCATTCGCCTTGAAGCTTCTTGTGATCTGAACGACTTTAATTAACAGCTTCAGGTGTTATTGATCAGGCTGGAGGTGAAATACTGAAGTGGATCTTCAGGATCAGGATTAGACAAGCGCTCGAGAAAAGAAAAGTCTTGATTTAATTCACTTTTCATGTATTAATGCAGGTCCTCTTATTGTCCACAAGATGGAGCTGAAGCACTGATCTGCTCTCATGCATCTGTTAGAAATGAAGCTGCCAGTTAATGTTTACTTGTCATTATTATCATCAATTTAAATAAATTGAAAGCAATCTCCATTTAAACACATTTATATCTCCAAACATGCCGTTTGCACACAACAATTAAGTCAAATGCTACTTTTAATGTGCACAGTGACATCAAAACAAAACAAGTTTAAGTGAACATCACTTAAGACAGATGAGAAAAAGATAAACTGCACAGAGATACAGACTAGATTAGATTAGATTCAACTTTATTGTCATTCCACATGTACAAGTAAAATGCAACGAAATGCAGTTTAGGTCTAACCAGCAGTGCAATAGCAGCAAGTGCAGGATACAGGAATAAGTTATAAAGTGCAGTTATAGAAAACTATGGTGATATTTACAGATGGATGTACTATGAACATTATATACAGGTGCTAAACGAGCCTCTAGAAATCTTTTGTCCTGTTTTCAGTGTTTACACTTGAGGCTTGTGTTATACCACTACCTTACCACATCAGCTTCTTCAGATCCTAAATAAATCATAGATTAGTTTGCAAATTTACGAAAATCAAGCCCCAGTTTAGCCTGATCGAGTTCACTGAAGCGAAAGTGCAGTTCTTCATCCGCTCCACTAGGCGGCGCGAGCGACTTCACGTCCTGTCTGACTCAGCTTCAGGTGTTTGTTTGACAACAAGGAGCGCGTGATGACAGACACCAAAACAAAACGCGTGCAGTTTGATTAAAAATAAACAATTTACAAATGACAGCTTAGCGACAGACTCTTAATGTGTTTAAACAGCACATATTCCAGCTCAACAGCAAATTAAAGCAGCGCAATCTGCGATAAAGTGCAGGAATGGAGTGAAGAGACTCACCTGTAAGTGTCATTTCTCTTTAAGTCATTGTTTTGCTTGTACAATCACTGACATGAGCTGTGGAACAGCTTGTTAACTTGCTTGTTAAATGCTTGTTAAAAAGGTGAACTGATTTGGTTTTGAACAGCTGCAGTGTTTAATACTGTACCTGTCAACTAGACAATATCTGTATATCTGTACATGTGATCTTCTGTTTATGAGCTGTTATGTTGATGATGAAGTGATGAACTCTGGTGTTTTAGATGTGTTTTCTGCTGTTAAGTGTTCATTTGTGTGTTTCCTCTCCAGAGTGAAGGTTGTGTTTGGACTGTTCAGCCAACAGAATCAGAGCTCTGGGACATTTGACAGCCATGGACTGTAAGGATGGACGTCTGCTGCTGGACAGGTGAGACCCGCACCTTGTGTTTGAGGTTTGGTGTGTCGGTTACCATCATTTTCTTTCTGGAGGGTCGTCCCTCAGGAAAGGAAATGATGGTAACCGAAATGGGAGGAGAAGGGACGAGGGTCCAGATTTTTATACAGCTAAATTTATTTTGTGGTAAAAAGCAGCATAACCCCTGCTGTACATGGCCCCGTAGGTCAGGGTGGGACCCAACCCATCCCACCCCTTCTTTCACACCACATTCACACATATCGCAGTGATCTGGCTGGGATTGAACCAGCGACCTCTTAACCCATGAGGCATTGCTCTACCACTGAGCCACAGATCACATAAATAAAGATGTGCTGGAACTCATATTTGACTATTATTTCACTGCCTGATGTGCAATAAAGGAGCAGAGCTGGGCTTTGAACCCAAGTCTTTATGACAGCCTTCAGCATGGAGCACATGTGTTCAGCCAGTAGCGCCACTGTGACTTTCACTCTAGTTTGAGGAGTTAAGCAAAGTTTGTCAGATATAATGGCGTTTATTTAATCTGTGCAACAGTGAGATTTGAACCCAGGACTTCTTACTTGCAACACAACTCTCTAACCACTGAGCCACAGATCTGTTGTCTGAGCACATGCTGGGAATTATATTTCACTCTGCTTTTACAATTATTCTGTTAAAACAGGCAGAAGGAGGATTTGGACCCTTGATTCAATCATCAAGAGAAGATTCACACATATCACAGCAATCTGGTTGGGATTATACCAGCAACCTCTTAACCCATGAGGCATTGCTCTACCACTGAGCCACAGATCTCACACAGGATGACATGCTGGAATTTATATTTGACTATTATTTTACTTCCGGGTGTGCAATAAATGAGCAGAGCTGGGCTTTGAATCCAAGTCTCTACTACAGCCTATACCATGGAGAACATGTGTTCTGACAGGAGCACCACTGTGGCTTTCACAGATGTTTGAGGAGTTTAGCAAAGTTTGTCTGATGAAATGCTGTTCATTTAATATATATGAGACTTGAACACAGGACTTCTTAATATTAATGCAGCACTCTAACCACTGAGCCACAAATATGTGGGCTGTGTTTATGGTGGAACTTATATTTCACTCTGATTTTACAACAATCCTGTTAAAAGAGGCTGAAACAGGATTTGAATCTCTAACTCCATCACCCTGAAACCATGTCTATAACCACATGCACCACTGTGCCTACAACACTGAAAGCACATGTGTTTGACTCGTTGTCAGATCTAATAACATATTTAGCATCATTTAAAGAGGGATTTGAACCCACAACAGTGAACACGTCTAACCAGATGCACCACTGTGACTTTCGTGCTAAATGCTGGTGTTTTGGAGACTTTGTTACATTTTAGGACATCTATCTTCACAATTAAAAGTGACATTTAAACCCATGGGTCATATTTAAAAGTAAGGTTTCATTTCCAGACTTGAGCACAGAGAGTGCAGCTGATTATCCACTGAGACACAGAGCCTGTAATAAGGGCAGGAGATTTTCACACACTTTTTTTATTCAGCTCCTGATATTCTAATCTTTCAGTCTATTATCTGTGTAAGTATGTGTGACAAAGTTATTTCTGCTGTCCGAGTAATTTTGAGATGACCTTAAGATGTCAGATGCACAACTAATAAGCTTGAAGCTTCTTGTTAGCTGAAGGTCCTTCATTATCAGCCTCAGGTGTTTTGAATCAGGTTGGAGGTGAACTGGAGAGTGGATCTACAGGATCAGGATCAGACAACTGCTTGAGAGAAAAAAAGGCTCGATTTAATTCAGATTTCGTGTATTAATGCAGATCCACATATTGTCCACAAGATGGAGCTGAAACACTGATCTGATGACTTTCACCTCTGTTTTAAATGAAGCTGCCATTAAATGCGTTGATGCATGAGAACAAATCAGTGTTTGAGCTCCGTCTTGTGGACAATATGTGGATCTGCATTAATACACGAAAAATTAAGCACTAAAAGGAAAAATCCTGATCCTGAAGATCCACTCTCCAGTTCACCTCCAACCTTATTCAAAACACCTGGGGCTGTTAATGAAGGACCTTCAACTAACAAGCGTCAAGCTATGCTGACACAGTCTAATTCAAACAAACACCTGCTCTCATATGGAAGTCACAGTGGTGCAAGTGGTTAAACACATGTTCTCTGATGCTGGAGTTGTGAGTTCAAATCCTGCTTCAGCTTTTTGATGTTTTAACAGAATAATATAAAATCAGAGTGAAATATAATTTCCAGCATGTTTTCCTACAAGAGATCTGTGGCTCAGTGGTTAGAGTTTTGTGTTACCATTAAGAAGTCCTGGGTTCAAATCTCGTTATTGCATTGATGAAATAAGTGGCATTATATCTGACAAACTTTGCTTAACTCCTCAACCAAGAGTGAAAGTCACAGTGGTGCTACTGGCTGAACACATGTTCTCCATGCTGAAGACTATCATAAAGACTTGGGTTCGAAGCCCAGCTCTGCTCCTTTATTGCACATCAGGCAGTGAAATATTAGTCAAATATGAGCTCCAGCACATCTTTTTTTATGTGATCTGTGGCTCAGTGGTAGAGCACTGCCTCATGGGTTAAGAGGTTGCTGGTTCAATCCCAGTCAGATCACTGCGATATGTGTGAATGTGGTGTGAAAGAAAGGGTGGGATGGGTCGGGTCCCACTCTGACCTACGGGGCCATGTACAGCAGGGGTTATGCTGCTTTTTACCACAAAATTAAATTTAGCTGTATAAAAATCTGGACCCCTGTCCCTTCTCCCCCCATTTCGGTTACCATCATTTCCTTTCCAGAGGGACGACCCTCCAGAAAGAAAATGATGGTAACCGACACACCAAACCTCAAACACAAGGTGCGGGTCTCACCTGTCCTGCAGCAGACGTCCATCCTTACAGTCCATGGCTGTCAAATGTCCCAGAGCTCTGATTCTGTAGGCTGAACAGTCCAAACACAACCTTCATTCTGGAGAGGAAACACACAAATGAACACTTAACAGCAGAAAACACATCTAAAACATCAGAATTCATCACTTCATCATCAACATAACAGCTCATAAACAGAAGATCACATGTACAGATATATAGATATTGTCTAGTTGACAGGTACAGTATTAAACACTGCAGCTCAACAAAAGCACTTTAATTGACTTTTTTAACAAGCATAAGTCCAGATTTATGCCTCTTTACTCTAGAAATATCTTATTTATAATCATTTAAAAAAAGCTATAAACAGTCTTACCATGACATTAGCAAGAAACATGTAAACAATCAGATATTTCAAGGAGGCTGAGACAAGCATCATGCATGCTTATTTGCCCGATGGCACTTTCTAAAACATTTACATTAAAGACAGCATCAAAATCAGCTTTGATTGTCAGTGTTCAACACATTTGATCCATCACACCATATGAACTGACAGACGAGTCCTGTTATAATGACACCATTTAAACTACATATCAATGACTTAAAAAAATTAAATGTAAAGACTGTTCCACAGCTCATGTCAGTGATTGTACAAGCAAAACAATGACTTAAAGAGAAATGACACTTACAGGTGAGTCTCTTCACTCCATTCCTGCACTTTATCGCAGATTCCGATGCTTTAATTTGCTGTTGAGCTGGAATATGTGCTGTTTAAACACATTAAGAGTCTGTCGCTGAGCTGTCATCTGTAAATTTTGTATTTAAATCAAACTGCGCGTGTTTTGTTTTGGTGTCTGTCATCACGCGCTCCTTGTTGTCAAACAAACACCTGAAGCTGTGAGTCAGACTGGACGCGAAGCCGCTCGCGCCGCCTCGTGGAGCGGGTGAAGAACTGCACTTCCGCTTCTAAAAACGTAGTTTCACTTTGTTCAGTTACTGAAAACATATAATTTTACACTTTATTATCTGCATACTCATCCTCTAAAGTTGAGCTTTTGAGATTATCAGCTCTCTCTTGCGAGCAAGAGTCCCTATATGAGTAAATACTATAACAATAGTACCAACACAGCAAATTCCAATCCAACATAGCAGTGTATCTACCTCTATACCACAGATCTTGATCCTGAACATCTGAAAGAAGTTATATTTGAGTCTTCACCTGTCATGTGCCTTGTGAATAAACAATACAACCACTAAAGTCACACTGCTGTGCTCAAACCTCTCACTTCATTGCAATCTTAGTTCAGTTTAGGTGTGTTTTAGTCAGTTGAGCCACTGCTGTTTACACACTAACTGCACACTGTTTCAGACACTTTGATGAATTTACTGCAGCTCATGGTTTCAACACAAGCAATAATGAGATTTGAACTCACGTCTTCTTGACTAACACACCACACTTTAATGCTGAGCCACTGAGTCTCCAGTCTTTACTCTTTATTAAAACTAAAGTGTTTCAACTGTTCGAGACTCATTTTTGGATTGATTTAAAATGTCACATGCAGAAATAATAATTCATTAAACTGATAACACGAACATCATTCGTAAACATTCATTTATTCAAGTTATTTGAAATAAAAACAAGAGTCTCATTCGCCTTGAAGCTTCTTGTGATCTGAAAGACTTTAATAACAGCATCAGGTGTTATTGATCAGGCTGGAGGTGAAATACTGAAGTGGATCTTCAGGATCAGGATTAGACAAGCGCTCGAGAAAAGAAAAGTCTTGATTTAATTCAGTTTTCATGTATTAATGCAGGTCCTCTTAATGTCCACAAGATGGAGCTGAAGCACTGATCTGCTCTCATGCATCTGTTAGAAATAAAGCTGCCAGTTAATGTTTACTTGTCATTATTATCATCAGTTTAAATAAATTGAAAGCAATCTCCATTTAAACACATTCATATCTCCAAACATGCCGTTTGCACACAATAATTAAGTCAAATGCTACTTTTAATGTGCACAGTGACATCAAAACAAAACAAGTTTAAGTGAACACTTAAGACAGATGTGAAACAGATAAACTGCACAGAGACACAGACTAAACGAGCTTCTGGAAATCTTTTGTCCTGTTCTCAGTGTTTACACTTGAGGCTTGTGTTATACCACTACCTTACCACATCAGCTTCTTCAGATCCTAAATAAATCATAGATTAGTTTGCAAATTTACGAAAATCAAGCCCCAGTTTAGCCTGATCCAGTTCACTGAAGCGAAAGTGCAGTTCTTCATCCGCTCCACTAGGCGGCGCGAGCGACTTCACGTCCTGTCTGACTCAGCTTCAGGTGTTTGTTTGACAACAAGGAGCGCGTGATGACAGACACCAAAACAAAACGCGTGCAGTTTGATTTAAATACACAATTTACAAATGACAGCTTAGCGACAGACTCTTAATGTGTTTAAACAGCACATATTCCAGCTCAACAGCAAATTAAAGCAGCGGAATCTGCGATAAAGTGCAGGAATGGAGTGAAGAGACTCACCTGTAAGTGTCATTTCTCTTTTAAGTCATTGTTTTGCTTGTACAATCACTGACATGAGCTGTGGAACAGCTTGTTAACTTGCTTGTTAAATGCTTGTTAAAAAGGTGAACTGATTTGGTTTTGAACAGCTGCAGTGTTTAATACTGTACCTGTCAACTAGACAATATCTGTATATCTGTACATGTGATCTTCTTCTGTTTATGAGTTGTTACGTTGATGATGAAGTGATGAACTCTGGTGTTTTAGATGTGTTTTCTGCTGTTAAATGTTCATTTGTGTGTTTCCTCTCCAGAATGAAGGTTGTGTTTGGACTGTTCAGCCTACAGAATCAGAGCTCTGGGACATTTGACAGCCATGGACTGTAAGGATGGACGTCTGCTGCTGGACAGGTGAGACCCGCACCTTGTGTTTGAGGTTTGGTGTGTCGGTTACCATCATTTTCTTTCTGGGGGGTCGTCCCTCTGGAAAGGAAATGATGGTAACCGAAACGGGAGGAGAAGGGACGGGGGTCCAGAATTTTATACAGCTAAATTTATTTTGTGGTAAAAAGCAGCATAACCCCTGCTGTACATGGCCCCGTAGGTCAGGGTGGGACCCGACCCATCCCACCCCTTCTTTCACACCACATTCACACATATCACAGTGATCTGGCTGGGATTGAACCAGCGACCTCTAAACCCATGAGGCATTGCTCTACCACTGAGCCACAGATCACATAAAGAAAGATGTGCTGGAACTCATATTTGACTAATATTTCACTGCCTGATGTGCAATAAAGGAGCAGAGCTGGGCTTAGAACCCAAGTCTTTATGACAGCCTTCAGCATGGAGAACATGTGTTCAGCCAGTAGCACCACTGTGACTTTCACTCTAGGTTGAGGAGTTTAGCAAAGTTTGTCAGATATAATGGCGTTTATTTAATGTGTGCAATAATGAGATTTGAACCCAGGACTTCTTACTTGCAACACAACTCTCTAACCACTGAGCCACAGATCTGTTGTCTGTACACATGCTGGGAATTATATTTCACTCTGATTTTACAATTATTCTGTTAAAACAGGCAGAAGGAGGATTTGGACCCTTGAATCAATCATCAAGAGAAGATTCACACATATCACAGCAATCTGGTTGGGATTATACCAGCAACCTCTTAAACCATGAGGCATTGCTCTACCACTGAGCCACAGATCTCACACAGGATGACATGCTGGAATTTATATTTGACTATTATTTTACTTCCGGGTGTGCAATAAATGAACAGAGCTGGGCTTTGAATCCAAGTCTCTACTACAGCCTATACCATGGAGAACATGTGTTCTGGCAGTAGCACCACTGTGGCTTTCACAGATGTTTGAGGAGTTTAGCAAAGTTTGTCTGATGAAATGCTGTTCATTTAATATATTTGAGACTTGAACACAGGACTTCTTAATATTAATGCAGCACTCTAACCACTGAGCCACAGATATGTGGGATGTGTTTATGGTGGAACTTATATTTCACTCTGATTTTACAACAATCCTGTTAAAAGAGGCTGAAACAGGATTTGAACCTCTAACTCCATCACCCTAAAACCATGCCTATAACCACATGCACCACTGTGCCTACAACACTGAAAGCACATGTGTTTGACTTGTTGTCAGATCTAATAACATATTTAGCATCATTTAAAGAGGGATTTGAACCCACAACAGTGAACACGTTTAACCAGATGTACCATTGTGACTTTCGTGCTAAATGCTGGTGTTTTGGAGACTTTGTTACATTTTAGGACATCTATCTTCACATTTAAAAGTGACATTTAAACCCATGAGTCATATTTAAAAGTAAGGTTTAATTTCCAGACTTGAGCACAGAGAGTGCAGCTGATTATCCACTGAGACACAGAGCCTGTAATAAGGGCAGGAGATTTTCACACACTTTTTTATTCAGCTCCTGATATTCTAATCTTTCAGTCTATTATCTGTGTAAGTATGTGTGACAAAGTTATTTCTGCTGTCCGAGTAATTTTGAGATGACCTTAAGATGTCAGATGCACAACTAATAAGCTTGAAGCTTCTTGTTAGCTGAAGGTCCTTCATTATCAGCCTCAGGTGTTTTGAATCAGGTTGGAGGTGAACTGGAGAGTGGATCTACAGGATCAGGATCAGACAACTGCTTGAGAGAAAAAAAGGCTCGATTTAATTCAGATTTCGTGTATTAATGCAGATCCACATATTGTCCACAAGATGGAGCTGAAACACTGATCTGATGACTTTCATCTCTGTTTTAAATGAAGCTGCCATTAAATGCGTTGATGCATGAGAACAAATCAGTGTTTCAGCTCCGTCTTGTGGACAATATGTGGATCTGCATTAATACACGAAAAATTAAGCACTAAAAGGAAAAATCCTGATCCTGAAGATCCACTCTCCAGTTCACCTCCAACCTTATTCAAAACACCTGGGGCTGTTAATGAAGGACCTTCAACTAACAAGCGTCAAGCTATGCTGACACAGTCTAATTCAAACAAACACCGGCTCTCATATGGAAGTCACAGTGGTGCAAGTGGTTAAACACATGTTCTCTGATGCTGGAGTTGTGAGTTCAAATCCTGCTTCAGCTTTTTGATGTTTTAACAGAATAATATAAAATCAGAGTGAAATATAAATTCCAGCATGTGTTCCTACAAGAGATCTGTGGCTCAGTGGTTAGAGCTTTGCGTTACCATTAAGAAGTCCTGGGTTCAAATCTCGTTATTGCATTGATGAAATAAGTGGCATTATATCTGACAAACTTTGCTAAACTCCTCAACCAAGAGTGAAAGTCACAGTGGTGCTACTGGCTGAACACATGTTCTCCATGCTGAAGACTATCATAAAGACTTGGGTTCAAAGCCCAGCTCTGCTCCTTTGTTGCACACCAAGCAGTGAAATATTAGTCAAATATGAGTTCCAGCACATCTTTCTTTATGTGATCTGTGGCTCAGTGGTA
This sequence comes from Danio rerio, assembly GCF_052040795.2. Taxonomy (NCBI): domain Eukaryota; kingdom Metazoa; phylum Chordata; class Actinopteri; order Cypriniformes; family Danionidae; genus Danio; species Danio rerio. Next base: position 17,307,847 of record NC_141024.2, read on the forward strand.
GAGCAATGCCTCATGGGTTAAGAGGTCGCTGGTTCAATCCCAGCCAGATCACTGCGATATGTGTGAATGTGGTGTGAAAGAAGGGGTGGGATGGGTCGGGTCCCACCCTGACCTACGGGGCCATGTACAGCAGGGGTTATGCTGCTTTTTACCACAAAATAAATTTAGCTGTATAAAAATCTGGACCCTCGTCCCTTCTCCCCCCGTTTCGGTTACCATCATTTCCTTTCCAGAGGGACGACCCTCCAGAAAGAAAATGATGGTAACCGACACACCAAACCTCAAACACAAGGTGCGGGTCTCACCTGTCCAGCAGCAGACGTCCATCCTTACAGTCCATGGCTGTCAAATGTCCCAGAGCTCTGATTCTGTAGGCTGAACAGTCCAAACACAACCTTCATTCTGGAGAGGAAACACACAAATGAACACTTAACAGCAGAAAACACATCTAAAACACCAGAATTCATCACTTCATCATCAACGTAACAGCTCATAAACAGAAGATCACATATAAATATAGATATTGTCTAGTTGACAGGTACAGTATTAAACACTGCAGCTCAACAAAAGCTCTTTAATTGACTTTTTTAACAAGCATAAGTCCAGATTTATGCCTCTTTACTCTAGAAATATCTTATTTATACTCATTTAAAAAAACTATAAACAGTCTTACCATGACATTAGCAAGAAACATGTAAACAATCAGATATTTCAAGAAGGCTGAGACAAGCATCATGCATGCGTTTTTGCCTGATGGCACTTTTTAAAACATTTACATTAAAGACAGCATCAAAATCAGCTTTGATTGTCAGTGTTCAACACATTTGATCCATCACAACATATGAACTGACAGACGAGTCCTGTTATAATGACACCATTTAAACTACATATCAATGATTTAAAAAAAAATAAAATGTAAAGACTGTTCCACAGCTCATGTCAGTGATTGTACAAGCAAAACAATGACTTAAAGAGAAATGACACTTACAGGTGAGTCTCTTCACTCCATTCCTGCACTTTATCGCAGATTCCGCTGCTTTAATTTGCTGTTGAGCTGGAATATGTGCTGTTTAAACACATTAAGAGTCTGTCGCTGAGCTGTCATCTGTAAATTGTGTATTTAAATCAAACTGCACGCGTTTTGTTTTGGTGTCTGTCATCACGCGCTCCTTGTTGTCAAACAAACACCTGAAGCTGTTAGTCAGACTGGACGCGAAGCCGCTCGCGCCGCCTCGTGGAGCGGGTGAAGAACTGCACTTCCGCTTCTAAAAACGTAGTTTCACTTTGGTCAGTTGCTGAAAACATATGATTTTACACTTTATTATCTGCATACTCATCCTCTAAAGTTGAGCTTTTGAGATTATCAGCTCTCTCTTGTGAGCAAGAGTCCCAAATGAGTAAATGCTATAACAATAGTACCAACACAGCAAATTCCAATCCAACACAGCAGTGCTTCTACCTCTATACCACAGATCTTGCTCCTGAACATCTGAAGGAAGTTATATTTGAGTCTTCACCTGTCACGTGCTTGTGAATAAACAATACAACCACTTAAGTCACACTGCTGGGCTCGAACCTGTGACTTCATTGCAATCTTAGTTCAGTTTAGGTGTGTTTTAGTCAGTGGAGCCACTGCTGTTTACACATTAACTGTACACTGTTTCAGACACTTTGATGAATTTACTGCAGCTCATGGTTTCAACACAAGCAATAATGAGATTTGAACTCACGTCTTCTTGACTAACACACCACACTTTAATGCTGAGCCACTGAGTCTCCAGTCTTTACTCTTTAATAAAACTAAAGTGTTTCAACTGTTCAAGACTCATTTTTGGATTGCTTTAAAGTGTCACATGCAGAAATAATAATTCATTAAACTGATAACACAAACATCATTCGTAAACATTCATTTATTCAAGTTATTTGAAATAAAAACAAGAGTCTCATTCGCCTTGAAGCTTCTTGTGATCTGAAAGACTTTAATTAACAGCATCAGGTGTTATTGATCAGGCTGGAGGTGAAATACTGAAGTGGATCTTCAGGATCAGGATTAGACAAGCGCTCGAGAAAAGAAAAGTCTTGATTTAATTCACTTTTCATGTATTAATGCAGGTCCTCTTATTGTCCACAAGATGGAGCTGAAGCACTGATCTGCTCTCATGCATCTGTTAGAAATAAAGCTGCACAGAGACACAGACTAAACGAGCCTCTGGAAATCTTTTGTCCTGTTTTCAGTGTTTACACTTGAGGCTTTTGTTATACCACTACCTTACCACATCAGCTTCTTCAGATCCTAAATAAATCATAGATTAGTTTGCAAATTTACGAAAATCAAGCCCCAGTTTAGCCTGATCGAGTTCACTGAAGCGAAAGTGCAGTTCTTCACCCGCTCCACTAGGCGGCGCGAGCGGCTTCGCGTCCAGTCTGACTCACAGCTTCAGGTGTTTGTTTGACAACAAGGAGCGCGTCATGACAGACACCTAAACAAAACGCGTGCAGTTTGATTTAAATACACAATTTACAAATGACAGCTTAGCGACAGACTCTTAATGTGTTTAAACAGCACATATTCCAGCTCAACAGTAAATTAAAGCAGCGGAATCTGCGATAAAGTGCAGGAATGGAGTGAAGAGACTCACCTGTAAGTGTCATTTCTCTTTAAGTCATTGCTTTGCTTGTAAAGTGACTGACATGAGCTGTGGAACAGCTTGTTAACTTGCTTGTTAAATGCTTGTTAAAAAGGTGAACTGATTTGGTTTTGAACAGCTGCAGTGTTTAATACTGTACCTGTCAACTAGACAATATCTGTATATCTGTACATGTGATCTTCTGTTTATAAGCTGTTATGTTGATGATGAAGTGATGAATTCTGGTGTTTTAGATGTGTTTTCTGCTGTTAAATGTTCATTTGTGTGTTTCCTCTCCAGAATGAAGGTTGTGTTTGGACTGTTCAGCCAACAGAATCAGAGCTCTGGGACAGTTGACAGCCATGGACTGTAAGGATGGACGTCTGCTGCTTGACAGGTGAGACCCGCACCTTGTGTTTGAGGTTTGGTGTGTCGGTTACCATCATTTTCTTTCTGGAGGGTCGTCCCTCTGGAAAGGAAATGATGGTAACCGAAACGGGAGGAGAAGGGACGGGGGTCCAGAATTTTATACAGCTAAATTTATTTTGTGGTAAAAAGCAGCATAACCCCTGCTGTACATGGCCCCGTAGGTCAGGGTGGGACCCGACCCATCCCACCCCTTCTTTCACACCACATTCACACATATCGCAGTGGTCTGGCTGGGATTGAACCAGCGACCTCTTCACCCATGAGGCATTGCTCTACCACTGAGCCACAGATCACATAAATAAAGATGTGCTGGAACTCATATTTGACTAATATTTCACTGCCTGATGTGCAATAAAGGAGCAGAGCTGGGCTTTGAACCCAAGTCTTTATGATAGTCTTCAGCATGGAGAACATGTGTTCAGCCAGTAGCGCCACTGTGGCTTTCACTCTTGGTTGAGGAGTTAAGCAAAGTTTGTCAGATATAATGGCGTTTATTTCATGTGTGCAATAATGATATTTGAACCCAGGACTTCTTACTTGCAACACAACTCTCTAACCACTGAGCCACAGATCTGTTGTCTGTACACATGCTGGGAATTATATTTCACTCTGCTTTTACAATCATTCTGTTAAAACAGGCAGAAGGAGGATTTGGACCCTTGATTCAATCATCAAGAGAAGATTCACACATATCACAGCAATCTGGTTGGGATTATACCAGCAACCTCTTAACCCATGAGGCATTGCTCTACCACTGAGCCACAGATCTCACGAAGGATGACATGCTTGAATTTATATTTAACTATTATTTTACTTCCGGGTGTGCAATAAATGAGCAGAGCTGGGCTTTGAATCCAAGTCTCTACTACAGCCTATACCATGGAGAACATGTGTTCTGACAGGAGCACCACTGTGGCTTTCACAGATGTTTGAGGAGTTTAGCAAAGTTTGTCTGATGAAATGCTGTTCATTTAATATATTTGAGACTTGAACACAGGACTTCTTAATATTAATGCAGCACTTTAACCACTGAGCCACAAATATGTGGGCTGTGTTTATGGTGGAACTTATATTTCACTCTGATTTTACAACAATCCTGTTAAAAGAGGCTGAAACAGGATTTGAATCTCTAACTCCATCACCCTGAAACCATGTCTATAACCACATGCACCACTGTGCCTACAACACTGAAAGCACATGTGTTTGACTTGTTGTCAGATCTAATAACATATTTAGCATCATTTAAAGAGGGATTTGAACCCACAACAGTGAACACGTCTAACCAGATGCACCACTGTGACTTTCGTGCTAAATGCTGGTGTTTTGGAGACTTTGTTACATTTTAGGACATCTATCTTCACATTTAAAAGTGACATTTAAACCCATGAGTCATATTTAAAAGTAAGGTTTAATTTCCAGACTTGAGCACAGAGAGTGCAGCTGAATATCCACTGAGACACAGAGCCTGTAATAAGGGCAGGAGATTTTCACACACTTTTTTATTCAGCTCCTGATAATCTAATCATTTCAGTCTATTATCTGTGTAAGTATGTGTAACAAAGTTATTTCTGCTGTCCGAGTAATTTTGAGATGACCTTAAGATGTCAGATGCACAACTAATAAGCTTGAAGCTTCTTGTTAGCTGAAGGTCCTTCATTATCAGCCTCAGGTGTTTTGAATCAGGTTGGAGGTGAACTGGAGAGTGGATCTACAGGATCAGGATCAGACAACTGCTTGAGAGAAAAAAAGGCTCGATTTAATTCAGATTTCGTGTATGAATGCAGATCCACATATTGGCCACAAGATGGAGCTGAAACACTGATCTGATGACTTTCATCTCTGTTTTAAATGAAGCTGCCATTAAATGCGTTGATGCATGAGAACAAATCAGTGTTTGAGCTCCGTCTTGTGGACAATATGTGGATCTGCATTAATACACGAAAAATTAAGCACTAAAAGGAAAAATCCTGATCCTGAAGATCCACTCTCCAGTTCACCTCCAACCTTATTCAAAACACCTGGGGCTGTTAATGAAGGACCTTCAACTAACAAGCGTCAAGCTATGCTGACAGTCTAATTCAAACAAACACCGGCTCTCACATGGAAGTCACAGTGGTGCAAGTGGTTAAACACATGTTCTCTGATGCTGGAGTTGTGAGTTCAAATCCTGCTTCAGCTTTTTGATGTTTTAACAGAATAATATAAAATCAGAGTGAAATATAAATTCCAGCATGTGTTCCTACAAGAGATCTGTGGCTCAGTGGTTACAGCTTTGTGTTACCATTAAGAAGTCCTGGGTTCAAATCTCGTTATTGCATTGATGAAATAAGTGGCATTATATCTGACAAACTTTGCTAAACTCCTCAACCAAGAGTGAAAGCCACAGTGGTGCTACTGGCTGAACACATGTTCTCCATGCTGAAGACTGTTGTAAAGACTTGGGTTCAAAGCCCAGCTCTGCTCCTTTATTGCACATCAGGCAGTGAAATATTAGTCAAATATGAGTTCCAGCACATCTTTCTTTATGTGATCTGTGGCTCAGTGGTAGAGCAATGCCTTGTGGGTTAAGAGGTCGCTGGTTCAATCCCAGCCAGATCACTGCGATATGTGTGAATGTGGTGTGAAAGAAGGGGTGGGATGGGTCGGGTCCCACTCTGACCTACGGGGCCATGTACAGCAGGGGTTATGCTGCTTTTTACCACAAAATAAATTTAGCTGTATAAAAATCTGGACCCTCGTCCCTTCTCCTCCCGTTTCGGTTACCATCATTTCCTTTCCAGAGGGACGACCCTCCAGAAAGAAAATGATGGTAACCGACACACCAAACCTCAAACACAAGGTGCGGGTCTCACCTGTCCAGCAGCAGACGTCCATCCTTACAGTCCATGGCTGTCAAATGTCCCAGAGCTCTGATTCTGTTGGCTGAACAGTCCAAACACAACCTTCATTCTGGAGAGGAAACACACAATTGAACACTTAACAGCAGAAAACACATCTAAAACACCAGAGTTCATCACTTCATCATCAACATAACAGCTCATAAACAGAAGATCACATGTACAGATATATAGATATTGTCTAGTTGACAGGTACAGTATTAAAAACTGCAGCTCTACAAAAGCACTTTAATTGACTTTTTTTACAAGCATAAGTCCAGATTTATGCCTCTTTACTCTAGAAATATCTTATTTATACTCATTTTAAAAAACTATAAACAGTCTTACCATGACATTAGCAAGAAACATGTAAACAATCAGATATTTCAAGGAGGCTGAGACAAGCATCATGCATGCGTTTTTGCCTGATGGCACTTTTTAAAACATTTACATTAAAGACAGCATCAAAATCAGCTTTGATTGTCAGTGTTCAACACATTTGATCCATCACAACATATGACCTGACAGACGAGTCCTGTTATAATGACACCATTTAAACTACATATCAATGACTTTAAAAAAATTAAATGTAAAGACTGTTCCACAGCTCATGTCAGTGATTGTACAAGCAAAACAATGACTTAAAGAGAAATGACACTTACAGGTGAGTCTCTTCACTCCATTCCTGCACTTTATCGCAGATTCCGCTGCTTTAATTTGCTGTTGAGCTGGAATATGTGCTGTTTAAACACATTAAGAGTCTGTCGCTAAGCTGTCATCTGTAAATTTGTATTTAAATCAAACTGCGCGTGTTTTGTTTTGGTGTCTGTCATCACGCGCTCCTTGTTGTCAAACAAACACCTGAAGCTGTGAGTCAGACAGGACGTGAAGCCGCTCGCGCCGCCTAGTGGAGCGGATGAAGAACTGCACTTCCGCTTCCAAAAAACGTAGTTTCACTTTGGTCAGTTACTGAAAACATAATTTTACACTATTATCTGCATACTCATCCTCTAAAGTTGAGCTTTTGAGATTATCAGCTCTGTCTTATGAGATAGACTGCCCCTATCTGAGTAAATGCTATAACAATAGTACCAACACATCAATCTGGCTGGATTTGAACAAGTGACCTCCAATCCAACATAGCAGTGTATCTACCTCTATACCACAGATCTTGCTCCTGAACATCTGAAAGAAGTTATATTTGACTCTTCACCTGTCATGTGCCTTGTGAATAAACAATACAACCACTAAAGTCACACTGCTGGGCTCGAACCTGTGACTTCATTGCAATCTTAGTTCAGTTAAGGTGTGTTTTAGTCAGTGGAGCCACTGCTGTTTACACACTAACTGTTTCAGACACTTTAATGAATTTACTGCAGCTCATGGTTTCAACACAAGCAATAATGAGATTTGAACTTACGTCTTCTTGACTTACACACCACACTTTATTAGCTGAGCCACTGAGTCTCCAGTCTTCAACCCCAGAGCTCATTGAGCAAGTGTTTTAATGGGGATTAATTTCAGTGACATCTGCTTTAGATTGTGTTTCTGAACTACTGTGCTGAGAGAAGAAAAGCAATAAAGAGTATTTCATACCATTTATTAAAACAAGTGCTGTTAACTGTTAACAATATCATTAAAAAAAAAAAAAAAAAACAGCAACTTTAAACCTATTTATTAAACTTTAAACACTTTTATTATAGGAAACTAAAACAATTGGTCAATAAAATCATAATAAAAATTCACAATAAAATAAAATTAAAACAAATTAACAAGAGACAGTAAAGCTAGCTGAAACAAGAGAATTAGCAAACATAAATGATTATTTTCAGATTTAATAAACACTCATTCTATGACAGAAAAACCCACCTGCAGCTGTTGGACAACGTCAGGGATGCACATTTCAAGCACATGTTGATTTACAAAAAACAAACATCTGCTCTGTATTTTCTTCATTTGCCAAATAAAATATAAACTAGGCATGTTAAGCTGCATATAAACATATAAATGTGTCTTTTATATAAAAAATAGTGGTGGAAAATTTATTTTATGCATCTTACCGTCATTTTATATACTCATTAATATACTTTATAAATGTCTGTTTTTTTATTCTTCCATGAATGTACTGTTTAAGTTATACCAAGTGTGACCAGTTTAACATGTTTATCATCAGATAAATCTGGATATGTACATGGTGATTTGACAAGCTATATGTTCGGGTGGGAGGTAAGACTGAAATATAGATGGTCAAAAATAAAGTTTGAGCGCTGATGTAACTGTGATTCATCCTGTATGTTACTGATGGCCTTGAGTGCATTACAAACTGGATAAAAAGAGAACACACTCTGTTTCAGTGTCTCACACTCTGCAGAAACCTGCATTGCTGTATGACTGGCAATTTGGGTAAGACTTTGTCTTCTCTACCACAGAGAAAGCCTCTTTACAGAAAATAGCCACTACAGAGGTTTGTCAGAATTCCTCATGTTTATATATATATATATATATATATATATATATATATATATATATATATATATATATATATATATATACACTAAATATATAAACTAAACCTTTTGTGTCACTAAACTATGCTCTGGTTGACAGTGGACATGTTCTGTTAACTCTGTAAAACTAAAACAAAACAACTGCTAATCTATATATGAAACTAACAAATATTACTACTAATCTTAAAACTAATCAAATATTATTGTTAAAATAAAAAAAACTAACATATAATAATAATAATAAACTATAATATCATTAATCATGATACTCATTGAGTACTGAGTTCAAATCCCTTTATTGCTTATGTTAAACCCTTAAGCTGCTTTACATCCATCAAAGTGTCCTGGCCAAATTCCCTCCATTGGCGCTTACCCATCATGGCCTCCCAATCATCCCCATCCACCGAATTGGCTCTATCACTGTCTCTCCACCCCCCTTATAGCTGGTGTGAGGTGAGCGCACTGGCGCCGTTGTCCTCTGGCTGCCGTCGCATCATCCAAGTGGATGCTGCACACTGGTGGTGGTGTGGAGAGACCCCCCTCATGACTGTAAAGCGCTTTGGGTGTATGGCCATACATGACAAATGCGCTGTATAAACACAAATTACATTAAAAAGTGTCTCCAACAGCAGCACTCAACATGAAAGCCGTGGATGGTGGCTCCGCTGCGTAGATGAAGATGAGGTTTTGTCTGGCTCTGAGCAACTCAAGACCAAACTCAGCATTTTGGGCCTGGAACTTCAGCAGTTTTTTGTATAAATACAGGGAACACAACAGTTGAACAGTGAGTGAGAAGGCGTTTGGGGTTGTAGCATCCAATCTGAGCTCTAGAACTGTGTCCAGCAGTTTTGCTTTTGCCTGGAAAAAAGCAAACAAAAAAGTGCTGAAAACATTTGCTTCCCTCAAAAAAAGAAACGATGGTAACTGACATGTTAAAGAACACAAGAGGCCATTTTCAGCACATCCGGTACAGGGATTGTTGTGCATCAATACTTCTGGAGTAAAGCAGTTTCACAACCTTCTTGAAAACTTTTACCTCAGTGGACCTTCATGCAATGTTTTCACACACAAAACTCAAGAAAGGTTATTAGTTCTTTCACAAAAATGACATATTTAATCTCAAAGATAAGTAACAATCCATAAAGTAACATGGTGCCTTAATTATTATTTCTATACTTAGTAGGGTCAAGAGTAGTTTACAAGAAATAGGAGTAGTCAAAGGAGGTAGCATGCCATACTGAATGCTGATACTTAATATTGTAATGTCATTCACTGCGTAATCATCTTGTTGCTGTTTTTACAAACTCTCCACTTCAGCGTGAAGCAGATGCTCATTCTACCACCATATAACATCCACAAGCATGCTGCAAACGGCATAAACCAAACACACAGGTAACATAACCACAAGGCAAGCTACACAAGTATTGCAAAGTAATAGTAGATTACTGAAAATAAACAGTTTCTGTTGATTCAGCAGTTTCCTGCTGGATCAGTTTGTTGTGAAATTAAAATAAAGATCAATCCGAGAAGTGTTTGCAAATCTACACTCTACAGCAGGGGTCTCAAACTCAAAGTGGTGGGGGGCCATTTCAATGACTGACCATTCATATGAAGGCCGTTTTAACATTTAAGTGCAAGAAAAAAGTGGAAACCGAATGTAATTGATGCATCTTAAAACAAGACACAACCTTTATATTTCAAGCATTACTTGTCACCAGTGATAATGCAAATCAGCACGTTTATCGTGTCGCAAATCAGCTGCTAAAATACACCTGTGGTTGTGTGTATGGCCGAGTGTTAACACACATTAACACTAGTCATTACACTCTGTGTTAGTCATTCTTACACAGAGACTATGCAGTCAAAACTAGCTTTTTGTTTCTTGTTGTACTTATTGAAGGGGTAGTTTAAATTGCTATTAAATACTACAAATACTACTAATTACTACAAATAATAGGCAAAATGATAATTATTATTCTGACCCAACCAATTGTATTGTGCAATAGCGTAAGAACAGCAGAAGGCAGTTTGGGTAACATAAGTGACTTTACTGGCAACTGTTCTTTCTTAATATCTTTCTTTTTTTGTAAAACTATAACGGGAAAAGTATGTACATATTCACGTTTATATTAACACGTTCAATTCAACCAGCAGTACAATTTTACTAATGTACATAGCTTTTATGCAAACCCTAATAAGCAAATGAGGAAAATCTATTAAACGAGACCATTTGAATCGAATATTAGCCCAATGATCATGTGTTACACCACCAGCATAAAGTGTAAGCCATGAAGAAATGTTTGTACAACAAAATACAAGTGGTATCAAACTGATAATAATCAAACGACCCTTGAATATTTGCAAAAATAAAGCGTTAGTAAAACTAGAGCACTTACAGACATATATCTTAACGTTTAAATCAGCCCCAGGAATAAAACACGTGTGTTACTCTCGACCATAAGTAAAACGAATCCGAATGCAGTGCTGTAAATGCCGACTAGGAGGTGGGTCAAAACCACAAGTGGCTAGATGAAACTGCACAACAATGATAGTGGTTCAAAAATATATGTTTTGGTGAGCCGAATCTTGTTATTTTTTTGATGTCAGTTGCGGGCCGGAGGGAGAAGGAGGGCGGGGCGTAAATGGCCTGCGGGCCGGCAGTTTAAGACCCCTGCTCTAGAGAACATACACAGGTAATAAAGAAATAAACACTGTTTGGCCAGGAGTTTATGGAGCGTGATTAGGCTCCCTTAATGCAAAAGAAACTATGCACAAATCTATAGACTTGCAAGGTCCACAAGACGGAAAATGTCTGAGAATGTGCTGTAAATGCTGGTAAACTTATCAATGGAGTAGTGAAAGTTGACGCCTAGCTGCATTACAGCAGGAGTATCAATACACAACAGTCACTGTACCGCATCTGTGAAAAAGACCCAGTGAGAAGAAGTCTGACCTGTCCTTCAGCAGATGAGCATCATCATAGTCGATGTCTGTCCACATGCCTCTGCTGGATGTGTGTGATGCTCCACACACATCCTTTAGTCTGCAGAGCAAAGACAGACATTAAGCAGTGAATATCGTTTTATATTTGATGGTTTTCATGAAAAGCAAATGACAAACATCAGGCCTAGATTATTAGATACAGTAAAACTACAGTCACAACAACTGATTCACATGTTTCTCTGAAGGTCTGACAGTGAGTTCAGCAATAGGGGAACATGACAACAGTCTAAATGAGCTGACAGAGGAGATCTACATTAGAATTATGCATCAATACGTGCAAACAACATATACTTATCAGAATATACAGCATATACACCAGACAGACTGATGACTTGTTTTTTTATGCATGTTAACACTGTGAGCTTGCCATTGAGTTCATCTACAAGTATTTATCAGTTTTACCACAGGAATTTAGAGGTGCATTAAGACAAAGGAGAATTTCAGGACAGAAGTTCATGTCTTCAACCTGTGCAATAATACCCATGGCATATTGTGAGTGTGAAATGTTAGTTTAGTCAGATTGTGTTCATCAGTAATTGTGATTTAATTTAAAATCACATCACATTTGATCAATTCTGAAAAAGATTTTCTGAACCAAAACAGCACAGAAACAGTTAATATGAGCACACCCTCACAATCCTCTCTTTTCAATTGATATTTTTTAGGATGGCTTACAATATTATATTTGTGTATATACAGTCGATTAGTCAGCTCTGAAGCGAAATATCGAGGAACAAAATAACTTGCAGTAACAGTCAAAAAATTAGAAGCCCATAATTGTATGTTAAGGGAAAATATTAAATAAAGAAATTAAATTTAAAGTAAAAAAAAAAAAAGTAATTATAGAATTTTTAAAAAATGCAATAATAGTATCGGCACATTCTTTCATTGGCATTGGGAATGTCCTTTGATTGCTGATTTTTGAAAACTGTCCATAATACATAAACAGAAAATTACAGCCTACCCATTAATGTGCCTACTATGTGTTAGTGACAATGTTTTCTATGTGCATCTTGACTGAAATGTGCAGTTGGCATGTTTTTTTTATCCAATGGATCAACCTTTTTAAAAACAGTAATTGAAAATCATATTAACTTTAAAACCACTTAAATTGGGCAAGTTTTAAAATGGTTTAACTGAATGTTAATCCGGCAAAATTCTTACTGTCGATTAGCATCTGAAATAAGCATTCAAGTTGTGTAACTAATTAACATTAAATTCTGCTGTTTTACTGAAGCTGCATGCACAAGAGGCAGTATAATCAGAGCAAGAGCAACCACTTGCATTTCAAGCTGGACTCCATTTCACTCGCATAGTGTGGACTGAGATCTTTTCTGAAAGTACATGGAAAAATTTGAGGATTTTTATTTTAAATGCCATTAAAATAAAAATTTACCAGTCTTAACAAAGCTTTGAACTGTTTAAAATATTGCAGAAATCTGCTTGTAAGCAGAAATAAAATATTAGTATCTGCATAATGAACAGAGATGCACACTTGATTACCATGAACACTGCAACATTTAGACAACTCACTGCCTTTCTGCTGCTGTATGCTGTTAAAAGTGCTCAAATATTCACTTTTGCAATTAGTCATCTAACTTAAAATGATAAAAAAACACTTATACAATTATAAGCAACAGCTGACAATTTTTTAACAAATGTTTATAACAAAACTTTTATTAATTTAAACTCTTCTTCTTAAGAGAAACTTGCGGCACTGATGGATGAACTTGATGGAAACTGAGAAATAATAAAGGAATGCAACATTTAGACAACCTAATGCCCTGCTGGTAAAAGTGCTCAATCAACTTTTGCAATAAGTCAGCAAAAAAAATTGTTTAATGTTAAAAAATGTGAGAATCATGCTGCAAACAGAAAAATAATCAGTAATGCAGCATTTCTCCATGCAATCTACGTTAGTCAGTAAGAGTCATTTTCCCTGTGTGTGGTTCAGTTCTGTAAGATATGCTTCATGTCCACAAGGAGGAGCTGGAAAATGAGTTGTTTAAAAATAGACTTTACAAGTGTGCAAATATCAGAACATGAAATAAATTATTGATTCTGAACTTAAATAATAAACATAACTCAAAAATGTTATATTTGAAGCACAAACAAATAGTAAAATAGTACTGCAAGACCTCTTGTCTCTTCTACTGTTTGTGTTTACATTTCGGCCATGTGCTATATGCCTACTGCAGTTCAACACATTGGACATTTCATTATTTTTCTCTTACCCCTTCTGTTGAGAAGCTGATCATCCGTTAGGTTAAATTCTTATCTGCTGTTTGAGACAATTTAAGGAAGATCACAGACGTAATTTATAATATATACAACTTAAAACGCATCCCGTCTCCAACGACACACTTCTAGTTTGTTTTCATGCATTAAAACTACTGACACTGATTCACTTCCGCTCCACTAGGCGGCGTCTGCGGCTTTGACGTTCAGCGTGACTGTGACACCTTTAGAGCCTCATCAACAACATGACACTGATGACAGCCGCCTCGACACGACTGATTATTTATGCTTTAAGGCCATTAAATTACAGTTACTGCAGATGACAGCTCAGTTACAGACTGTCACTCAACAACATGTATTTCAGCTCAGCAGCACAAACGACACGCTGTTGTCAAGCATCAAGGATGTCACGCGACTCACCTGTAAGTAACTTCACACAATTACTCCGTTTCTCTTTTAAACTCGTTAGCGCTCATTATATTGCATTTTACGACGGTTTAAAACGTACTTTGTTTACATGTTGTTCTTGATGAGAACCTTGTTATGTGAATTCAGGATGGTGATTCTTCTAAAGCTTAGGTACACTCAATAAGCAGTTGTGTTTTTCTCTGCTGGTGTTTTAGTGTGGTGTAGACATTGAATAAGCTTATTTTCTGAGTTAAAAGATGTCTGAATCTCTGATGCTTCTGCTTCTTTATGACACCTTTATGAGCTTTGTGATATTAGACACCTTGTCACCTGATTGAGGTAAAATTGTTTTTACATACACACCAACTTTGCAATCCTTGCACATTTAAATAGTGAAACTAGCAGCTAATGACTATTAAAGTCCTACATTGTTTACTGTCAGATAAATAGTGAAAATGTTGTTTTACCCTCAATTTCATTTAATAAATGAAAATATAAATAATAAAATGGCTGTGGACCATAAACAGAAGCAGAAGCATCCACTGAGTGATCAGTTCTAGCATTTATCCTGTCTGTCTTATTGTTGCATTATATTTTGTTTTGTAAAGTAATGTTTTGGGGTGATTTTAATAGGGTTTCTATAATTTTTAAATATGTTTATAAATATAGTCTAACTTAAATTAAGCATTTTTTCCTTACCCAGAATTGATTTGACCCTTTATAATGTGCGATATATGATTTATTTCACTATTCTCTGTTTATTCGGCCTTATATTAGAGATAAGAACTTTTAAAAGTGAAAATTTTAACCAATATGTGGTTTCTTTCTTTTTTTTTTTTCAAATAACGTGATTTCACGTTTTCTATAAATATAACAAACGAACAGTTGTTTGTGTGAGATCCTCGTGGCCTAGTGGTCAGTGCTCATGGTGTGAGAGCTTGACTGATCACAGGAGACCGGGGTTCGAATCACCACGGTGTTGCAAACTGTTGGAATTTTTTCCAAAAAAAAAAAGATTTTTTGAAAAAAAAAAAGTTTTTTCTCCTCCTCTTCCACCTCTCTCTCCTCCCCAATCCACCTCACTTCTCCACGCCATCTTTCTGACCCGCCTTCACCTTATCTTAGTCCGGCCTACCTCACTCATCTCTGTTTTACCGCCCCAGGTTTGTTATCCGCTGCCATTTGCTTTACCGCGCAAGTCATGTTTGTGCTCTGGTCCGTGTTTCACATTGTACTCTGGTCCGTGTTTCACATTGTGCTCATTTACTCTTGAGCCTCAGTTACTTGCCCTCTTATTCGTCTTACCGCCCCAGGTATGTTCTTAGGTGGGTTTCGAACCCATGCTGCATCCGTAACCTTGTCCGCAACCAACGGTGTTTAGCCAGTAGTGCCATCGTGGCTTTCACGCTGAGAGGAGGTGTTTGGCACACTTTGTTTGATCTATCCACAACAATAAGCAATAGTGAGATTTGAACCCAGGACTCCAAGATAAAAGTCTAACGCTTTATCAATGAGCCACTGAGATAGACAGGTAAGGCATGGTTTCCGGCTAGAATATAAAGAGTGTTTCGTGCCTAATTCTGAAATAAAAGAGAAGAGCTGGGATTCGAACCCACATTTTTACTGCATCAGACACTTTAGCCAATGCTTTTAACCACTACACCTTGTGTTGTGTGTTGTGTATACTATGAATTGTTGTTTATTCTGTTACTAATGAAAAGTATTAACTCTGAGTGTCCTAAGCAGGGTTTGAACCCAGAACTTCAATGTTAAAACACATTGTTCTTATCTATTGAGCCACTGAGCCTGAAAAGCAGAAGTGGTTTTCGATAAAATAACAGATCTTTTGCAGTTTATCAGTAAAAAAGATCTTGCACTGCGTTTGGTTTAAGTGGGATTTGAACCCACAACCTTAAGCTTAAAACGCAAATGCTTAATCAATTGAGCCACTGGGCCAGACAAGCTAGAGAATGTTTTAGACAGGGTGACACTGAGATCTTTTGCATTTTATCAGTAAAAAAAAAAGCATTTCACAATGATTTTAGCATAAGCGGGATTCGAACCCACTAACTCAAGATTAAAACACAAAGTTTTAATCAATTGAGCCACTGAGCCCCACAAGGTGCAAAGAGTTTTTGACAGGGTGACAATTATATTTTTTGCGATTTATCGGTAAAAAAAGCATTTTGCACTGATTTTGGCATAAACGAGATTTGAACCCACAACGTCAAAGGTAAAACACAAAGTTTTAACCAATTGAGCCACTGAGCCTGACAAGTTAAATCAAAATTTTGACAGAGTGATAATGGGATCTTTTTCATTTTATCAATTAGAAAAAGCATTTTGCGCTGATTTTGGCAAAAGCAGGATTTGAACCCACAACCTCAAGATTAAAACACAAAGTTTAAATCAACTAGGCCACTAAGCCAGACAAGTTGAACTGTGTTTTTGACAGTGTCACATTGATGTGCTTTGCATTTTATCAATACAAAACATTTTGCACTGATTATGGCATAAGTGAGATTTGAACCCACAACCCCAAGAATATAACGCAGAGTTTTAATCAGTTGAGCCACTAAGCCGGACAAGTTAAAACAGGATTTTAACAGGGTGATAATGAGCTCTTTTGCAGTTTATCAGTAATAAAAAAACATTTTGGACTGACTTTGGCATGAGTAGGATTTGAACCCACAACCTCAAGATTAAAACACAAATTATTAATCAACTGAGCCACTAAGCCGGTTAAGTTGAAATGTGTTTTTGACTGGGTGACATTGACATCCTTTGCATTTTATCAGTACAAAACTTTTTGCACTGATTTTGGCATAAGTGGGATTCGACTCAATTGTTAAGATCATCAGTAGCAGGATTCGAACCCGGGTCTCCCAGATAAAAGCACACAGGTTTAGTCAATTGAGCTACTGAAACAAAAGTCTCATGGGGTGCTTTGTTGCATTTGTGTTTATTGATGATGTTGTGCACAAGTATTTTAGAAAATGCTCAATAAAAGCCAATTTACAGCAGCTATGCTCTTCTCAGACTCTGTGGCTCAGCTTATTAAAGTACCGTCCTGTAATCTTGGAGACCCGGGTTCAAACCTCGCTCTTGATGACCTTCATTTGTAATTGTGTGTGTTCAATTATTGCATAAAGGATTTTCAAATTGAAATCAGCAGTCATTGGATTTGACCTCAGGACTCTGAAAACTTTGTTTGATCAGCCAAGCTGCCGAGTCTGAGAAACTTTATTTGTGTTTTGGATGGGAGTTAGATCATTGAGTATTTAGTTTTTTATGATCTGGAATTAACACAAGATTTGTGGGGCTTAAATCCACCTCTTCAGATGTTTAAGGCCACTAGTGCCTTTATGAATTTATCTTGGGTAAATCATCATTTGATTGTTTTAATGTAAACAGTGGTGAAATATGAGCTCACAACACTTTTATCACCTGAGCCTGAGCTGTGGAAATGTGCTTTGGACAGTTGTGTTGAGAGGTTTTGTTTATTGATAGAAAATGTCTGCAAGAGTGGGATATGCATCGTTCCTCAAATATTTTTTAATTAATTAATTCAATTTCAGCATTCATGAAACTGAAATATGTTTGAAATGTGCAAACAATCACAAAAACTTAATTCATTTCAGCCTGTAATTGATTGAAAATACAGAACTTAGACATCACTTTTTTAATCTTAATTTCTGCTGGAATAAAAGAAAAGAGTTGAGTCAGGAGATTTCTATCAGTGCTGATGAGCTTGATTAGCAGCTTCAGGTGTTTTTAATGAGGCTTAAACTGCTCTACAGCTGCAGGATTACACACTCTTCATTTCCTGTCCTCTTGCTGTTTTCATGCAGATGCACAAATCCTCCACAAGTGGGCACAACATTGACACATTGATCAGGCTTTCTTCATTAAATCTTTATTAAATGTGATGTTTGTCTGTAGATTGATGTGTTGATATGATGACCAGTCCTGAGCTTCACATCCTCCTCATCAGAGACACAGAGAAAGATTCACTCGAACCTGCTACTGGAAGAGAAAAATATGTCAAACAATACACATGATACACAACAGTCACTGTACCACATATGTGAAAAAGGCCCAGTGAGAAGAAGTCTGACCTGTCCTTCAGCAGATGAGCATCATCATAGTCGATGTCTGTCCACATGCCTCTGCTGGATGTGTGTGATGCTCCAAACACATCCTTTACTCTGTAGAGCAAAGACAGACATTAAGCAGTGAATATCTTTTTATATTTGATGGTTTTCATGAAAAGCAAATGACAAACATCAGGCCTAGATTATTAAATACAGTAAAACTACAGTCACAATAACTGATTCACATGTTCGTCTGAAGGTCTGACAGTGAGTTCAGCAATAAAGCAGCATTAATACAGTCTAAATGAGCCGACAGAGGAGATCTACATCAGAATTATGCATCAATACGTACAAACAAAATAAACTTATCAGCTTATACGCCAGACAGACTGATAACTTGTTGTTTATGCATGTTTACACTGAACTTGTCATTGAGTTCATCTACAAGCCTTTTTCAGTTTTACCACAGGAAAATTTAGAAGTGCATTAAGACAAAGGAGAATTTCAGGACAGAAGTTCATGTCTTTAACCTATGCAATAATACCCATGGCATATTGTGAGTGTGAAATGTTAGTTTATTCAGATTGTGTTCATCAGTAATTGTGATTTAATTTAAAATCACATCACATTTGATCAATTCTAAAAGAGATTTTTTTTACCAAAACAGCACAGGAACAGTTACTATGAGCACACCCTCACAATCCTCTCTTTTCAATTGATATTTTTTAAGATGCTTTACAATATTATATTTGTGTATATCCAGTAGATTAGACAACAATTAAGCCAAATATCGAGCTAATCTAACAAAATAAGTTGTGATAACAGTCAAAAAATTAGTAGCCCAAATTTGTATGTTAGGGGAAATTATTAAATAGAATTTAAAAAAAGAAATAATAAACAAACAAACACATACACACACACATATATATATATATATATATATATATATATATATATATATATATATATATATATATATATATATATATATATATACATATATATACACATATATATATATATATATATATATATATATATATATATATATATATATATATATATACACATATACATATATATATACATATACATATATACATATACTCTTTCTTATTGTCCGTCATTTTGATGGAGAGGGTTGTAAAAATTCCATCATAACCTATTATTGACCGTCATTTAATTTGTATTTTTTCTAATAGCTTTTTTCATTAATTTTGTAATAATGAACTTGCATGACGAGCTTATAGGCTAAATTATTCATCTATTTATTTGACAAATTAACAAAAACTTATATCTGCCTTAACTCATATCTTCCTCCTGCATCGACCTGAACTGGGTGCTTGCCTGTGCGTAATCAAACGCATAAATGGAGACTGATGCAGAGGCAATTGTCATTAAATTCTTTGTCTTTGCCTCAGGAAAGTCGACTTCTCGTGACAGTTTTAATTTTGTTCTGGAGGCTGAAGCCGCGTTTTGCTGCCACACTGGAGACCGGAATTACTATCGCCACTTCAGCCAGCGCTTTGTAGTTAGGAAACATTTCTTCTAAGGTAGTAATCAGAAGTTTCCTGGATTCTCTGAATGTGGGATTTCCCGATCCTGCAAGCACTCGTTTCACCGGGAATAAATACTGCAGCGCGTGCTCCTTCTGCACCAGGGGAACGGCTGCACCCCTCTGCGTTCGGTAGTGCTCACAACGCACTCCAAAGCACCTGACTTACTTGCTGCCACTTAATTTGCCCGTAGCAGCTGTCGGCAGCTGAGGATTTTTGTCTGTTTGTTCTTCATCGTCCACTGCATCAATTCCTCTTTTCCCCCTTATCACCTATATTACAACTATTTGGCCATTTACAGAAACTTCTCACACGCAGCTGCTGTGACATTTTTGCAACTGTACGCACGCAGTGACAAAAAGGAGACAAAAGAAGGGCAATCGCCATCAGCTGGACAGGATTGGGAATTACAGTTAGCTACAAATTACAATAGCTCAGCATAATCCGTCAAAATGACAGATCACTTTCAGATTTTTCTGTCACTGCTGAAGCAAATCTGTCAATGAGGGAAAATATTCGGTTAACGCGACCTCTGATATATATATATATATATATATATATATATATATATATATATATATATATATATATGGCATGAATTTAAATGTTTTACCCAAAATCTGTTTTGTTCAAAATATATTGCCTATATCCGCAAAAAAATTATAAAAATATTAATTTTCAAAATAGGGTGTATTAATTTGTGCTGAGCACGATAGTGAGATAAAATAAAATGAGATTAAATAAATAACATTTGTTTGTTTCATTTCCTCTCATCTCACGTGGCTGGATAACATTAGATGAGAGCTGAAGCATGATAGATCATTTAAAATAGGCCTATGTTTTAGAGCTTATATATGCCCAAATAAATATAGTAAAATAAACAACACTATTTCACCTCGATGTCCAAAATGCAACAATAGAATTGGCACATTCTTTCATTGGCTTTGGGAATGTCCTTTGGATTAATTATGAATAGTGGGTTTGGACAGAACCCGACCCACAGATGATCCTGATTAAAGAAACCATAATTATGGAAAATATTGGACATATATTAAAAGGTAAATCTAAGTCATTTCAGAAGCTTTGGGAAATCCCTTTGACCTGTCTTGGTATTGATTATAAGTCTACTATTTATTCTTAACTGTGCACACTACGATATTGTAATACTGTTTTGAATTAGACCACACTGCTGTTTTTTTTAATCATTTTATTTATTTATTTTGTATTACTTCTTTCTTTATTCCCTTAAACAAACTGTTTCTGTTCTTCTCATTGCTATGTATACAACTCATTCTGAAAAATTTCATTAAAAAAGTAAAAGGCCTATGTTTAAACATATTGTCAAAGTTACATGTCTGTCAAGTCTAGGTCTACAGTAATAGGTCTTTAAATTAGACACAATAACAGCACATATAGGCCTAGATTATAATTAACTGCACATTGATCTTTAGCATTTACTTAATTTAATTGACAATGTTTTCTATGTGCATCTTGACTGAAATGTGCAGTAGGGATCTTTTTATGCAATGGATCAACCTTTTTAAAAACAATTGAAAATAATATTAACATTAAAACCACTTAAATTTGCCAACTTTTGAAATGGTTTAACTGAATGTTAATCCGGCAAAATTCTTACTGTCGATTAGCATCTGAAATAAGCATTCCGAGTTGTGTAGCTAATTAACATTAAATTCTGCTGTTTTACTGAAGCTGCATGCACAAGAGGCAGTATAATCAGAGCAAGAGCAACCAGTTGCATTTCAAGCTGGACTTTTTTCAAGTACATGGAAATCTGGACATTTCAAGTACATGGAAAAATTTGAGGATTTTTATTTTGAATGCCATTAAAATAGAAATTTACCAGTCTTAACAAAGCTTTGAACTGTTTAAAATATTGCAGAAATCTGCTTGTAAGCAGAAAGAAAATATTAGTATCTGCATAATGAACAGAGATGCACACTTGATTACCATGAACACTGCAACATTTAGACAACTCACTGCCTTTCTGCTGCTGTCTGCTGTTAAAAGTGCTCAAATATTCACTTTTGCAATAAGTCATCTAACTTAAAATGATGAAAACAATTATAAGCAACAGCTGCCAATAAAAAAAAATGTTTATAACAAAACTTTTATTAATTTAAACTCTTCTTCTTAAGAGAAACTTGCGGCACTGATGGATGAACTTGATGGAAACTGAGAAATAATAAAGGAATGCAACATTTAGACAACCTAATGCCCTGCTGTTAAAAGTGCTCAATTAACTTTTGCAATAAGTCAGCAAAAAAAAAAAAAATTGTTTAATGTTAAAAAATGTGTTTATAATAAAAATATATTAATTTAAACATCACTTCATAAGAGAAACTTGCAGCACTGATGGATGACAGAATCATGCTGCAAACAGAAAAATAATCAGTAATGCAGCATTTCTCCATGCAATCTACGTTAGTCAGTAAGAGTCATTTTCCCTGTGTGTGGTTCAGTTCTGTAAGATATGCTTCATGTCCACAAGGAGGAGCTGGAAAATGAGTTGTTTAAAAATAGACTTTACAAGTGTGCAAATATCAGAACATGAAATAAATTATTGATTCTGAACTTAAATAAAAAACATAACTCAAAAATGTTATATTTGAAGCACAAACAAATAGTAAAATAGTACTGCAAGACCTCTTGTCTCTTCTACTGTTTGTGTTTACATTTCGGCCATGTGCTATATGCCTACTGCAGTTCAACACATTGGACATTTCATTATTTTTCTCTTAACGTTACCCTTTCAGTTGAGAAGCTGATCATCCGTTAGATGCCATGTTTATCTGCTGCTTGAGACCATTTAAAGAAGATCACAGACGTGATTTAATATATATAAAACTAAAAACGCATCCCGTCTCCAACGACACACTTCTAGTTTGTTTTCATGCATTAAAACTACTGACACTGATTCACTTCCGCTCCACTAGGCGGCGTCTGCGGCTTTGACGTTCAGCGTGACTGTGACACCTTTAGAGCCTCATCAACAACAAGACACTGATGACAGCCGCCTCGACACGACTGATTATTTATGCTTTAAGGCCATTAAATTACAGTTACTGCAGATGACAGCTCAGTTACAGACTGTCACTCAACAACATGTATTTCAGCTCAGCAGCACAAACGACACGCTGTTGTCAAGCATCAAGGATGTCACGCGACTCACCTGTAAGTAACTTCACACAATTACTCCGTTTCTCTTTTAAACTCGTTAGCGCTCATTATATTGCATTTTACGACGGTTTAAAACGTACTTTGTTTACATGTTGTTCTTGATGAGAACCTTGTTATGTGAATTCAGGATGGTGATTCTTCTAAAGCTTAGGTACACTCAATAAGCAGTTGTGTTTTTCTCTGCTGGTGTTTTAGTGTGGTGTAGACATTGAATAAGCTTATTTTCTGAGTTAAAAGATGTCTGAATCTCTGATGCTTCTGCTTCTTTATGACACCTTTATGAGCTTTGTGATATTAGACACCTTGTCACCTGATTGAGGTAAACTAGTTTTTACATACACACCAACTTTGCAATCCTTGCACATTTAAATAGTGAAACTAGCAGCTAATGACTATCAAAGTCCTACATTGTTTACTGTCAGATAAATAGTGAAAATGTTGTTTTACCCTCAATTTTGTTTTAAAATAGCTGTGGACCATGAACAGAAGCTGCAGCGTCCACTGAGTGATCAGTTCTAGCATTCATCCTGTCTGTCTTATTGTTGCATTATATTTTGTTTTGTAAAGTAATGTTTTGGGGTGATTTTAATAGGGTTTCTATAATTTTAAAATGTTTATAAATATAGTCTAACTTCATTTATGCAGTTTTTTTCTTTACCCAGCATTGATTTGACCCTTTATAGTGTGCAATATAGGATTTATTTCACTATTCTCTGTTTATTCTGCCTTATATTAGAGATAAGAACTTTTAATAGTGAAAAATTTGTAATTAATGTTTTTCTTTTTTTTTTTTTTTTCAAAATACGTGATTTCACGTTTTCTATAAATATACCAATTGAACTAATGTTTGTGTGAGATCCTCGTGGCCTAGTGGTCAGTGCTCATGGTGTGAGAGCTAAACTGATCACAGGAGACCGGGGTTCGAATCACCACGGTGTTGCAAACTGTTGGAATTTTTTCCAAAAAAAAAAGATTTTTTTAAAATAAAAAAACTTTTTCCCCCTCCTCTTTCTGCTCTGCCTCTCTCTCCTCCCAGGTCCGCCTCACTTCTCCGCTGCACCTCTCTAGTCCGCCTTCACTTTGTCTTAGTCCGGCCTACCTCACTCGGTCTCTGTTTTACCGCCCCAGGTTTGTCCTCCACTCTCATTTGCATTGCCAGCCAAGTCATGTTTGTGCTCTGGTCCGTGTTTCACATTGTACTCTGGTCCGTGTTTCACATTGTGCTCATTTACCCTTGAGCCTCAGGTACTTGCCCTCTTATTCGTTTTACCGCCCCAGGTATGTACTTAGGTGGGATTCGAACCCATGCCACATCCGTAACCTTGTCCGCAACCAACGGTGTTTAGCCAGTAGTGCCATCGTGGCTTTCACGCTGAGATGGGGTGTTTGGCACACTTTGTTGGATCTATCCACAACAATAAGTAATAGTGAGATTCGAACCCAGGACTCCAAGATTAAAGGCTAACACTTTATCGACTGAGCCACTGAGCTAGTCAGGTGAAATGTGGTTTTCGGGTGGATATAAAGAGTGTTTCGTGCTTAATTCTGAAAAAAGAGAAGAGCTGGGATTCGAACCCACATTTTTTGGATCAAATTCTTTAGTCAATGCTATTAACCACTACACCACTGCGGCTTGTGTTGTGGTGTGTGTTGTATACTATGTATTGTTGTTTATTCTGTTACTGATAAAAAATTTTAAGCTCAGTGTGCCTTAAGCAGGGTTTGAACCCAGAACTTCAATGTTAAAACACATCGTTTTTATTTATTGAGCCACAGAGTCAGACAAGCAGAACTATGTTTTCGTAAAAATAACAGAGATCTTTTGCAGTTTATCAGTAAAAACGATCTTGCACTGCTTTTGGCTTAAATGGGATTTGAACCCACAACCTTAAGATTGAAACTCAAAGGCATAATCAATTGAGCCACTGAGCCAGACAAGCTAGAGAGTGTATTTGACAGGGTCACACTGAGATCTTTTGCATTTTATCAGTGAAAAAAAATTTTTCACACTGATTTTAGCATAAGCGGGATTCAAACCCACAATCCCAAGTTTTAAACACAAAGTTTTTATCAATTGAGCCACTGAGCCCCACAAGCTGAAAAGAGTTTTTGACAGGGTAATAATGATATGTTTTGCTATTTATCTGTAAAAAAAAGCATTTTGTACTGATTTTGGCATGAGCGAGATTTGAACCCACAACTTCAAAGGTAAAACTCAAAGTGTTTATTAATTGAGCCACTGAGCCTGACAAGATAAATTAGGACTTTGACAGGGTGATAATGGGATCTTTTGTATTTTATCGATTAGAAAAACATTTTGCACTGATTATGGCATAAGTGAGATTTGAACCCACAACCTCAAGATTAATACACACAATTTTAATAAGTTGAGCCACTAAGCCGGACAGGTTAAAGCAGGATTTTGACAGGGTGATAATGAGATCTTTTGCTGTTTATCAGTAAAAAAAAACATTTTGCACTGAATTTGGCATAAGCGGGAGTTGAACCCATAACCTCAAGATTAAAACGCAAGGTTTAAATCAACTGAGCCACTAAGCCGATTAAGTTGAAATGTGTTTTTGACTGGGTGACATTGACATCCTTTGCATTTTATCAGTACAAAACATTTTGCACTGATTTTGGCATAAGTGGGATTTGACTCAATTAGAGATTAAGTTAAGATCATCAGTAGCAGGATTCGAACCCGGGTCTCCCTGATAAAAGCACACAGGTTTAGTCAATTGAGCTACTGAAACAAAAGTCTCATGGGGTGCTTTGTTGCATTTGTGTTTATTGATGATGTTGTGCACAAGTATTTTAGAAAATGCTCAATAAAAGCCAATTTACAGCAGCTATGCTCTTCTCAGACTCTGTGGCTCAGCTTATTAAAGTACCGTCCTGTAATCTTGGAGACCCGGGTTCAAAACCTCACTCTTGATGACCTTCATTTGTAATTGTGTGTGTTCAATTATGTCATAAAGGATTTTCAAATTGAAATCAGCAATCATTGGATTTGACCTCAGGACTCTGAAAACTTTGATCAGCAAAGCCTCTGAGTCTGAGAAACTTTATTTGTGTTTTTATGGGAGTTAGATCATTGAGTATTTAGTTTTTTTATGCTCTGGAATTAACAAGATTTGTGGGGCTTGAATTTAGTTAATGAGCAAATGAACCAATAAAGGAAATACTGAGGCAGCTGTGTTTGATCAAACAACCTTTGCACTCAAGGGATTTGAATCCACCTCTTCAGATGTTTAAGGCCACTAGTGCCTTTATGAATTTATCTTGGGTAAATCATCATTTGATTGTTTTAATGTAAACAGTGGTGAAATATGAGCTCACAACACCTTATCACCTGAGCCTGAGCTGTGGAAATGTGCTTTGGACAGTTGTGTTGAGAGGTTTTGTTTAATTGATAGAAAATGTCTGCAGGAGTGGGATAGGCATCGTTCCTCAAATATTTTTTTAATTAATTCAATTTCAGCATTCATGAAACTGAAATATGTTTGAAATGTGCAAACAATCACAAAAACTTAATTCATTTCAGCCTTTAATTGATTGAAAATACATAACTTAGACATCACTTTTTTAATCTTAATTTCTGCTGGAATAAAAGAAAAGAGTTGAGTCAGGAGATTTCTATCAGTGCTGTTGAGCTTGATTAGCAGCTTCAGGTGTTTTTAATGAGGCTTAAACTGCTCTACAGCTGCAGGATTACACACTCTTCATTTCCTGTCCTCTTGCTGTTTTCATGCAGATGCACAAATCCTCCACAAGTGGGCACAACATTGACACATTGATCAGGCTTTCTTCATTAAATTTTTATTAAATGTGATGTTTGTCTGTAGATTGATGTGTTAATATGATGACCAGTCCTGAGCTTCACATCCTCCTCATCAGAGACACAGAGAAAGATTCAGTTAAACCTGCTACTGGAAGAGAAAAATAAGTCAAACAATGTTGTATTTAAAAAAAAAAAAAGATCAACAAGTAGGTTTAATATAATATAAGGACAATATATTATATTAACCATACTTGTTGACCCCAATACATACAGTATATACATACAGTTAAAGGTAAATTATTTGCCCTCTTGTAAAATGTCAGTTCTTTTTTCAAATATTTCCCAAATGCTGTTTAACGGAGAGTAGATTGTTTTTTTTTCAAAACATTTTTAAACAAGTTTTAATTTCTAATAAATAATTTATTTAGTCTGTCATGATGACAGAATAATATTATACTAGCTATTTAGCAAAATCCTCGTACTAAGCTTAAAGTGCATTTATACACTTAACTAGGGTAACCAGGCACAGGTTAACAGTGGTTTGTTCTGTAGCCAATCAGTAAACAATATTTCTTAAGGGGGCTAATAATATTGACCTTAAAAATATTGATACAAAAAATAAATAGCTTTTATTCCAACCAAACCAAAAACAAAAAAAAAGATCTAAAATATAAAATGGGAAATATTGTGAAACATTTCCTTGCTCTGTTAAACATCACTTGAGAGATGTTTGAAAAAATAAATCATTTCTCAGGAAGACTTTATATTGTTATTATTATTTATATACACATTTAAATTGTGAATTATTATAATTTTTTTATTATAATATAAACATTTAATATTATTGATATTAACATTAACCCTAAACAAAAGAAAAAACAAAAAGCCTTAAAATACTAAAAGCGTGTGGAAAATGAGGATCAAACTTATAAAAACATTTATCTTATTAATATAAATTAGAAAACATTTGTCTTTAAAGTGATTTAAGCCTCTCGAGCTGTAATTTATTTTTCTCTCTTATAATTTTTCTGTAAACCTTTATTTTCACCATTAATTATTAAGTCATACCGATGTTAATGTTGCTCTGATCGACAAGGATCTATTAGTTTGACTAAATAACTCTACATTTTTTTTCTTACTGATTACATTTTTATTTTCTTCAATAATTTAACAGTACCATCAGTTTACACATTTCTACATCCTTTTAACACCCCCTTTCCCCTCCTCTTCCCATCAGTGGGAGTTACAGCAATTCAATTTTGCTATCATAAATCCAGTAAATACAGATAAATGATATAAATTAAAATAAAGGGGCAGCACTAATATGGTAAAAATAGTAAATAAAAAAAACACAATGATAAAAATACTTAAATAACACTTTCACCATGTCCTTTTTTCATATGCTGCCACCTTCCCCAGTTCCATAACCTGCTGAACGCCATTCCCCTCATAATAACAACTGTATTTTACATCATCTTCTATTTCTCTCACTCTAAACTGTTAAAACTTGCAGCAGGTTAACAGTGTATTTTATCAAAATTGTGATTTTTTTTTTTAACAAACCTTTACATTTCACATCCAGAATAAATTAGCATTTTCAAGTCGTCTCTTAATTTTTTTTTATAGCTAATTTGTTAAAGATGTACATTGGAAGAAGTTTTGGTCATTGCCTATCAATTGTTTTTGCACAAATAAATTTAAAGAAAGACAGATCTAAATGAAAAGTTTACAGCGTTAAATTTGCGTTTTTATTGACCCTAACACAGTTAACAATATAAATTTGCGACAATTTTGAAACTTTAGATGAAGCACAGCAAAAAAATACAATATGCAGGTTACAAATTAAAGAAAATATACAGTTAAAAAAGAAAGAAAACGAATCAGAAAAAAAGAAATTATATATATATATATACATACATATATATATATATATATATATATATATATATATATATATATATATATATATATATATATATATATATAAAACTTAAACCAGAAGGAAATGTATATAAGGTTATAGCCATATTTGACTTCTAAATATATTTTTTTATGCTCATTAAAGATAAAATAAGACTTATAATCAATTAGTAAAATAGCCAGCGTTGGAGTCCTACCCACAAAAATATACGTATAAATCATTTGCATTCTAGAGGAGTGACCCTTCAAAAAGGAAATGATAGTAAATGACAAGAACAACACAAACACAAGGTCTTACCTCTCCTGTCCATCAGCAGATGAGCATCATTACAGTCAATGTCTGTCCACATGCTTCTGCTGGATGAATGTGTCGCTCCAAACATATACCTTATTCTGCAGAGCAAAGACAGACATTAATAAACCATCTTTAATGGTTTACACTGTTTTCATGTGAGGCAAACACTGCATATTCACACTTAAAACTAACTCTATGAACAAACATCAGCCTTGATTATTAGCAACATGATCCATGTGTTCTTCTGAAGGCTTGACAGAGAGTTCAGCAATAAAGCAGCAGCATGTAAACAAAACCTAAATGAGCCAACAGAGGAGATTACATCCAGCAATACATTACATTCGTAAACACAAACAACTTAACAGACAGACTGGTGACATTTTTAGCCTGTTAAAGGTGATATTTGAGTTTGTAATTGAGTTCATCAACAACTTTGATCAGTTTTTACCACATTAGTTATGTTGTGGGCCGATCCGGATCCTTTAATGAACTTACAAGAGATGTTTCTCCAACTGAAAACCACCAATCACCATATCATCTGCTGCAACCGGCCATCTCACCTTTTCTGTTGTCATTATCAACACTTATACACATATTGGCCACAAGAGGGAGCCAATAATCAGCTGTTTGTCGCATTTCTCCATTTATGGTAGAATGGAAATGTTTAAAATATGAGGCACATCTTGAGAAATCATTAATTCTAACATTCTTTCTCGGTCAGCTTATTTTATTATACGCTGAAACCGTTTTTTTTAAGGTTTTGCCACTTTATCTTATGTCTCCTCCATCAACCCCAATAATGTCCAGCTGCAGAGCCTCGCACTACGACCTTTATTTTGCAAGAATACTACATCCGCTGTGTTGATGTTGTCATGCTGGAGCTAAGCTAGTTGACGGCTAGCATTGACAAACTCTGGAACAGTCGAGCATTCGGGACCATTGTCACTTATTTATTCAGTTTGTTGTCGTCATTTTAAACCTTAATCATGATGCAATTCATAGTAAGTATTGACATCTGCTCGTGTGTTTATAGTCCTGTTTCCAGCCGCTTGCTAATTCACACTACATCAGCTTAGCGAATAACCAAGTGTCTGGTAGATAACGAAAGTGTTTTAAGTCTTCGATTAACTTAGATTTTTAAGTAGGCATTTGTAATATTCACTATGTATTTGACTAATTGTGCCTCATTTGTGTTTTTCCAGCTTGGCTTCACTCTGGGGAACGTGGTTGGCATGTATTTAGCTCAAAACTACGAGGTTATAAATGTCATATTTGTTCATATTAAGTTAATAACCGTGTGATTGTATACGTTTGTCTACATTAATGGGCAACAAACTAGTTAATCTAGTATAGAAACATGTGTAAATGCCATTAAATGTGGTGTCAGTACGTTAATTAAATTGGTGTGTCCATGCCTTGTTTTCAGGTACCAAACATTTCAAAGAAAATCGAGGCCTTTAAGAAGGACGTGGAAGCCAAGAAGAAACCTCCAGAATGAGGGACACATCCTGATGAAAACACAGATAATCATTATATGGCCAATGTTTAAGAGAGTGGATCATATATATAGTAGGCCTACATATTGTTAAGTGCGAGGAAGAAATGCACAGTATATTCCTAGTGTCAAATAGTGCCTCATATCGTTTTAAAAATGGACGTTTTTCATTTTTATTACAGTATATTTTCTCTATTTCTTAAAGGGATATGTTTAAACCTGATTGATTTGCTGTTACAAGTTGGAATATTATCCCTTAATATATTTTGAGGGCCACTTATAATCTAAAGAAGCAGTCAAAGCAAATCCAGCTTTCAATGCAGTTTCTCTGTATTTATTGAGGAGCGACATGTTTGCAGTGCAAATTGTTGAAGAAAATTAGAAACTGCTATTACAATGTTTTTCAAGACCAATAATTAAAGTGTTCAATCAAAAGCTTCTTAATGCTAACGTGTATTAAAGTGAGCATATGCAAATAAAGATTTTAAGTTGTCAACTGTTTCTTATTTTTCGTAATATTGTATTCATCTATTTATGTGTGTTCAGCATATGTACAAATATATAATGAAATTAAGCTTTTTTCCACGGTTCATGCTAAATATTTAGTAAAATATGTGTATTTGTTGATCTTGATATGAAGTGTCAATAATAACATTAAGAAGCGGCTTGTTTGCGTGGTGTTATATACATGGCACACGAAAGTGAACGGTAAGGTCTGTGTAGATAGGTGTTGAAACCGTGACACTTGGGTTATTGTTAGCTATGCCTAGCACTTGTAATAAGTTTTTTTAATGTTTTATTTTGTTTTACCTATTGAGTTTTTGTACTTCTACACAATTGTATTATGCATTTCATATTTTTGTACACATCTGGCATTGTCCTTGCATTAATAACAAATCTAGATAGTATGACGTTTCAGCTGCGGATACGCACGTCAATATAGCATCATTTTTGTAACAACAATTGAAATGTTTACAGTACTGTGACAGGGTGGGGGTACGCGTTAAATACCCTTTATTGGGTAATATATAACATAAATAATACTCTGTACAAATACTGTTTTTACGTTACTGTGACGGTTGGGATGGGGGCAAACGTTAATAAAATACAATTAATGGGAAACTTCATTCATTTTCTTTTCAGCTTGGTCCCTTTATTAAGCAGTGGTCGCACAGCGGAATGAACTGCCAACTTTGGAAAATAAAAATATTTGTTGATATTAACTGTCGATAATAACAAAGAACCGTCAAAGGTTTTAAACAGCGTAGAAAGTTTCACAAGCGAAACTAGTCTGATTTTAAATGCGTGTTATTATTAATATAACCAGCAGATGACGCAGTGCACACGGAAGTAAACGTTTTTGTGTACATAATGGCGAACATCTATATATTTTTATTTAATTAAATAATGTAACATGATACACTTTAAATTATAACAAATGTCAATAATTAAAGTATCTATGTAATATAAAACTATTTCGTTCATTTAAACACGTCATGACCGGGGATGCAAACACAAATTAAATCCCTTAAACATGCATTCGTTTTTTTATTATTATTAAGTGATTGTAATGCGTCGCAAATATAAAATTAGCTAAATCAATGAGTAATACGATCAGTTGTAAACTTCGTTCTCGTAAAGTTTCACCGGAAGCTGAAAGTGAGTGTTTCCGGTACGCGTGGCCGCTTCTGTGACAGCTGCTGCTGCTCGAGACAGAGAAGATGATTTCGCTCAGCGACTCGCAGAGTAAGAGGAAAAAACCCCGTAAAACTCGTCCTGTTTCTCTGACAGCTCCTCTACAGACTCTGTCATCATGTCTGAAGGCTGTCGTGTTTATTATTCCTGCTGTTTGAATAGTTGTGTGTGTGTTTATAATGATGCAGCTGCGTGCAGATGTCAGCGACAGTAACGAGTCTCACGCTAAAGTCATTTGCGTTTAATAACATGTCGGGAAACAGATGCAATGCATGATCTGGATTAAATGTTGACTGCATGAAGACAGAGCTGCTGTCAATACAGTTTCAGCAATGTGATATTGGACATTTTAAAGAAATGACCATTGGCAATATTGTCTAAAGTTCGTGTGTTATTAAATGTCACCTGTTGTTATTATTGATGGTGCTTTCTCTGTCTACAGAAATAGGAATGGGGCTGACAGGATTTGGGGTATTCTTCCTGTTTTTTGGGATGATCCTGTTTTTTGATAAAGCTCTACTTGCCATAGGAAATGTGAGTGGTGATTTTATTAACGATGTTTTAATTATAATATTTCAATTACATATGAAATACTGTGTTTAGTATAACACATTATTCAAAATTAAGATCATAATAATTAATTTAGTATTCTGCTTATTGTTTTCTTCATCCATTTTTACATTTAAAATATGCAGTAATATCTGTATAATGTAAAATAATGGTAAAAACTTTTGATTGCAAAAATGTATTATGTTCATTGAGTAATATAATAAAAATAAACAACATTTTAAAATACAATGTCTGGGTTTGAACAGGTTGTTAATTGGATCATCTATTCTACACAGTGTTTTTCATTATTGATTTTTACTGATATTTTAGTCATCCTTTATTGTGGCTCTCTCTCTCGCCTTATCCCTTTAACTGCCCGCTCTACAAGTTCGTTTTGTCTATTTCAAATAGTGACTGTTGAAGTCATTGAAAGAGTGAGTGTTTTAAGTAATGGTTTACACACAGCATTGTTAGTTTACAAAAACAATAAACAATCCTGTCACACTACTACACTTGATTTTAGTTTTATTGTATGAAAAAACAAGAAAAAAATGTTTTAATTTGATTGTTTTTTAAAATAAATTGGTCTTGCACTTTATATTTTCTGATTTTCATAGTATATGTATTAATTCCAGTACTTTTACCATAAACTGATATATTAACCATTTAGTAGAGGCTAATATGTTAGAAATTATGGGATGTGTTGAAAAAAGTCCATTAACTAGCGACATTATAAGAAATCCAATCCTTTTTTTTTTGTCTTGGTGGGACGGTTAAAAGGTTAAAGCGGAGTTTCCCTTATAACCCAGAGTGAGTTTGTCCGTGTCTGACCTGTGTTTTCGCTCTTCTTGTCTGTCAGATCTTGTTCGTTGTAGGTCTGGCGTTCGTCATCGGGTTGGAAAGGACCTTCAGGTTCTTCTTCCAGAAGCACAAAATGAAAGCCACCAGCTTCTTCTTGGGAGGCGTCTTCGTGGTGCTGATAGGATGGCCCATCGTCGGAGTCGTCCTAGAGTTTTATGGCTTCTTTCTTTTATTTAGGTATTTGCACAGGATTGACAAACTGTGTCAAGACAAACTGTGCAACAACACAAACTCTCAATAGTGATGTTAATGGGTGACTGTCTCTTTAATTGGCCAATGCTTACACTGACAGACTGTAAATGAATATAGAAAAATGATCCACTAATAATATATGAGGAAAAACAAACTAATAATAATAAAATATATAACATACTACTAATAATATATACTACCTATTCTAGTAAATTGAATATACCTAATTTATGCAAGAATAATGATGTTCACATAAACAATCACAATATATAGTATTAAACAAACATACATTTTTTTCTAATAAGGTATAACAAATATAATCCATAGCTAAAATAAAAGTAATATGTCAATACTCTTGCCGGAACATAAATATATTTATTATAGTATTTGAGAAAAACTAAAAACTAAAACTAATGTTAATAAATTCTGTAACATCCTACTATTTACAATATAATAATGTACTAAATATCTAAAATAATAATGTTCACACACACACCTATATCAACCACAGCTGAAATATAAGTAATAGAATTACAGTAATATAATTAAAAATATAACTGTTTTATTTTAAAATATTAATGTTATATTAATTCATTATTATAATGTTAAAATATTTGATTGTTTTTAATAAAAAAAATGAACTTAATTTACTTAATTGAACATTATTAATATGGTTTGTAGTTTTTGGAACTGACATCTCCAAATAATATACAAAAAACCCTGCATATTAGCTCATGATATGGAAGTCTATCCTAAAATAATCTTCCATTTCTTCACTTGTAGGGGTTTTTTCCCAGTGGTGGTGGGCTTCATCAGAAGGATTCCTGTGTTGGGCTATTTGCTCAATCTTCCCTTCATTAGCGGGGTAAGTTTACAGTAATTAAAACAGGGTGATGAAGAAAGGAGAGAGAGAGAGAGCGCATGCTGGTCTTTTGGGTTTTCTCTCTCAATAATGATCCTCTGAGATTGCAGTGAATTTAACTCATGTCCTAATCAGGCATGGCTTAGGTAAAAACCACAAGATACACAACACCTATATAACAAACATGAGCAGCCAGAGAGCAAGAATAAATAAAATATTGCTGCAGGATATGTTTATGTTTGTTCCTGTGTTTTTTTTATATTACTGAGATACTGTTGCAGTTTTTATTAATCAGTTAAATTTATATTAATTTTATAGTTAATCGTCTTTGTATTTATTACTTTTGTCATTAATTTTAAAATATACATGTTTGTGTAGATTTTAATTCATTAAAGTTTTAGTTCCAGGTTTAAGTTTTTAATTTTTAATTTTATTTTCTTTCATTAGATATTTTATTCATTATTAGTGACCTGTTTTTTTATTACAGAAATAGATAAAAAAAAAAAAACAGCTCTAGTCCACAGCACTAGTGTAAATATTGAATCATGACACGTTACTGAAGTATCTGAATCATTAAGTCATGTCTGGTTAGGACACTGTCTGAATGCAAATTCACGTTTGCTTTTGCTTGCTTGAGCAGCTCTAAAACCAGCAGGCTTTCACTCGAAATGTACTACAAATCAAAGAGAAGAGAAGAGAATACCTTTAAAGAAATGCTACAAGATAATATTTTGTGGCTTGGGTTATATGTTTGGTGGGGGAAAAAAATTTGTTCAAAGTTTTGTAAAACACTGTCATTTTAAAACAGTTAAGAGGAAATACCTGGGGAAAACATGCACTGCTGTTTAAATGTTTATATTTTAATCGTTTTTTATGTTACTTTTACTCAGTAAGTTTCTCTTCAATTGATCAACATGTCAGTCATGGCATTTATAAATTTTAATGACATTTTAAAAATAATTTTTAATGACATTTTATTTAAATAAATGACAAAAAGTTATTTTTCTGAAATGATCATTCATACTTCACTCAACTAACTGCAGAAATAAATACAAAACATTTAATGAACCCCAAATAAACATATCACATTGATTCTACAAAACTTGACCAAACATTTAAATGGTTGTGTATGTACTGCCTATGAGCTGGCTTTTTCATATGATTCAGTTTTTGTTAACACAAGCATTTAAAAACACAGTTGGGCAGGATTTGTGTCTGTTTTCACCTTCATGCCAGAAAACAGGCTTTTGCGAGTCTTTCAACATGTGTTTGTTGTTCTTTTAAAGCCGTCCTAAGGCTGAGCGGACAGTCGGCCAACTTGGTCAGTCTCTGCTAATTCTGTCTTGCACGAATCACGCCGTCTTCTGTTCACCCAATAACACCAAACACTAAAGGCCAGACACTGCAGCTTTAAGACTGCTTAGTTTGAACATTTTGGGCTTTTTGTCATTTCATAATGTTTCTTTTTTAAGTCTAACAGAAAGAAAATAACTTTAATAGTTTATTTGTTTGTTTTAGAAATCACACTTCATTAGTTTGTTTCTATAGATTTGAATTACAAGATATTTTTCTCAAATTCTCCTCGTCAGCAGCATGTTAATATCTATATTCTCAAGGTTTTTACTGAGAGATTTGCGCTTACATGCTTGATGACATGCAATATTTTTTAATACAAAACAATAGCTGTTTTTCCCGACAGCTTTGCAGTATTTTCCAAATAATTAAGCGGTGAAAAAAGTTTCCATAAATACCTGACGCACAATATTTAACTTAAAAAACAAACAAGAATTTTAAACCTGAACTCAACCATTGATCATTTTTGTGTACAGCAAAATGTATGCAAATTACTGCATAATTGTATTAAAAAATGCTTCATTTGCATATTTAAACAGCAGGTTAGAAAGCTTGCAATCAATCTATCAACAGAGGAAACATTCAAATAACTATTAGTCGACATTTGTCCTGTATTCAGCTGCAGTGTCTTGCCTAAAGTGTCATAAATCAGACATTTTTGTCTTTTTCTATGGGAAAGTCTTGTAACTCTTCAACTCTTCTCTCTTTTTCTTCAGTACGTGGACAAAATGAGCGAAAGCAACAACATGGTTTAACAGACTCTTTTCTTACTGCTTATTTATGACGGCTTTTGTTCAGTCGTGTCTCCATCACAAGGACATCTGACTGATATTTACATCAGCGAGGAAAACAAGCCAAAACATAAACACATCCCTCAAGAGTTTTCCCCAGCGCAGACCTTCTGAAGACGTTTGCGGCTGGCTCTTGAGGAACGCTCTGTCGAATGTGTGGAAGAGACTTCTGGAAGTCTGCTTTCTGTTACAGTACCGGCCTTGTCTGGCTTGTGTTTTAAGCTGGAGGTTGACTACATCTTTTTTTTTTTTTTGCTCCTTTTTCCCCATCACGCCTGCTGAAACTGCAAAGGTGATAGTTACACTTTCTTTTGTGAAATTAAACGTTACTAATTATCAGGCTGGCATACAGAGATGTTATTGTTTTTATTATTAATATTATTAATTTTATTCATAAGGTACTATTATATATTATTTCTCTGTCTTTAATGGTTTATGTCCAACCTTTGTCACTGTAAAAATCCCTGAACTGGGATTTGCAAATGATTGAGCTGCCACAAAGTTTTGTAAATATATATTTAAAAAAATACTGTTATTACTATTATTGATGTTTGTTTATATGTATATGCACACATGACATACACACACACACTGTCAACCTACAATAATTATTTATATATGTACATGTATACAAATGAATAATTGTAAACTATTTTTAAATACAACATTAACAATAGTAATTATATTTAAAAAAACACACATATATATATATATATATATATATATATATATATATATATATATATATATATATATATATATTTTTTTTTTTTTTTTTTTTTATTAGCCCCCTGCATATTTCCCCTGAATTTCTGTTTAACAGAAAGATTTTTCCACACATTTCTAAACATAATAGTTTTAATAACTCATTTCTAATAACTGATTTATTTTATCTTTGCCATGATGACAGTAAATAATATTTGACTAGATATTTTTCAAGACACTTCTATACAGCTTAAAATTACATTTAAAGGCTTAACTAGGTTAATTAGGCTAACTTGGCAGGTTTGGGGAATTAGGCAAGTTCTTGTAATACGATGGTTTGTTCTGCAGACAATCAAAAAGAAGGTCATAATGATAACCTTAATGGACCCTTTTCACATTTCCAGGTTTCTCAGTTGCGGAAGTCGCCATAATTGGATAAACTAAGAGCGCAGTGAATGCGAGAGTACAACAAATATTTTTTTACAATCTTATTTGCTCAAATAATAACAGAAAAACTCCACGATGATGTTTTAAAGATTTTCAGAAAAAAGATTTAAAAATTGTGAGAGACTGATGGCGGCAGCCAGAGGAGAGAATAATGTCATGTCCTGTGCCATAGATGCTGCATTAGAAATGCCTCGCACAAGCAAAATTCTTTTTTGCAATTTGAAGCAAAGGTGATAAAATACCTACAGAAATACATATAAATGTTCACACATTTAAAAATAAATCTAAATATTAAAAACTGTCAAGGTTTTAAGTTGCTGATAATCGTTAAACATGTCATAACAGGCTTGTGAAAAGGGTCCATTGGTTAAAAAAAAATAATTAAAAACTGCTTTTATTCTAGCCCAAATAAAACAAATAAGTAAGTGGTACTCATTGCAGAGACTCATGGGCAGAACTGAGCTCCAGCTCTTGTGCTGCACTTCTTCTGCAAGTGATGTGACTGGGGGTTAGGGGCGGGGTAGGTGTACACATTAAAACAGCTTATAGGAGGAGGAGCTGGAGCTCAAGCTCCCCCTTATTGGAGATGAACTCCACCCAAGTGGCTCTGCAGCAAATAAGACTTTCTCCAGAAGAAAAAATATTATAGGAAATACTGGGGAAAAATTCCCTTCTCCATTAAATATCACTTAAAAAAAAAGAATTTATTTAAGAATTTATAAAAAGAATAAATATTGCCAAGGAAGGCTAATAATTCTGACCTCAACTGTATATATGTATTATATATTTAACATATGTTTAAATGTGTCATTTAATTTAATAATTTATTGTATTTCTAAAAAGTTATATTTTTTGTGATTACCATTAAAATTAATCATTTTTAATAACAAAAAATTTGAAATAAATTTAAAATAAAATATTTCTTATATTTATATATTTTTATTTACTATAACTTTATTAAAATAAATATCTCAATACAAACATTTTCTTTTAGTTCGTGCAGACTTTAAAGACTAATTTACATTTAATCAGTACATTACGTTGTGGGGGATAAAAATGACATGCCATATTCATAAAGTTTTAAGTAGTGATTTTGTTGCTCAGTCCTCAGCCTAGTCTTTACTCTGCTTTGTTTGTAATCTGAGTCTGAACAGCTTTAAAAGTTACTTCTTATCCATTCTTATTACTATAGCTAGCGATCTGAAGGCAGAGCTCAGCATTTCTTTATAAATCTGTGTTGTCAGCAGGGAAACCCCGCTCGCCGTTCATTCATAAAAAAACATTATCAGAGACGCTTGGCTGCTGAAGGTGTAAACATATCGATACTTTCCGCCCTCTTCTTTTCATCACTTACTATTAAAAGTGCAGATGAATGGAAATGTAACCACGCCGCTGATCTGATGTAGGAAGGGTTAACAAATGGCTCTGAAAGGTTCACAGTCCGGCCCCGTTCTCAATCAATGAGACGTGACCTATAGCTGAAGACTAATTCATGCCGGATGATTATAAATATCAAGCGCAGACTTCACAGGCTTCACTCCGCATCTTTTTCTCTGAGACTCCAGCGCTGAAGAGGAACCTGCCGCTATGAAAGTGAGATCACGCTTCTCATTTCTTTCACAACATTTTTATTTTAGCAATTTAGACTTTAAATATTAGGATTTCTATTAGATTTGTTGTTTTATTCATTTTTTGTAACAATTTTTAGATGTAATTATTAACATTTGTTTATTTACATTTAAATTGAATTTTTTTTTATAATTTATTGTTTTATTAATTGTGTATTTTATTTTTAAAAAATCCAATACATTTCTTTATTATTATTTTAATTTGTATTTATTTGTAAAAAAAATATATATATATATATTTTTTTTTATTATTTTCTAACTTTATTTAAACTTCTACCATTTTAATGTTACCTTTATTATTATTTACAATTATTACTATCTTTTTTTTTTGCAATAAGGATGTTTCATATTTTTGAACTTATACTTCTGCACACAATATATTTCACATTGAAAAAAATAGGAGGCTTAATAATGTTAAATAAAAAGAGTAGATGACTTTTCAGATGGAAAATGATGTTATTTTAATACAGTTTCATCTTTGCAGGATTTAAGGACTCTTGCGGCGTACGCACTTGCGCTGTTACTTCTTGCAACATTTGTGTCCCATTCCTGGAGCGCACCCAAGGTAATGTCATGCAATGTTATGCTATTAAATATGGATTTATTTATATTAAAAAATTGTTTAAGTTTACTATTAATTATAGATTACTGTTATTAAAATGAAAATAGTAAATGTTTATTATGTACATCATTTGTCTTATTTTAAATTATGTTATGGTATAGCCTATTATGCATTATTTGTATTATAAAATATTTGATGAAATGCATTGCAAATGTTATTACAATAATATTTTTTACTATAATAAAATAATAATAATAATTATTATTATTGTTGTTGCTGTTAACATAATTACTCTAGTCATTACTATTTTTTAAAATGAAATATTTTATTATGCTGATATGTCTACTTGATATGTTGCAAATATAAGTTTTTTATAAATACATTTAAAAAAAATTATATATTTATGGACAGAAAAAAAATCTAGATGTCCATTTAAGCATAATTACATAACTGACTTTATTAGTCATTTATATATATATATATATATATATATATATATATATATATATATATATATATATATATATATTTAAGTTTATCATTAAATAATTTATAATATTGATTATATAACAATCTTTATTACAAATATTTTAAAATACAATATTTAATTATGTTGTCCATAAAGCAATCATTTTTCATTATTTTTAAAGGGCAGTTTTCAGCGTCGGAATTGGACACCCCAAGCTATGTTATATCTGAAAGGCACACGTATGTTACAGCTTCTTTTTATTTTTTAAATCCTTATTGTGTCTAAAAATATATACTGTGATCAACCTTCTGATTTTAAAATGTACTTTTCATATTTATACTATAACAGAGGGACGGCGCTTTGTGTCAGAAGACAGAAATGAAGGGGACCTGTATGATACAATACGCTTAGGTATGAATAAAAACATGTAAATATCATCATTTGAGTTTTCTTTTTTGTTTTGTTTTCAGAACTTATACTTCTTACAGCTTTAGTGTCTTTTTTTAACACTGAGAGTCTACATTTTTAGTAAATGACCCTAATCCTATCCCTTTATCAAGTTTAACATTAATGAATATTAATCAGTACTTAAAGGAACAGTTCACCCCAAAATTAAACCTCACTCAAGTGGTTTCAAACCTTTATGAGTTCCTTAGTTCTGTTCAAATCAAAAGCAGATATTTTGAAGAACCCATTGACTTCCATATTTGGAAAAATATATATGTATGGTCAATTGTTACTGCTTTCTAACATTCTTCAAAATACTAATAACAAGAAACTCAAACAGGTTTGTAACGAGTAGTTGATGACCGAACTTTCATGTTAGGTTGAGCTGTGCTCTAAATGCACATTAAAATTAAAGGAACGCTCCACTTTTTTGCTAATAGGCTCATATTTCAACTCCCCTATAGGTAAACATTTGAGTTTTGCCATATTTGAATACATTCATTCAATCACCAGGTCTGGTGGGAGCACTTTTAGCTTAGCTTAGCATAAATCATTGAAACAGATTAGACCATTAGCATCTCGCTCAAAAAAAAAAAAAAAAAGCTTAAAAAGTGCTTAGATAATTTTCCTATTTGAAGCTTGACTCCAGAATGTAGCAACTGTTCATTTTCTGAAATCAGAAAGAGCTTTATTGCCATGTATTTTTACATGACAGGAGTTTCCAAAGTGCAATGACAGTGATAGGAATAAAAAAGTAAATAGAGCAAAAATATATACAAGTTGACAAATGTATGTACAATAAATTTGATGTAACTACAGAAGAGTCAAGCTTTAAGTATGAATATGGTCAAAAAACGTTGAGCGATATGCTAATGGTCTAATCTGATTCAATGTTCTATGCTAAGCTAAGCTAACAGTGCTCCCGCCAGACCCGAAGATTGGCTGAATTTATTCAAAAATGGTAAAACTCATGTTTAACTCTAGATGGAGAAGCCTATTCCATCCTATTGCCAGCCCTGAAACAGTGTAGTTTTCCTTTAAAGGGTAACACGAATGAGACTGGTGCAGTAAACGGCATCTCTTCCTCCACAGAATCCCGCAGTCAAAACACAGAAAACCTGAGCATCTCTAAAGCAGCGGCGTTTCTCCTGAACATCCTCCAGCAGGCCAGAGATGAAGACGAGCCGTACTGAAGAACATCAGCTCAACACCGCCAGCTTTCAGCTTCTCTAATGTGCCGTTATTTGTGTTTGTTTCATTCCACCGGGACTGATTATTTAAGGAATACAGCAGAGACTGATAGGGAGGTATTTCTCGCTTCCTATGGATTCATTTCAGCTGATATAATGAGTTGTTTTTATTCAAGACGTATCAACTTGGAAAAGAGATTATTTACGGCGAGTGCGATTCTGTGTAATATAAATGAACTGTACAGTTTCTGTTTTTCTTCCTTTTGAGTTTCTCATGTTAAAAAATCGACACTTGATGCTCTGTAAAATACATATTTGAGAATGTCTGAACATTTTCTCTATCAATTAAACTAAATTTGCACTGACCTACTGTGACTGAGGCTATTCAGTAAAACATGCATATGATTTATTTGATTCATTTGGGAGAAATGTATTAAGATGTTTTTATTTGTTATACTTTTGGCAATTAATATCACACATACAGTCAGGTCCATAAATACTGGCATATTAACACAATTCTAACATTTCTGGCTCTATACACCAACACAATGGCTTTGAAATGAAATGAACAAGACGTGCTTTAACTGCAGACGGTCAGCTTTAATTTGAGCTAAATTAAGCTATTTAAATCCAAGTCAGTGACATCCAAGTCAGGTGAATGGTGTAGGAATGACAACAGGCTGCAAATTAAAGCTGAGAGTCTGCAGTTAAAGCACATCTTCGGTCATTTCAAATCCGTTGTGTTGGTGTTTACAGCCAAAAATGTTGTGTCTATGTCCCAATATTTATGGATCTTACTGTATATGCCAAACATAGTGGTAAGCTTTAGAGGAAACGTACAGTTTTGGTATTAGCATCAAATTAAATGTGCAAATGTCAAAGTACAGGTTAAAAGGTTTATTGTCATTCAGTGAAACAGATATATTTACATAAACACGAAAACAATTTACTCTTAATGATCGAATACCTTTAATAAACATTTACTATTTTAAGATGTTATTTTATTACACATATTATGCTATATTGTAATAAAATATATAATTTATATATTTTATATTTATAATTTAGAACAAATACATATAACTAGTACTATTATCCAAATAAAATTATTAAATATTTGAAAACATTCTAAATTGTACTTGAAATGGGGCAAATATTAAGATATTTTTAACCAAATTAATTTGTAAAAATACACTTGAAAATTTTCTATTTTATAAAATATTTGATAAAATGACATCAATTATTACAGTAATATATTTACTACAATAAGTATGACAGTAAATACATTATTATAACCATTAATTAAAATGAGTCCCTTTATTCATCAGGGGTCACTACAGCGGAATGAACCGCCAACTTATCCAGCATATGTTTTACACAGCGGATGCCCTTCCAGCTGCAATCCAGTGTTGGGAAAGTAATTAAAATTTAATTATTTAACGATTTCAAAACTTTTAAAATTATGCTAAACTTAAATAATGGAAATATTGTTTATCAATATATATTTTAATAAGATTCATTTGCAAAACAAATTGAAAACATGGTAACACTTTATTTTGATGTTCCGTTTAAGCATTAGTAGTATTAGTATTAGTCTGTTTAATATCTGTTGATACTGCTTCTTCAACAGACATTTAACTGACTATAAGAAACTTTACAAATACAAGTCAACCCCAACCTAACAGTAATAATACTTACAATCTTATGAGAATTAGTTGCAATTCAACTAACAGACTATCAAAATAAAGTGTGATCAAAAACATTTCTAGAATAAAAGCATTTACCATTTTGATTTTAAAACTGACTTTATAAGTAATGTTTATTTCAATTTTTGATTAATATGTAATGTTTAATACAGCTTGTATTAGTTAAAGATATTTTTCAACTATTACGTTTCTAAATGATTTATATTGACAGAACTCAAATTTAATCTACTTTAATTAAAATAAACTGTTAAAATATGTGTAAAAATGACTTCTCAGTGTGTGTAATAGATCAGTGTTTCCCAAAGCGAGGGTGGCGGGACAATGACGTGGGGTTGCTTGATTTCCAAAAGTCAAAACAATTTTATTAAACTATTAGAATTACCATATTTTAGTAATAGTAGTTAATAGTTACATAAAAAAACAACAACATGCAAAACAAAAAGCCATTAGCCTTCTAATATTTATTTTCATAGGATTGGTGTGTTTACATTATATTAACAACACCGCAGTCAGCTGCAGAAGTTTTATTTTATAGCACCAGATTAAACTTTCTGACACATTTATGGTAATCAAATAGATTAAATATAAATACAGGCCACAACTGAACATTAAGGATGATCTCTGAGTGGCGGCCTCCAAAATTAAACCAAGAGTAGCCTTGTGCTGAAAACCTTGTACCCACAAATTCTCTTTAGGTGAGGTCAATATTAAATTAAATAAATGGCTTTAAAAATGCTATGGCTGTTAGACTGTGGCACTCTTTTGTGTTGTCAATATTGATGTGTGCACAACATTTGTATATTTATAACCACCTCCTATGAATGAGGGGGTCATTGTTATTTTGGGGGTCGCGGGTTGAAAAGTTTGGGAAACCCTCTGATAGATATATTTACACAAACATTAAAAATGTAAATGATAAGAACTTATTGACAGACAGATAAAACTAAAAGTAAATGACTATATTATTAAAACATAAGTCATACCTTTTAATATTTGGTAATCTGTTGTGACACTGAATGACGTTTTA
This sequence comes from Danio rerio, assembly GCF_052040795.2. NCBI lineage: Eukaryota > Metazoa > Chordata > Actinopteri > Cypriniformes > Danionidae > Danio > Danio rerio. The sequence continues at coordinate 17,352,761 of NC_141024.2, forward strand.
GCGGGTGTCTTCTATATACCGTAATTAAAAATGTATGATAGTCATTATTTTTGCTTGGGGAAAAATAAACACATAATAATAATAATAATAAAAAGCTGTTTAACATGCTCTGAGGACTGAAAAATGTCATTTCTTATTTGATTGAATAATAAAAACGTCTAAAAACGGTTTTGATATTGCCTTTTATTTTACGCAATATTAAAATACATTACATGTTTCTTCTGATCCCAGTGAAAAGCTCAACTGAAAGCTTCCAGTTTATCCCTACTTGAGTTTAATTCCACAAGTTTCATGAAAAACTATACCATTTTTCATAACAGACGCATTCATTATAGCCACAAATGACTTTACAAGATTTGGTTTCCATTAAGAAAGCTTTAAATGTCTAGTTTATCTCCAGATTCTGAACGCGATCTCAGACTTTTGAACACAAACTTTATGGATGCTAATTGCCGTTTTCCACGGGTTGTGTCCTCTTACCGTCGGTGTCTGCGCCCACACTGAACGGGGCCTTGATGTTCAGTCTGTCCCGCTCGGCCTCCTCCTCTTCATCATAGGTGTCGTCATCCTCTTCATCGCTGTGGTGAGGGGTGGAGTGGATGGAGGCTGACGGAGACGGAGGAACAGAGGATGGTCGAGGGTAACGGAAACCCTGCGTCTGGGCAGATAAAACACATTCAAGTTCAGTTTTAAAGGCAGTTGAAGTTTATTTTTAATGATTTGTTGTTATTTTATATTATGAAATATAATTAATAGTAATTAAAATATACATATTTAGATTATTTCTTTCATTTGAAGTGGTGCAAACTGTTTCTTTTTTACATATTTGATCACATTTTTGTCACATTCCTAAAAAAGATTCTATTTATTTATTAAAAACGATTTTAGAATTTCAATCAAGCTGTTAATTTTATTGTAATATAAGAATACATGAGATATTAGCTGATAAATGCTATTATTAATCTTATTATCAGTTTGATAAAGTTATTATATTAAGTATTTAGTATATTATGAATTGTGTATGAAATGTATGAGTTGAACCACTTTGCATGCTCCTTTTTTGTATTATTTTACTATATTTTGGTTAATGTGGCTGCTTTTTATTATTGTTATTATTATTATTACTTTTATTATTTGTGTATTTAAAAGAAAGTTGGCCATAGAAAATAATCGTTTTTAATATTAATAAAATAAAAACTAATAACAAAGTTCGGAAATCAGTTACAAAACCCTGAAGTTTAGGTTTTAAAATGAAATCAGTTGCTTACTTTATGCACTTGCCTTTTGTTTTTGCAATCATGAAGTGAAAAAATAATTATAATAAAAACAAAAAATATATAGTTGCAGTGCGAATTATTAGCCCCCCCTGTTTATTTTTCCCCAATTTCTGTTTTTTTAACAAAGAGAACACATTTTTCAACATATTTCTAAACATAAGTTTTAATAACTGATTGATTTTATCAGTACATTATATTTTATTAGATATTTTTCAAAACACTAGTATTCAGCTTAAAAGGCTTAACTAGGTTAATTAGGTTAACTAGGCAGGATAGGGTATTTAGGCAAGTTATTGTATAATGATGGTTTGTTCTGTAGACTATTGAAAAAATATAGCTTAAAGGGGCTAATAATATTGACCTTAAAATGTTTTTTTTTTTTTAAAGAAAAACTGCTTTTATTCTAGCCAAAATAAAACAAATAAGACTTTCTCCAGAAAAAAATATTATCAGACATACTGTGAAAAGTTCCTTGCTCTGTTAAACATCATTTGTGAAATATTTTAAAAAGATAGATAAATTGCAAGGGTGGATAATAATTCTGACTTCAACTGTATACCTGCTAATATATTGGCTATCATATCGGTCAATAATTCAATATCGGTGCATGCATCCTTATACAGTATATACACATTACTTGTAAATAAGTTATTGCTATTTATTATAAATATTTAATGTTTTTTATGCATGTATGCGCACTAGAACAGAACATAAAAAAACTTGCATCTTCAGTCACTGAAATGCATTCTGATTTAAAAATATATATATATTTAAAATGAGCCATAATTGGAGACTGCATTTATTTTAAGCATATGGGGGATTTATTTGTCTCACTAATCTTTGTGTCTGTGTGTGTGTGTGTGTGTGTGCGTGTGCGTGTGTGTGTGTGTGTGTGTGTGTGTGTGTGTGTGTGTGAGAGTGATTGGGTTATTTTCCTGTGCAGGTAAATGTTATCCTGTCAATTAAAGTCAAGAATGAAGCTTGACAGCAGTTCATCCTCATTGCTCTAAAAGGTTTGACGTTACACATAATGTTCAAGAACACTTGGGTTCATAATTTGGAGAGCAGAGAGGTGATTGTATTATTAAAATATATAGTATTATTGTAAGTATAATAACAAAAATAATATATTTTTAAATAAGATTAATTCTATTCCAACAACGCTTTTTAGTGTCATTAATATTTATTTGTATTTTCATTGTAAAACTGACATTATTTGTAGTTTCTAATTATATTTTTGTAGTGTTTTGATTCATTATAAACATTTTTTAATACAATAAACATGAAACTTGCAAAAAATATAAAACATTTTGTGGATTTTTCAAGCAATAAAGTGAAATTATTTATGTTGTTTCTGATATTTGTTGCCAAATCAAAGATTAAAGGTATGTTTTTGACAAATGTAGAGTCAAATTACTCCTCAAAAGCATCCAAACTTTTTGATGCTTTAGGACTTGAATAAATACTGTAGGAGGCATGTATTATATTTATTCATTTGCCCGCCTTCAGAGACAGATTGAGATGTATAAGGCGTCTCACCGACGTAAGGTTTAGATGCTCCGGTCGGAATTTCTCAGGGAAGGATCTGCTGAGGGCCAAATGTCTGGCGTGCATGTAGAACTGAGCAGAAAGAAACACTTTACCACATTAAGCAGAGGAGTAAAACTGCACCGATCACCTAAAAGACACTCACTCGTCCAAGATATCTCCAGTCCAGCAGATCAGAGAGTCTCTCCGTTCGGTTACGCTGGATTATTCTCTGCCTGCGCGACTTCTGGCAGAATGAAAACATGAACTGGGTCAGCTGATTACACGACTCGTCCGCAGAGCGAAACCGCCGGTCCACGATGTAGATTCCTGAAACACAGATGTTATTGAGATTATTATCTTTACCAGGCATATTAAGAACTATGAACTTTATGAACTATGAACTTTACTGAAACAAAGGTCTTGTTATAAACCCCCAAGTAACACTTCAGTGTTTTCTTTATCCTATTAAAGTTTAAAGGGGTCTTTTTTTTGTTTTATTCTCTGATGTTTACATAAAATATCATCAAGATTTTACTTAAAATATTTTTTCCTTGAATTTGCTGACGATACAATGATTTATTCAGCTGCATCATCATTTTCTCGAGCTAATACAATCCTTCATTAATCTTTTCATACCCTATAGATTACACTATTAGAACCGACCTTAGTTTTAAAACAAAACAATATTTTATACACATATTTATACTACAATCTTTTTTTGTGTTCAGTTGATGTTTACATACACTGTTTGAATAGGCATGGTGGATTGTAGACTCAGAAGTAAACGCCCACTGTTGTGATTGGCTGACAGTTTTGCAATAGAATTTTCAAAACTGCAAACATTTGACTGCCTACATCCTTCATTGATAGAGGCTGATGTAAGCTAAACGCATTAATACATATCAAACAGACCGAACTATGGTGGACAGATAATAAAAACAGTTGAAGATTACTATCGGATCCGATACTGTCAGCACAGCTTCATCTTGCTTTCAATCATTCTTAAAATTAGCATTAAACTGTGCCTTGTTCATGAACAAATCTGTGGTTAAATGAAATCAAGTAACAATCATGTTCTACTAATGAACACTTGAACTTTCTTAATCTTTCCCAATGTTGGATCAGACTCATCTTTATCCTTTGGTTTGACCTGTTGATCGCCTGTTATTTACTAATATGTGAATCAGTGGGTGGAGCTAAACATAAATACAAGAAAGTCATGATTCAAAACCATTTACAAGTAGCTCATTTACAGCCATTCATTTTAGCAGATTGCCTTTGAATCTAAGCTCTTTTCAGACCAACAAGAAAGCTTCGAGTTCTGTTTAAGTTGAGGATTTTTCTGTGTCTAATATCTGGCAAAATTAGCATTTCTCAGTTTGTGACCCCTTTAAATAATTCGGGTGTTTCTTCAAGGCGAAGATAACTGAGGTATGGAACTCTGGTTATTTATGGTGACTTAGGAATGGTCTGAAAGGTGAATCATGCTTTAGCTAATGCAGGACCAGCTGTGGTCAATCGTAAGCACACAATCCTCTAGAACAGGGGTGTCAAACTCAATTCCTGGAGGGCCGAAGCCCTGCACAGTTTAGTTCCAATCCTGCTCCAACACACATACCTGTAGGTCTCAAACAAGCCTGTAGGACTTAATTAGTTTGATCAGGTGTGTTTAATTAGGGTTGGAACTAAACTGTGCAGAGCTGCGGCCCTTTTGGAACTGAGTTTGACACCTGTGCTCTAGAAAGTAGTTTATAAATAAACTTCACATGTTGATAATGCAAATGGCTTTGGGAAGCAGTGATTCAGCCAGTGATTCACTCACCATATTCAGACGGGTCAGAAACATGTTCCTCCATGAAACAGCCAAACCCAGATAGATTTGTGGTCACACTGGGGATTCCCATGACTGTGCACTCACCTGAACACATATGATGATTAATGTGTCAACATTTATAAACTTGAACATGCTACCATCACAATTTAATATCAGCATTTACCTGATTCTCCTCTTACAACAAGCTTGAACTGTATAAGTGGCTATAATATAAATGGGGGGCTCGTCCGGGATTTTAAATTGTTCAAATATTAAATGACAAAATTGAACCATATGCATAAAATGTGTCAAAACGTTGCTAGAATGAGAAAGAATTAAAGATGTGAATGCTACTACAGTGTGAATGAGCATATGAATATGAAACCTGGTGTGTAGCCCCATGGTTCATAGTAGGATGGGAACACTCCCAGGTGGCAGCCGCGCACAAACTCCTCATAGTCCATTGGCAGCAGGGGGCTGGTGGAGGACAGGAACTCGGGATGAAACACAATCTGGTGTAGAAACACATTCACACCACACCTTTATGTATGGCTCACCACAAATAATCAATATTAGACATCTTTTATGCATTAGGCAAAGCACTTAACTGATGACAACAACGGCTTTTACATGGACGTTCTGGGATTATGTGTAATAATGAGCTGGAGCCAAGTAGATGGAGCTGAGGCTTGGTTTTTATGCATGTAAAAAACAGAACTTTTTTGAATATGAATTATGTGGTTTTAAACATCACCATGCTTACTGGACAAAAGCGGATTGTAAAGTGGCCACTTTATTAGGTACAACTCCAAATTACTTCATGTAATTAGCCAATCATCACATGGAAGCACCTTAGTGCATGTAGGCATGAAGTTCAAACCAAGCATTAAGAAGTGGGAAGATGGAGTTTAAGTAGCATGATTGTTGTCAAAATATTTCAGAAACCCCTGATCAATTGGGATTCTTATGCACAACCATCTCAAGAATTTACAAAGCAGCAGTTCTGAGAGTGAAAATGACATGTGGATGCTAAGGTAGATGCTGATAAAGGCAACAGCAACTCAAATAACCACGTGTTATGACCAAGGCTTGCAGAAGAGCATCTCTGAACACAAATCAAACCTGGAAGCAGATGGGCTACAGCAGCAGCAGAAGCACAACACCAACATTCCTGGTATCAAATAATGGCAAACTGAGGTAACAAATTTTAACGACTCACCAAAACTGAACTATATAAGCTTGGAAAAGGGTTGCCTGATATGACGAATCTCGATTTCTGCCGCAACATTTAGATTTAAGTACAGAATTTGGCAAAAACAGCATGAATCAATCACGCCTTAATGTTTGATTAAAGGCATCCTGTGTGTTCCAAAGATAAATGAACTGAATCTCTTGTGAGCTTGGATCAGCAAGAGGTTGAACTAACTCTTTAACAGTTTGCTGGAGTCAGACATGGTGAACTGCACACCTTTACTCTGTCGTTGCGTCCATTGAAGAGGCCGATACGCCGGATGTTGCCCAGGATCGGGTCAGTGGAGTCGTCCAGCATGTTGTGAGTTGTTACTGGAGGAAGAGAGTGTCGCTGTGGAAAACAAACACAATAACAAATCTACTATTTAATCCATTTTCATACCACTATTTTTTTTCCATTGAGTTCTAGTACTTATTTGAGTCACACTTCATTATAATTTAATAAGCTAGTTGTAAATAGTGTGAATTGCTTCTTTATTGCTATTCTGCTGTTGCTAGTAACACACTTCAAATCGTTACCATTAATACCATCTCATTGATGGTAAACAAGGGGTTCTGAAACTTTTTAGCCTGTGACCCCCAACATAACAATTCCAGTTCCTCGCGACCCCTATTATCCTCAGAAGTGGTTATAAACATGTAAATATTGCACAGGACGATGCACACACACCAAAAAGCCAATATAAACACAAGCATATTAACAACAAAAGTGCAACAGTCTAAACAACAAGATACTTTTTTATAGTCATTTATTTATTTGTTTAACTTAATATAACCTCACCGAATGAGACTGGTGGGCACAATGTTTACAGCAAAAGTTTTATTCTTGGTATAATTTTGCAGATCATCCTCTATGTTCATTCATGCTCTTTACTTTTAATGTAGCCAATGTGAGTGCCGTAAAGGTGTCAAAGTTTAACATGGTGTCATAAAATGAATCTGCTGCAACTGATGCTTTTGCTGTGTTAATAAAACATAATCACAGACGAGGTCGCAATCCAATAGAAAAAAATAATAATCGAAAGACTGATGGGTTTTTATTTTTAAATACAAAAAAAAAAAAAAAAACGCTCAGAACTGTAAGCACTCAAAATACATGGTAGTCATTGACAGCAACAAAAAGAAAACAAATGCTCAGCTCAAGAAGAACGCTTCAGTGGACACACAGCCTTACACTGTGTACTAACAACATGCGACAAGACATCAACAACAAGCAGTTTGTATGTCTGCAGCAAATGCAACGTGTAAATACTAGAAGCATTTAAATACCTGCCAATGCACTCCCAATGAACTGGTAAAGACTTTTAATCTACTTAATATATATGAAACATCATTAATAGGCAGTAGTATAGCAATAAATGTCACATTAAATGGTATTTAAACTCATTCATTCATTCATTCATTTTCCTGTCGGCTTAGTCCCTTTAATAATCTGGGATCGCCACAGCGGAATGAACCACCAACTCATCCAGCAAGTTTTTACGCAGCGGATGCCCTTCCGGCCGCAACCCATCTCTGGGAAACATCCACACACACACACACACACACACACACACACACACACACACACACACACACACACACACACACACACACACACACACACACAAACACACACACACACACACACACACACACACACACACACACACAAACACTACGGACAATTTAGTCTACCCAATTGACCTGTACTGCATGTCTTTGGACTGTGGGGGAAACCGGAGCACCCGGAAGAAACCCACGCGAACGCAGGGAGAGGTATTTAAACTAGCAAGTTTAAATACCATTTTTTATTTTTTAAATATAACTATTGCATGCTATTTTTTAATCTTCTGAAGGTTATGGATAAAATATGGTAATTCTAATAGTTATCAAATAAATAATAAAATAATATAATTTCTTTTTGATTTTTGGAAATTACCAAATGACCCCCACTTTGGGAACCATTGAGATCAACTATTCAGCTCCAACTAGTATGTATTCCAATTGTGACTAAGATTTTATGTACAAGTAGTTATTCATTAGGTAGTAGTAATTACTTTTATTAATAGTATCAATTAAATAGATACAACACTTATTTGATAGATGCTATTTAATTGATTAGCCAGTACCCGTTCAAAAAATTACATATTAGAAGCTAAAAAGTACAAAAATGCTCATTTTCAAAGGGTAGCGCCTCAGAGATTGCTTTTCTACCTTTACTTCTCAGAGTGTATTAAAAAAGCTTGCTTTCAAAATCCATCAAAACTGCATTTCAATCGGCGCCATTATAATGGTTGCAATACATTATTCTTGCTATTAAACTCCAGAGCCTGAGCCACTCATAAGAAGAAGAAAAAAACCCTAAATGGACTTTAATCCTCCGGACAAAAAAATTAGGCTCATTTTTTCCTCCAGTTTCTGCTTTATAAACAAACACCAGCGCTAAATGTATCGATCTCTCTCCTTCTCGAAATATTGATACTCAGATAAATCCAAGCAGAGTGGCTGTTTATTGACTGCCTGCTCATAGCGCTGTCATTAAACCGCCGTTGAATAAATCTCAGCAACATGTTCAATCTATCGAGCGCAAACAAGTCAAGAAACATGCTTTAATACGTCACTGCCTCTGTAACACAAGCCGCTCCGGCAGTCATCCAGCACAATGATGCAGGGGATTCCTCTTCAGATTTACATCAATATTCACTATAGCCTCAGCCTGACCTTTGATTCAAGTCCATTCATAAAAACAGCCCCACGTGAACGCTTCTTCATCTGTAGACGCAAATTCCGGCTTGTCCGTGTTGTCACAAAAAGAGAAATATACATTGGATTGCTACTTTACTGAACTAATTAACGAGTGATCATTAGTATATGAATTAATATGTACGGTTTCATCCTTATTTGTGGTAATGACCACTGCTGACAGTTGATTATTATTCTTGTTGAACAGTGACTAATGATTAAATTGCATGGCAATAGTATATTGATTTTAATAGTTAATATTATTGAGTTTATTTTAGCATGCGTCAAAAGAGACGGGGTTGCCAAATATTCAGTTTAGTGATTATAACAATCAAAATTTTAAAACAAATGGATAAATTTTTAATTAAATGTTTATTTATTCATATTTAAAATGTGACCAGGGCTTAAACATTTAAAAAAGCATGTTTTTTTTTGCACAAATAAAGTGCATTTACAAATTCATTAAATGAGATATATTTACATTACAAATCAGATACAGTATATTACAAACATATAGTTGAAGTCAGAATTATTAGCCCCCTATTAAATTTTTTTCTTTTTAAAATATTTCCCAAATGATGTTTAACAGAGCAAGGACATTTTCACAGTATGTCTGATAATATTTTTTCTTCTGGAGAAAGTCTTATTTGTTTTATTTCAGCAAGAGTAGAAGCAGTTTTTAATTTTTTTAACACAATTTTAAGGACAAAATGATCAGCCCCTTTAAGCTATATATTGTTTCGACTGTCTACAGAACAAACCATCGTTATCCAATAACTTGCCTAATTACCCTAACCTGCCTAGTTAACCTAATTAACCTAGTTAAGCCTTTAATTGTCACTTTAAGCTGTATAGAAGAGTCTTGAAAAATATCTAGTTAAATATTATTTACTGTCATCATGGCAAAGATAAAAAAAACTGTTATTAGAAATGAGTTATTAAAACTATTATGACTAGAAATGTGTTTAAATTCTTTTCTCCGTTAAACAGAAATTAGGAAAAAATAAACAGGGGGCTAATAATTCTGACTTCAACTTTATTTGTGAATTATTTGAACAAACTTAAAGCATGAATTATATATCTAAATTCATAATTAAATTAATAAAAATTTGATTTACGGTTTTCAAATTTCTATTTTTAAAGTAATAAATTGATAACTGAATTTCTATATTCATAATTTGTGGCATACTTTTTATTTGACATTTGTAGGATTTTCAGTGGTCAACTCTATTAACATCAACTGAACATATAAGGCATTATTTCCAGCTTTAATAGTAGTAATAGTAATACATTTAATACTAAACATCATTAATAAACATTTTTAGTATTATAAATATTCCATTTAATATATCTAGCATTTTCAGTACTCAATATTAACATCAAAGCTAGCAAGGTATAAAAAATCTATAAAATCAATAAATAATTATTATACATTTTTGTTGTTAATCATTATGTGCAATTTTGCACCCTTATATATCTATACACAGGGTGTCCGCGAGGTCTTTAAAGTCTTAAAATGTCTGCAGTCTCAAAAACACAATTTTAGGCCTTAAAAAGTCTTTAATTTACAGAAATATTATGTTGTAGGTCTTAAATCTTTTTTGAACAGATCTGAACTTAACTCTTCTTAGTCATGTATAGCTACCCAATCTGGCCATTAACACTTATACAATCACCAACAATCCATCTAAAATGCAACTTTAACTCTATTTACCATCATGTTTTAATTATATGCCTTGCAATAACACTTGTCTAAAAGTTATCCATGTATTTATTGCTTAGGAAGCTGACCTGGACAGACTGTTGTGCATACATTTATTATAGTTTTTAAAAACCTTTTAAGCATTTATGTAGAAAAAAAGTGTATATATACAACTAGAGCTTGTTTGTTTTGACAATATTTAAAATATTTTGCTCAAAATTAACTAAAATATTATAATCATTTATTAAAGTATTCTAAAAAAAAAAAAAGTTTGATAGGGCAAATAAAAATCTTTTCCAACTCGGCAATTCGAAAAACTCCTTAGCGTTTAGCTCTAAATTTCATTCACAATAGTCTTAAAAATGTCTTAAAAAGTCTTACATTTAATTTGCTGAAACCTGCAGCAATCCTGTATGCAGAGGCTAGACTATTTGTACAATTATTTAATTTGAATATTATTTTGCTACTTGTAAGCATTGTGTATCACACAATCTGACCTGTGTTGCATAAATGGCCCTCTTCATGATGGTGAAATCATCTCTGTCCAGGATTTTGCTCATGTCTGGGATTTCTCCCCTGTGAACACAAATGAGCTTCATTAAAGGAGATCTACACATACACACACAGCCTTACACACGCCTTTTCTCGCTTCATGATCACACATGAGAAGTGACCTATTGACATGACACAATGTCATTATGATTATCCTACAAGCTGACAACTCCCTGAGGAAGAGCAGTGCTTTCATCAACACCTGGTTAACACTGTCAAATATCAACACTTCATCATCATCATCATCACATGATGACCACATTTACTGTTACTTCACTTCAGTTTCAGGAAACCACCGACCTTAACAAGCTCTCGTAAAGCTTTTTGCCAAACTTCTCCTTCACCGACTGAGCCGTGTCCCTGAGAAAGGAGTAAAGGGAGATTCAAGAAATCTAAATCATATACACATACACATATTCTAAAACAAAATACTTAGGTTGATTCAGTTAAAAGGTGGTAACCTGTTTGTATTTTTAATGTACTAATAAGTAAGCCCACTCGAAATCTGCACGCACAGAAATTTACACCATTTTTTTAGCCCATCATTGAGTTTACTTATTTACTTTGGTATGTGTGTTAACATATTAATGCAGTTTGTATATTAATTTCAGTAATATTATTGAATAATATGCACCTGATTATATTATTTATTTACAATACAGTTTGTAATATAATGTAATATTTAGTGTTTTTTAGTTGACATATTATATGAGCAACTGACTTTGTGTACCAAACAACTGGATCTAATTGGATTTGCATTGTAAATGCAATAATATATATTATAAATGCACAGGTTTTTTACAAACCTCTGCAGAGAAATAGCTAAAAATGTCCACAGATTCTGTCTGGGCCTGCTAATATGTAATAGAGCAATGCTATCTCACTGCAGTTCATAACGTTTTGATTAAGTGGCTAATTAGTATGAATTCATGCAATCTCATTCGTACAGCTTCGTAGGTTTTTTTTATCCACCGATGACAGTTGGGTTTAGAGGTGGGGTTGTGTGCCATGCCTCTTTTTAAAAATTACATTTTCATCGTACATCACACAAAAAAATCTATATTTATTGACTTTGAAATGTGAAAGATTTATATTAGACCTTTATATTTACGTTAATGTGATATTGAACAAGTGTACCTAATAAAGTGGTCAGTTTATTCTCAATTCTCGCTAATAATAAACCAAACAATTAATTTGTTGCTTATTAACTGTTATTAAGGTAATAGTTAGCCTTAGGATAAGTACTAATAAACAGCCAATATCTTAAGAATAGGCTAGTAATAAGTCACTAGTTAAAATGAGAATTGGTCCATAAGCTAAGTTGTTACACATTATTTAATGCTTAAAACGATTATATACTGAAACAATTACATACCACAGTTGCTTGCGTACAGCCTGTCCTTTAAGCGACTCCACGTTAAAGTTGTTGGTTTTGGCGGGCATGATAAAAAACACAACCACTGTAACGTCACTCTTATGAACCTGCATGTTAGCCAAACACAATCGAGAATCAACAACCTCATACACTTAAACTACATCCCATTTTCTGAAGAAACAGCAAGTCATACCCTTAGCAAGTAGTTTAATCTGGACAGAGATTCGAGAAACAGATCTGCTCCCTTATTAGAAAACTCGTATCGTCCAGCGATGAAAAAAAACAGCGTCTTCTCGAGATTGAAGTCCAGATGACTGACGGTAAGACAACAGATATTTAAAAATAATAACAAGCACTATTCTGTGTGTCCCCAGTGGGCACCTTGGTGTCAAAATAACCTCACAAAACACATTAAAAATGCAACTCGATTTTATGTCAATTGACTAGCTTTCAACATAAGACATTCAACATTGACATGTTTTTTGATGCCAATGTTAGATGACTATTTGATGTCATTTTGACGACAGGGTAGTTAACATACAGTGTAGGGATATAGAATCCAATGTAAATTTGTCATTTGTAATCAAAGCTTTCAGATGAATAAACTGTTATAGTACTTTTTGTGTTGTTGTTTTTGTCAAAACAAGTAGATGTCAAATAGACATCAAGGTTTTGAAATCAAATCAATTTCTCATTCTTGATGTCAATTTGATGTTCTTAGGACATCAAGGTGCCCACTAATTTATTGATTTGATGTCAACTGACTACATTGATATCAATACAACAACAAAAGGACATCTAACATTGGCATGAAAAAACAAAAAACATCAAAATCTGATTACAGGACAATCCAGTATTGATTTTTGACGTGTTTTTGATGCCAATGTTAGATGTCTATCTGATGTTGTTTTGACATCAAGGTAGTTCACATGCATTATAGGGATACAAAATCCAGTGTAAATTTGGAATGTAAGCTTTCACATGAATAAATTTGCATTTTTTACGTGTTTTTACGTCATTCTTGATGTCAATTTGATGTCGTTTTGACATCAAAGTGCCTGCTGGGTTATCACATTGATGTCAGTTGACTACACTGATATCAAAACAACGTCAAATAGACATCTAACATTGGGGTAAAAAAAAATCCAGTGCAAATTTGTAATCTAAGCTTTCATATGAATAAAACCATTTTATATTATAATACTTTTTGTGTTCGTATTTTGATGGTTAAAATGTCATCAATGTGTGAATGTCAAATGGACGTCAAGGTTTTGACATCAAATCAATTAGCTTTTTGTGCATTTTCTGTAATTTCTGATGTCAAATTGACAATGTTTTGACATTCAAGTGCCCGCTGGGTTATTGATTTGATGTTTATTGACTATACTGATATCAAAACAACATCAAATAGACATCTAACATAAAAAAACATCAAAACTTTATAACAGGACAGTCCTGTTTTGATTTTTTACATGTTTTTTGATGCCAATGTTAGATGTCTATTTGATGTTGTTCTGACATCAGGGTAGTTCACGTGCATTGTAGGGATACAGAATCCAGTTTAAATTTGTCATTTGTAATTAAACTTTTCAGGAGAATAAAACTTTTCTTGTATTATAATAATTTTTAGGCTGGTATTTTCATGGTCAAAAGGGATATTAACTTGTGGATGTCAGATAGATGTGAAGGTTTTGGCATCAAATCAAATTTTTTTGTCATTCTTAATGTCAATTTAATGTTGTTTTGACATCAAACTGCCCACTGGGTTATCTATTTAATGTCAAGTGACTACACTATTATCAAAACAACATCAAATAGACATCTAACATTGGGGTAAAAAAAAAAAAAACACCAAAAATAATATAGGACAGTCCTGTATTGATTTGTGACGTGTTTTTGATTTAAAACTGCTCTGACCCATAGAAGTGTCCTCTTACGAACTCCTGGATCTTGGATTTGTTCATGGAGTGCAGGTTCTGGAATTCATGCATGGCTGAAAACTTCCTAACATTCAGGCCGTTGGGGGTGACGACATCTGCAAGAGTCATGCACGAAGATGTGATGGTTTTCTAATGCAATCAGTTGCTAAAAATGGGGTTCCTTTTCTTATACCTGGGTTTCTGTGAAGCATGTGATCGGCCTCCACTGCTGTGATTTGGGACACGGTTGTAAAGACGTGCGCACAGTGAACCGCAGCTCTCTCCAAACAATACCGGTGGTAGATCTGTCTCTCTCCAGCCTCTCTGTCAATGTCAAACTGCAAGAAAGAAAACAATTAGGGATGCAAAATATATCGGCGGCCATATTTAGTATGTGTTGATAAATGAATGTTATTGGCTTAATAAGAAAATCAATTTTTTTCTGATAAATTATGGATTTTTTCAGATGGTTGAAGCACGTTTACATGACATGCTGCACGTAGCAGATGGACACTTTAGAGGAGTTTATGCAAGAGAGACAAATTGCAATTCAGAATTATACCGTAAAAATGTGTTTTGTGATTCATATGTATTTTAAGTTCATTAACAGTTATGAATTGCATTATGTGAACTTGATCTCTGCTGTCGACTTTTAATGTTAAAAATTCAACTCAGCAGTTTAACAGAGATATTTATTGACATTTTAGTAGGTTGAAACAATATACTCTATGAGAAATAATGGTAACACTTTATTTTGATGGTCCGTTTGAGTATTAGTAGACTGTCTGCTTAATATCTGCTGATACAGACATTCAACAGACATTTAACTGACTATAATAAACTTTGCAAGTACATGTCAACTTACACTAAACCGAACCCCAACCCCAACCCTTACCCTAACCCTAACCTCAACCTAACATTCTACAAATAATCTAATAAGAATTAGTTGGCATGTAAATGCAATGTAACTTAAGTTCAACAAATGGACCATCAAATTAAAATGTGACCGATCTAAAATCAATAGAGATGAGTCCATAAAGTAACAGAAAATGTTCAGGGAGTTTATAACCAATTTTTTGTACTGTAATTCGAAACACCAACCAGACAATATACCAATTAAAACTAATGTCAGACTTTTCAACATCTAATGTTGTTGGAGGAATATTTTTTCTCTACTATTTGTAGATGATTTCGGTAAAAGAAATACATTTTTGAAAAAAAAAAAATCATATCAAGTTTTGAATTTATCGGCTAATATATCAGTTATTGGTTTCCAAATATAAAGAGTTATTGGTTATCTGTATTGGCCAAGATTTCCATATCAGTTGAATCTCTTAAAAATAATAATGCCAAAATTATAAATAAAATATATTATGAAATTAGAGAGAACATTATTGTACAAAGCACAAAATAAATGGTTATTGTTAGAGCGTAGCTGCTATTAACTTTAAGTTAATTTACAATATTATTAGTGCTGGGCAAAGTATTTTTATTACGAGATTAATCGCATCCAAAAGTTTATTTTGACATAATATATGTTTAATATATATACTTATTATGTATATGTGATGCAAACTCATAAAAACAATCTAATTTTCTTACATACAGTAGATATTTATATCTATTTATAATCTGTATCATATATACATTTACATATACACACACACACATACATATATATATATATATATATATATATATATATATATATATATATATATATATATATATATATATATATATATATATAACTTGATATGATATATATGATGTATATAACTTTTTTCTCATAAATGAATGCATGTGTGTATTTCTATAATATAGTTATACATTTAATATAATAAAAATACACAGTACACACATATATATTAACTTCTATTTCGGATGTGATTGATCACAATTAGTTTTTGCAAAGCACTAAAAAAAACGCAAACAACATACTAAAAAAAATGTAAAAAAATTAACCCAACAAAAATACTGACATACTTTAACATCAGATTTTAGAAAACAAAAACATGCACAATGCTTATTGTAATCGATCAATTAAAGATGTATGGTGGTAAGTGTTTTTACCCTATTCACAAGCTGTAGCTTACCTTTTTGAAATGCAAAGGGTATTATTAAGTATAGAATCACTTATATAAAGAGACTTTTACCAAATAAAAAAACTGTTTGTAGAAAACATTGCCAATGGATTTAATTATTATTTAATAACATTAATAATAGTTATGACACTCTCAATGCAGTTAGAGTAACAAGCATGTCTGAATTGAGCATGTTTTATTAAAAGACTGCAATATAAGTTAAAAGAGGCCGAGAGTTTCCCCTCATCAGCAGGTGAAGGAAGTCCCTCAGGGGCCAATAGGTGGAAAATCAGAAGATGCTGTCAATTATTCCTCAATCAACCTCTGCAACCTTCAGGCATGATGACCTTTATGCTTCTGCACAGGCCCAATTATCACTGCACTTGCTCACTACCACCTCTAATAAGTGTTCAGTAGTTCAACAACTAACTGCCCTCATTTCTGCAGGGCGCACTTTGAATACCAGAAAATGTGAGGGGTTGTACATCTTCTGTCTTTTAATTAATTATTAATTAAAAGGCATTAATCATTTTGGTTCCTCTAATTAAACTGCAAAATATTAAATCAAGAAAACTGAAATACTCATTTCTTTTTAGCTCTTTTTACCCTTAATAAATATGACTTGTATTGAAAAACATTTAGTTCTTCTGGGATCATAAAATGATTGCCAAATAATTAAACAACATTACAAGAATTTATTTGATTAAAAATATAGTTTATATTTTTTGTAATATAAGTGCAAATTAAAGTAAGGGTTTTATTTTTGTTTTATTTTCTATTTTAAAATGTAATGTACTCTTATGTTTGCACAGAATCAATTCAAAATCATGACTCCAGTCAGTAACACCTTCCAATAACTTTTTATTAGTTAATGTATTTAACATGATTTAACTAACATGAAATGAGCAATATTGTACAGCATTTATTAATCAAAGTTCACCATTTACTAAGCCATTATTAAAAAGTTATGGTTGTTAGCATTAGTTAATGCACTGTTAGTTAACATAAACTAACTATTAACAACTTTATTTTCATTAAATAACATTAACAAAGCAGAATAAATACTGTAACAAATGCATTGTTTGTTCAATGTTCATTTCAGTAAATACATTAAGTAGTAAATGCAAAGTGTTACCATTATTAGTTATGTATAGTACTTTTTCAAACTTGTGAATGGTGCTTTCAATTAAATACATAAAAGTGATTTTATAAACATAGAAAGCACATTAATAGCACGTAATGCATGTACTTTAATGTTTAGAATAATGTTTGTGAAAATACAATGAGTGAAATAATGTTTCATCATAATTCAGTGTAACAGAGATAATATTTTTTATATTTTAAATGACTAAAATCTAAAAACAGAGATTTATAAAACAGCAGATATGTGTAAAGATCTAAAATAATAATTCATTCAAATTTTAAGCCTATTAGTCTGTGATTCTTAAATATGTTTTTTAATCTGTCATTAAATGATTCTCGTTCTTAATATGAATGACAAGCTATATAAACTATTGTCACACTAAACAACATTTTAGTTCTACTAAAATCCCTAATCCTTCCCAATACCCATTACTACCTTAATAACTACACTGGAAAATATACCTGTTTATGAACAGTTTCCGTATTTTGTGATTAACAAGTGTTTTCTCTTTATTTACAGTTGAAATTGGAATATGGGAGATTGATCTCTGCTCTGTTGGCTTTTGGTGTTGAAAATTCAACTCTACGGTTTAACAAAGTGCCTTTTAGTAGTTTGAAGTAATATAATGTATAAGAAATAATAAGAAGTAAGTCTGTAATAATAGTTTTTTTTTTTTACCATAATAAACAACACAACTCTATATAATATATCACTTAAAACTATTAAAAATGTAAATAAAAGTCACTTTTCCAAACTTTTCAAGGTTAAAAGTTGTAAGAAGAAAGCTCAAGGTCCCACTATGCAATTCAAAAGCATATATAAATGGGGGGCTAACTTACTTCTATTCTTTACAGCGCATTATTAATTAGGAGTTTGTGCTAAAAGTTTGTTAATACATTGTGCCTTAGTGTAACTGAAAATTAAACCAGACACATTCTAACGTACAGTAAAAAAGCAAATTTGTATTACACTTATACTTTGAATGCTTAAAAACCCCTGTTCATAACTAATGTTTTTTATATAATACTTAATATCCTTATATAATATCTGTATTATTTTCTATTTGGCAGTGAGCGACCTTCGAGTCAAAAGGATTGAAAATCACAAATGCTCAGTGTCAAAACAAAATCCTCACCTTATCCAGGTTGTTGTAGAAGTCAGCATTTCCAGCGCACAGGTATCGACCCAGCAGGGTGGCATGAGTGGTGAAAATAGTCGCCAGGGGAAGATTTCGGGAGCGGCTCAGTACCAGTCCTGTCCCAGCCTGCCACTCATGGAAGTGAGCAACTACATTGAGCTTGTCCTGAAGCTGGTCTGTTAACTGCAGGAGGAGACCAACAGGTTTAACATCAGCAGCAGGTCACAGGAGTTTACCACTTATAGTCACACTAAATCAATTCATATGAAAGAAAGAAAGAAAGAAAGAAAGAAAGAAAGAAAGAAAGAAAGAAAGAAAGAAAGAAAGAAAGAAAGAAAGAAAGAAAGAAAGACTAATTGTCATTTTAATACTTTCCCAGTTGATTGAATTGCATATTTTTATATTGGGTTTCTAAAATGTTGTCTAAAAATGCAAATTATGTAATTAAATTATGGACTAATTTGCATAGTTTTACATTGTAAATAATGATATGATCAAAAAGTAATGAATAACAAGATGTTTTATGTTAATTAAACTTAATAGGTTAATTGAGTTTTAACTTTTATTTTTTACTATTTACAGTCACGCCAAATTAATTTATATTTCAGCCGTTGAGTAGGGTAAAGAAAAAAAAGAAAGAAAGAAAGACTAATATTTATCTTCATACTTCCAAACGTCATTTAAATATGCAAATTATGCTATATGTAATTAAATTATGCACAATTTGCATACAATTCTACACTGTAAAAATAATCTGATCAAAAATGAATAACAACATATTTTGTTACTTTAACTTATTTTAATAGGTTAATGGAGTTTCATCTTATTCATTTCAAGTTATGCAAGTTTTAACTTGATGTGTTAAGTTTTTTATTATTGATGCAAGTTGAAATTACTTGTACAGTTGATTTGATTCAACTTAAAAATTTAAGGCAGCAACAAAGTTTTAGTTTGTGTAGCACAAAAATCTAAATTTTTCAAAATTATTGTTTTATTTTTTGACATAAAAGTCAAACATTTTTAACAGGATTTTTCAATCACCACAATTTTATTCATATTTAGAAAATACTGCGAAATGTATACATATATAATTTAGTATACATGTATCCATGTATACTAAATTATATATGAATATATGCCTTAGATATGATATGAATTTAGATATGATTAAAACTGAAAAGTCTAAACTGGAGATTTATCAGTGCAGGAGGAAGAAAAAACAACTCATTTTGAGAAGTACCCTTTAACAATATGTATGTTAACTTAAATACAGTCACAAATATAGAAAAAAGTGCAACAAAATAAACACACAAATGTGGATTTAGGATGTTTTTCCATTGGAGTGAAAAAAGGTTTTTGTCTACAGCTACTTGCCTATAAGTGAATGCAAGCATTAGTTTGTAGTGTGTGTTCACCTCTTTGAAGAACCAGGCCACCAGAGAGCCCAGGATGAGTGAGTCGTTGGCCTCTCGGTCATGATATGGCAGGCCAATGCCGCAGGCGCTCCACAGATCCCCCTTCCAGCGGTCCAGGTTCCAGGCGGCAGCACCAATGTCAAAGAGAATCACATATGGACTGCCCTCAATCAGCCAACGGCCAAAGTGAACCTGCATGCAGACAGAGGAAGGTAGAAATCATTAAAACAAACCAATATACTGTCACTCAGGCAACATTATGTAAATTAAATGTAGATATCTCCCCTATTTAAACTTGCTAAATTAAAATCAGGCTTATTATGGGTAAAACTAAAACCAGAAACAATACTTTTTTTTTTGATATTACTAGAAAGCATATTTAATGCAAAAAAGTGGCAACTATTAAAAAAAGGAAAAAATAAGGGAGAAAAAATGTTATGATGTATGCATGGGTGGGTGAAATAGTAAACTATCTAAAACCAATTATGTTGATAAACTATTTAAAATAAAAGTAATTTCAAACTATAAGTACATATTAAAAAAATCTAAAAAAAAAAAAAAACACAATGATTACTATCTATCTTAATTAACAAAAGCTATTTTTAAAACATGGGTGAAATAATGTTAAAATGTATGCAGAGGTTAAATAATGAAATAATAAACTGTTTAAAACCCAAACATGTCTTATTTTCTAAATGAGAAGGAATTCACAATTAAAATAATCAATAATCAATAACTACAAATATTTCAAACTGTAAAAACAATAAACTAATTAAAAATTAAGGAAATGGCACAAATGCACAGCCAAATTTATTTTAAATAAATACTGAATTTAATAGGATTTTTTTAATCAGTCAAAACATACATCTACATTTATACTTCTTATTCATCTATTAATATACAATTTCTATCCATTAAAATATTTTTGTATATAACCACACTGCCCACCAGCACTAAAACAAAAAAAATCTGTTGCTATATACAAAATATATATATTTAATATATATATTTGTAAAATTACGAAAATGAAACAAATCTGCCTCTAGAGCTGTAGATAAAAAGATAAATCCTCCAAAAATTGTAATCCTTTCCTCTCCAAAGTGATTCTTTAGCATCATCTGGTGGCCAAATTAAGGAAAAACCTTTAAGATGCTCAACTGAAACCACCCAAAAGCTTTCATTTACATCTAGCATTGATACCATTTTTGAAACATCCTCTGTGTCAAAAGCTAGAACAGTTTTTTTTTACTTTTTTTTTCTAATTTCCCCTCCTGATAGGACTGTATGCAGGATATACCTGGCAGCCGTTGTTGATCAGGGAGTCCATGGCAGCTCTGATGGCTTGGTTTGGAGGTTCACATTTCTCCACCTGAGTCTTGAAGTTGTGTTCATAGTAAGGTCCCATCATGAAGTAGTTTTCACCCCATTCGTCCACAGTGATCTTTGCTTTTGTCTGGATAACAGTGTAAATTCCTCCCACTGCACATGTGGAGGGAATAAAGAATAGAGTACATAAATGAAAAACGGGAACACCATAGTATTATCTTCTTGCTTTTAAGCAGAATATTATTAGAATGTTTTCATGTCCAGATTTCAGATTATTTAATCCTGTCCACACCTAACATTATATCAACTATTTATAAGCAAATTAGTTGTTTGTTTGAGGCAAAAGTCACATTGGTTAACAGTGTAATTGATCCCCAAACTAGGCTATTTTTAAACATTAAAGCAAGCATGAGACAATTTTTTGTACGTTACAATGTATTTTCTGCAATTAAATCTTTTTCTGAGCACAAATCTTATCATTTTTTATAATGATTTTGAAGTTAGTTCAAAATATAATAATATTTAGTATGATCACCGGTATAATTTACAAATAAATAGTCAATTTAGAAGAAATGACTGTCATTTAAACCCATTTATCAGTTTTTCATCTTTTAAAACAAACAATGAAATCACCAGTTTATAAACCTTTATTTTAAAATGGACAGGTCTGAATAAGTAAGGAATAACTGGAAATGATCTGCTGAATTATCGGAAAACTAATGCACACTCATACATTATTTTCTAATAATTCAACAGACTGGAGTCAATAATTCCCCTATGGTTATCACACTGTTTAAATGTTGCATTTGAAGATGTTTGTCAGGTTTGGCCCAAACTGCTGAAGTCTGATGCATCTCCAAAGACTTATGCATCTCATCCTAAGGCTTCAGTTTTGTATTAATTTGCATTTTGACAGTTGCAGGTTGTAAATGAACTGAAATCGTATGGTATGGAAATGTTGTAATGTGGTCAAGACCTGTCTGGAACTACGAGAGCTGTGTATTTATCTGAAAATAAACGCATACCCTAGAATGTTCATCGGCCAATAGGAATCATGCATTCAACAGCCCTTTTAGAGTTTCATTTTTAGTGTACTGTGAGTCAAATAGAGTACTATATGATGAATGACAATATAACATTAGTTACTTATATTTTGGCATTTTGTTCGTGATTAAGGTTTCTTTAAAAAAGCAGAGGATTGGATTTATGCATGTATATAAAATTACAGTCGGAAATTTGATTGCATGTGAACACCAAAACAGAACATCTAAACTTTTACCCATTAACAAATAAGAATGCTCATTAAAGTTTGTATAGTTTCAAAAGCAATTTTCAACTCATTGAATACATGCGAACACGCATAATCTGGTGTGTTCTGATACTCAACAAAATATATTTAGGTCTGAAATTGTTATTGATTTGGAGCTTAATGTTTAACCTGCTTTACAGCCCTGCTGATATGATAGAATATGCATTTTACTGAAAAAAAGCAGCTCTGTCGTTGAACTATTTTCAGGCCTTCTGACTAAGGTGAACAGTCTTGAGGTCAAAAGCATTTTCAAGGGAAAAAACATGCAACTACTTTCTTGCTAAGATTATGCAATAAATTTAAAAAGCATGCTTGGTAAATGGCTAAGCAAATAAAAACGACAGATGAATTACTAATTTTAAGGTGTCAATAACATAATTATAATTCTAATGGATTGTTTTGGACGCACTTGTCAGAAAAAATGTCTGCTTGTTTATTCCCCCTCTTAAAATGTCATTAACAGATTAAATTACATGGTACTTTTATAGGACATCTACAAATTATTTCGTGGAAGTAAAATTAACATTAATAGTACAAAATGGCTTATTAATTTAGGTTGGTAAAGCCTACTCTATCTAGCAATTTTGTCTTAAAGCAAATACAGATTTCATACAGCAACATTTAGCAAACAGATTTGTTTTTGTTGAAAGATGTCTGCTCAGCTAGGCTGCTTTTATAATTATATGAAACTACAATAAAAAACAAAGAGTGAAAAACATTTGTAAGTAAAATTATTCTATGTGAATTTATGTATATTAAGACACACTTTATTCAATTGAATGTTCAGCATCATTACAGTCTTCAGTGATATGATCCTTCAGAAATCATATGCCATTTCTTACTATTTTTATCAATGTTGAAAATAACTGCTGCTACATATTTATGATGATTTTCTTATCTACCAATTAAAGAGTCATGCCATTTTTTATTGATCAAGAACTAATTAATCAAGTAACAGTTAAGATATTTATACTGGTGCAAAATTTTATTTCAAATAAAAGAACATTCTGCACAAAGAATACTTGATTAAGAGGCAAAATGAAAGAAAATATTAAGACATATAACTAATTACTGACCACCATTAATTATTTATCATAATATATCAACAAATAAATATATCAAACATATTTCTGAAGTTAACGTGACATTAAAAACTGAAGTAATCACACAGAAAACTTTAAATCACAGAAATAAATTATATTCAAAATATATTCATGTAGAAAATGATTTTAAATCTGAAAAATATTTTACAATACACTTTATTTGTTAAATAAATGCAGCTTTGCTTTGAACAGGCTTTCTTTCAAAATTTTGCCAATCTTAAAGGGATAGTTCACCTAAAACCTCAAGTGGTTCCAAGCCTTTTGGAGTCTGAGCTTCTTTGAAAAGAAAGAAATTAAAAAATGTTTGTGACAAGTGGAGGTAGAGTAAAAATAGTGACTGAATTTATATTTTTGGGTGAACCACCTCTTTAAATGCTACCAAACTTTTTTTTCTTAAGCAAAATTATATTACTGGAAATTATGCACAATCAAAATGAAACTGCAAAATAAAAAAGTGCTCACTGAAAGCCTACCAACAGTATTATAAATTCTTACCTTTATTGGTGACTTCCCACGCAACCTCAAAGAGCAGGAGATCTTCAACAGGTAGACTTTCCTCTTCAAACAGTGGAAGTCCACTTAATGATGTTATTGACAAAGATCTGGATAGTCGCATCGCACAAACTCTTAAGAAGCGGTTTTATCCTTCAACTGGAATTGCAAATTATTGGGTGGATTTATAATTAAAGAAACCTTAAACCATCTAAACAGACCCTAAAAATACTCAATTTTGTGTTTCTACTATAGCGCCTGGAGGTCCTGGAGACACTGAGAGTTGTTTTTTCCTCTAACCTTTAGCGAAGTAAAAAAAAAAGGCAAAAAAAAGCATGTGCACAGTGATTGGCAGTCTGAAGTCCACAGATATCAAGGTGAGGTTTTTGGCCTCTTTGCACAAACCCCTCTGACCGGGAGGGCACGTGCACACGCACATACAGTATAGCCATTACTGTTCATTTCTCTTTTGATACATTCATTATGATTCTGGGTCACAAATGGGATATTTCAATGTGTTTGGAATGCGTGGACATTATGCATCCATCATCCGATCTTCTGTAAAAATATCAAAGATGAAGGGTAAAAAGTAAACACAGGAGTTATGACGCACGTCTTTGACTGTTTAACGTTTAGCTGCTGAACGACAACATTTGTTATGTAATTTTATGGATAAAATGCACTTCCTACTGAAAAGTCTAGGGTCTATGTAGAAATAAAGGAGATCAATTAATGTAAAACCATTATATTGCGAAGAAAGCACAAGGTAGGTAAATCTGAGAAAATTGAAATTCCAAAATAGAGTTGATGACAGAAAGACAGACAACAAATTTAATTGAAAATTTAACCCATTTGTTTGTCCATGTTTGAATTGAAATTGGGTTAAAAGAACACAGCTTTTTATATATATATATATATATTTGTTAAAAATGTTTATTTAGCATTTTATATGCGTATAATATTGTATTTTATTAAATTAAAAAATAATTTTTCATACCATATACATGTTTTTATGAATTTATTATGTATCATATTAATTCATCAGGCCTTTTGGTAACTTCTTAGGTCAAAACTATTTTAATTTTAGCTACAAACAAAGTTATAACATTTCAATTAAATAGAACATTTGTTTGTTTCTGTTTTTTTTTTTTTTACACTAAACATTTGACAGTCTTTTTTATTTAACTTTTAGTTGTTTCAGTCAATTGTTCTTGCAAAGACAGACCTTACACTTCTCACAGTATGCATGTGAGAAGAAATTGCAATGTTCTTTTGCCCTTTAGGACTCCCATGTCTATCATTTTGTTTTGACAAATGTAGTACAAAAAGTCCAAAAGCAAGGCTAGTCAAGGTGTCAAGGTATATAATCATTTAGTGAGGGAAAATTAAATTGAGAAGAAATTTGGGGTGGTATGAGATGCATTTCTTTGCGACTTAACATGTTAAATGTAATTATACCTTTTACTACTTCATACTATTTCAGTTGTGTTCAGAACTGCGAAACTGTATTTTTTTAAGCATATTGATATCTTTATGAAAAAATATCTTTAATTTATTGATGGAAATATTTTCCACATTTTATCACTTGCCTGTTATAAAATATAGTTGGATTGAAGGGGGGCGCGCAAAAGTTGAAGCCGCATACCCATCAGTAAATGTGCAGTTGCGCCCCTGATTTTCAGTGGTGTAAAGCAACAAATTACAAATACTCAATACTCAATTACAAATACTTTTTATCAGGAATTGTAATTTACTAGGTAGTTTTAAAAATGTGTACTTTTCCTGTCTCTTGAGCACATTTTAGTGCAGTATCGCTACTTTTACTCCACTACTTTCCTTCAACCTGCAGTCACTACTTTATTTTTTCCTGTCAATGGGGATTAGAAAAATCAGTCCTGACTGATTCCTGTCCAATCAAATCAGACATAGAAAGTAAATCACATCATAATAAACAACCTTAAGACACTTGCAATTTATAATTGCTGCAAACTGTTTGGAAGAATTAAAAGTATCCACGATGTTCAAAATCATTACAGGCATTGACCCAGAGACTGTTTATATGCATGTCACTGATTAAAAGATGATGAAGGTTTACTGTATGAAGACCAAAAAGGACTTAAACATCCAGCAGGCACAAGACTTCAAGATGACCTCAGATTGATGTTGTACCCCAATGACGTGTGGACATTGCATTTTGTTTAGAAATTAAAAATCAGGTTGATGCCAGAACCCAGTGTCAAGCCAATACATCCATGTCCAACCTAAAAGTCAACCAAATATCAACGTCTAATGATGTTACATCTCGGTGTTGTGTGGACGTTACCACTATGACGTCTATCAGACATTGGATTTTGATTGCCATACCGAATAAATGTCAATATCTGACATCAATATGACGTTGGTTTAAGATGTTGGATTTTGGTCACTTTCTAACACAACCTAAAATGTCAACGTCATTTGGCATCATAATTAGACATCAAAATAACGTTGAATTTTGGTCACCCGACATCACAACCTAAATCTAACCTAATATTAACAACTTATGACAATGTGTGCCTGCTGGGCATTAAATAAATGCAGTACAGAATGTTACGTTTACACACATCCACAAACTACAAGTAAACTCATCAGCTGTTTACAGCATAATACTCACTACTCTTAAGTACTTTTGAAAGGGCTACTTTTTACTCATACTTTGAGTAATATTTACAAGATACTTTTACTCTAATTGCACAACATTTTTTTTTGGCAATTAATGAAACTTTTACTTAAGTATGATTTTTCAGTAATCTTTCCACCATTGGACATATCAAAGAAGAAATGTGCACTAAAAATAATTTATAGCGTTTAATCTATAAACATTAAGACATAAGTCATTATTACTTAAAACTCATTATCAATCATTTTTTTTGGATAATTTTGATAAATGTACATTTAGAAGGTTGGAGGCTAAGAGTATAAAAGGTTTATATCAGTCCTCCACTGTCATCATCCAAAAACATTTCACTTTTACATAATTTGTGCTCGCACCATGTACGCTGATGCTGCAGTGCTGTCTCGTCCGCCAGGAACATTTTACTTATGATGTCCAGTCATGATCTTATTACCATGCTGAAGGCAAGATGACACTGAAGGTTTACTGCATTTCCCTACAAACAACTGCTGAAAAAATTACCATGATTGTACACCATTACGGCTGACTTAATTCATGTTGTCGGGCAGCAAGCCCCTGATTTTACTTTCATATCATGTTTTTCTCTGTCACAGAATGAGAGAAAGCTGAAATTAATGTGTGATGTGTATGAAAAAACAAACATAATGTGCTTTTGGTGGGTTCTGCAGCAAAACCTATTTGAATAATTGCAGTGTACAATTTACTGCAGGATTTCCAAGAACAAAATGTAACA
Organism: Danio rerio; assembly: GCF_052040795.2. Lineage (NCBI taxonomy): Eukaryota > Metazoa > Chordata > Actinopteri > Cypriniformes > Danionidae > Danio > Danio rerio. The sequence continues at coordinate 17,380,322 of NC_141024.2, forward strand.
TTTTACCAGTTAAATGCTCTGAATGAGGCATACAGGGAGGTCCTATTCGCCACGGACAGTCATCCATGTAAAATAAGGTCAGTGGATGTCACCAAGCCTGCTTTATATTGAAGGAGGACAGCAGAGAATGGGTTTTGTTCACTGAAGAGAGCTCAGTTGTGCTTCATATAAGCTCTACAATTCAGCAATATGAATACCAGGGCGCTGATTCTCTTCATGTCTGCAATGGTCAGTCAGTCTACAGCTATGAGAGCAATACTCACTGACATGGACACACCAGAGCCTATGCCAGGTAAGGTGATGCTTTGTAATTAAAATAATTTTTTAATAAAACTCGTTAAATGAGAGGATTATCTTACTTTATAGACCCCAAACCGCGTTTTCTGTCAATGGAGCGAAGGCAGTTTGAGGAGCCCAGCGCTTCTGACGACGCAAGTCTTTGCTTTTTCATCCAGGAAAAAGACGAAACGAGTCAAATATCCTGCAAACATCGACTAGCACGCAGTAAATTCAACTACAATCCGTTTGGGCTGCGATTCGGAAAGAGAAACGAAGCGACAACCAGCGACTCTGACAGACTCAAACACAAGCACCTGCTGCCAATGATGCTTTACCTGAGAAAGCAATTAGAAACGTCGTGAAATTCAAGTTTTCGTCAGAAGGATGCGATTTTCTTGGTTGAAAACTTGGGGTAATTACGATTCAGGCACACTTTGCCGGTTATTATGCTTTTATGGAATTAGAAAGCGCACTTTGTTTTATTGAGTTATTGTAGCCTATTTGTGCAATAAACGTTTTATATTGTTTGATGGCTTTATTAACTTATTGTTGAAAGTTTGTGGGTTTGTTAAACGGGACAAAATACACAAAATTACAAAGTTTATATTTTAAAAATTGGAAGACATGTAATTCATAGAATAAATCTATAACTATATTGTCATTAATAAAAAAGTACCATGTTTTCAGACGTTTATATTTGACTTATTTTTCTTTTTTGACAACACAATGCCAATGTTTTAATGCAAAAACGAAAGAAATCAACATCAAGAATAAACCAATGAAAAAAGTGTTATGTACATGGCAATACTTCGTTAAGAAAAAGAAAGGAATATCTGAAATGTTTAGAAATAATTTACATTTTACATTTAAGTTAACTTGCAATTGCCCCCCACTCCACAATCAAGTTTTCCATTATTCACACACTTATTTTAATAGTAACGTGTATGCTAGTCAAGCGGTTTTAAACATTTGACTAACAAAATTAGTTCAGGAATGAGCATTTCACCAGTTTAAGAAATTGTGATTTTTATTTTAATTAAACAGAACAATTTGCATTTAATTTGCAATGTTGAATTACTGCAAAAAAAAAAAAATAATAATAATAATATATATATATATATATATATATATATATATATATATATATATATATATATATAAATAAAATTACTGTATAATTTATCCATCTATACATGAGTGTAATTACAATAAATACTAAGGTTGAAACTTTATTCTAACCGGATGTAATATAATTTTTCTGGCCATAACATATAGTGAGTCAACTAACTAGTCCAACTATTGTTCAAAATAAAGCATTCATTTTACATTTAAGCCTAATTTAATTAAAGGCTTTTACCACATGGTTCAAATTGTCACTACCCGGGAAAAAAGAAAGAAAAAAAAATCAAAACTGAAGAGATTTGAACTGGTTCATTAGTTTATTAAATTTCATCTTACACACACCCTCATCAACATGACCAACACTTACAGCACGATTCAGAAGAATGAATACATTTGTATGGACCACACTTCAGTTTCTTCTCCTCTTGACTTAAACACAAAGACACAAGAACGTCCCCTAATGATCTTGCTAAATTATGTCCAGACATAAGAGAGGTGTTGCTTCTTTCTTCATTGCCCACACAAGTTCAAAGATGCTCCCTTTGATCATTCGCTTTACAAGAAGGAACATTCCACATTTTTGATTACAATGCCTACTTTAAAACACCACTGGAAAAAAAACACTTCAAAGCAAACATATCCAAAAGCAAGTGAGAAGAAATGACAGAGCCGATTTCAGAGTGTGTGCAAAGATAGTGAAGGAGTGTGAATGGAGTTATGGAAAGGAAAAGTGGGTGCCCATGACTGATCTACAGGTCTTTCAGGTCTTTCTGGATGCCCCAGAGAGTGTCTGCGCTGCTCTTCAGCTGGCCGATTTCTCCATCGGTCAGGGTCATGTTAATGACGCTGCCCACACCGCTGCTGTTCAGCACACAGGGCAAACTCAGGTAAACCTCCTCGTTGATGCCATACATGCCCTGTAGAACAAACAGACAAGAAGGTCAGCAATGGAGTTGAATCATTTTTGGATATTCCCTTGCAAAAAACAAACACTTCTCTATAATAAAAAAGGTTATTACAGTAAGACAAACAATTGTAAAATACATTAAATGAGAAAATAAAAACTGTTAATTTACTTATGCTTGTTTGACACCATGCCAGCTTTTATGGCTATTTTCATGCGGAGATAAGGTATACCACTATTATAAAATATATAAATTATATTAACATTTTACAATTTATTTTGTCTAAAAACTCCAACACCATTTGGATTATTGGTGCCTATTAAAAATAATTAAAATAAATACAAAACCAACAAAATATTAAATGAAAATCGCTCAGAATTAAAGCCAACACAATCTATTAGAACATTATTGATTGTCATTATTTAGTGTCATTACAAATGTAGCATTGGGGAGGATCTTGAAGTATTAAAAACTTATCCTGAAGTGACAAATTGAACAGGTTCTTTTAACCAACATTAGAGCTAATTTCACAGAGTTTGTTTCTAGCGTGTGGATCCCATTCTCTTTGCCATTAGTCATTAACTTAGAAGCAAGGCGTTGCTTTTATGTTCAAAAGGAGGTACTGGACAATTTGAGAGTTGTCAAGATTTAATTTTGATGGATTCACATTTAAAAACAACTCATTTTAATGTTTCCCCAGATAAAAATCATTATCTGATAACATTCAAAACAGGGCATTGAAAAAGTATGTGTGATAGTTAGATTGCTAGAGCAATGCTGACATTTTGGAGTAACTTGGTGGTCAGATTGAAGAGGAGGTTATCGATTCAGTGAGGTGCGAGGATATGGAAGCGTGGTAAATTCAGCTTACCTTCACCATAGTGGACACGGGGTGGACTCTGTTCAGGTTCTTCACCAGGGTCTCTGTCAGGTCAGCCACACTGAGGCCGATGGCCCAGTTGGTGTATCCCTTCAGCTTGATCACTTCATAGGCACTAAGAGAAGTTTGTAATTGCTATCATTATTCACAGTCATATTCCGTTTAAACTAAACAACATTTTTGAAACTTCAAAATAGTTTAGAGAATCATTGCATTATATTATTTTGGAGTTTGACAGATTGAACCATTTTGAGTAGGAACGTTTGCCAGGTGCTGTATAACAAATACTTTTTTTTTTTTTGTCTTTGCCTTGAAGACAGTGCATTACATTTTACTACTTATTTAGCAAAATACTAGCGTTCAGCATAAATTTCAGGTCTTAGCTAGGATAGTCATTGGTCAACAGTTTGTTCTGTAGCAAATAGAAAAATTAAAGGGAACTAATGTCGACTGGTTTTTAATTATTGTTTTTTAAATTCCAGCCCAAAAGGGGAAAAAAAAACATTTCCTCAAGAAGAAAAATAGGAGTAAAAACAGCATTAAGAATTAATTTCACAGGAGGGCTAATAAATGTCTTCAACTGTACATAAAATTAAATTGAATTATAGGAAAACTATAGCTATTCACCTGCTCAAAAGCACTGCTTTCAATGAAACCATTTATGAAATGTATAATCCCAACTGCAGGTTAGGAGCACATACACACTACAGAATGTTTCTTACCTGTCCACAACCATCTTGTGAGCTTCCTTCCAGTTTTCAGCATCTTTATCTGTGCCGATGTCAGGATTGAGTTTCTGCAGGCTGACACCAGCCACATTTGCACCACTCCATACGGGAACTATTAAACAAACAAAAAAAAATTGAATTGCAAGAACAAAAACATAAATATAGATGACTAACTAAATTAGAGTCGGATTAACATTGTGTGTCCATGTTAATATTCTTTTTAGCAGCTCTTCAGCCCCTCTCTCTGGTTAATTTTCCTCCTCTTGACTCACCGCTGGTGTCTCCGTGTTCTCCCAGAATGTATCCATTGAAGCTGCTGGCGTGGATGCCCAGCTTCTCTGCCATGATGTAGCGGAAGCGGGCGGAGTCCAGGTTGGTCCCACTGCCAATGACACGGTGCTTTGGCAGGCCACTCAACTTCCAGGTCACATAGGTCAGAACGTCCACTGAACGTGTCAAAATAATAATAATAATAAAACAATAATGATTATAAAAGCAAATTTTATAAAAAATAAGATAATTTACATTTAAATGTTATTTATTTTTTATAAACACAAATGTTATGTTAGAATTACAACACAATTCTACTATATTGAATGTCACCAGGGTATTTGAGGAATCAATTATTAGAATAAACTAATTTGTTGACGAAGGTTGAAGTGCTTTGGTCACCTGGATTGGACACCACGACGAGAATGCAGTCAGGACTGTATTTGACAATCTGAGGGATGATGTGCTTGAAAATGTTGACGTTCCTCTGCACCAGGTTCAGTCTGCTCTCACCCTCCTGCTGACGCACTCCAGCCGTCACCACCACAATACGAGAGTTAGCGGTCACAGAGTAGTCTATCAACCCAAAAAAAATAAACATCAAATCACAGCCACTCAAAACCCACATGACTAGGAATTATAGAACTGTTTGATGAAGGCAAAATATTTCAATATACAGATTTCAAAATGGGCTAAAAAAAAAAAAAAAAAAAAAAAAAGAATCGTTCATGCCAAAATGAGCATCTGCTGCTAATTTACTTGTGAATTCTGTGATTTTTTTTTTGCTTAAACTGAGGTCCTTGGTAATTCAGAAAATGCAAGTTGCACCATTGCTGCTAGTGGATCCTGATAAATACACTGAGGTCTTAAACAAAATAAGCCTATGCAAGAAATTGAACATACAGGGTGGTTGTAATGGTCATGGGGGAAAATTAAAAAAACATACAAAAAGGGAACAATAATAGGGGCCTAAAGGGTAATAATAATAATCCCATTTTAAAAGTTCATTTTTGTGTGAACCATACCAAAGTGTTTATATAAATTGCTTGGTTTGAAAGTTGCTTCTATTTTGAATACAAGTTGCTTCTATCATCTAAAACCCATGTATCATAATATAAAAAAGTACAAAATAAATAATAAAATAAAAGGTTATCTATAAAAAGTCAGCATTTTTAATAGTCAATCCAATCAAAAGGAAGTGCATCCCACCCTTGTCAGCCACAATCTTGGGCGTCTTGAGGAAAAGGCTGCCATGCTGCAGATCCAGCATCTCTCCCTTCAGTCGGTCCTCCACAACATCAACCAGAGCCAGTTCATCTGCAAGTTCCTACAACATTGAGGAAAAAAAAAACCAGTTTAAAACTATTACTTCAAATGATACTCAGTTTCAGTATTATTCAAAAGAGTGGAGTCGCATTTTAGACCTAATGCAGGACATGTGCATGTCTCAGAGCCACCAAGCAGGGTTTTGTTCCTGAATTAGTAAGGTTTAGACAAACTTGGTAAACTAACAGTGCCTTGTTTGATTTCTAAATGAATATGTAGTATGAATGATTCAGTGAATCATTCAAGACAAAGACCTGCTGCCAAATACTAGTGATTTTATTGATGCACAACAGGCTCAAACATGCTAATGTTGCAGCACAAAAACAACTTCAGCAAAGTGGTGTTTAAATTGTTAACACAAAAAGAGTGTTAATTATGTCAGTCTCTCACACACCCAATATTTTTAAAGCACAAATACAATCAAAACTCGTAGTTAAAGCATAAACAGGATAACTGAGTGTCTCTTACCCGAAGCAGTACGCTGACGGCACAGGCCATGCCCACCTGCCCCACGCCAACAATAGTAACCTTGTTCCTGGGGGGCTCAGCAGGGCCGCTGGCCAGAGGAGTGATCAGCTTCTGCATTACTGAGGCCATGATCCCGCTGGAAGAATAGGACAGAGCATGCTCACAATGAGAAATATTAATATGTGCACTCCGTTCACTCCATCGGCCCTCATTTGTACACCGTAATTATTTGTAACCTCTCTCTTAGATTTACTAAAAGTATTTGTACATTTTATATTGTAGAGTGCGTTTCATTTGTACGCACACAGGGTCTGAAAATAACTTTCAATTCTCTATAATTAGAATTTACAATAAAGTGAACTTTGACTTTAGTATACCACCCATAAACCATAAATAAAAGAAAAAGGCTGCGATGGAAACTTTAAAATGATAGTTCACATAAAATTAAATGAATTCACCCTCAAGTGGTTGAGTTGTTTTGTGTGTGTGTTGAACACAAGATGATGTTTCTGTTGATGAAGATTATCAGTAACCAGAAGCAACTGACGTCCATTAAAAAACAAAAGAAAAAAAAACAAAACTAAATACTGTGGCTGTCAAACTAATTTCCAACACATTATTCTTGTTTGTTCAACCCAAGAAGAAACTCAAACTGGTATAAAACAAGAAGAGGTAAACAAATTATGATAGAAATTTCATTTTTAGGTGAACTATCCCTTTAAGTGGGTTAAAGTGGTTACGGTCAAACATCAAAGCTGGGTCAAGGTAATAAGGTTATCTGCACTGTGTAAACCATTACTCCATAATGGGAAAACTATCCACATCCTGGGTTCCAACAGAGGTCCGTTTGATAATGAAATTAGCTTCAGGAGTCACATGACTCTGCCCCTCGCTTGCTTAATCTAGACAAACTGATCAAGTGTTTCAACACACTGCACAAATTAGGCAACATAAATCCATTCTAGTCAATGAGAAACACAAAAGGCAAAAACACCATTTAATAGTAACAAACTAAAGTATAAATACAATTATAGATGGCAGGTAAAAATAACATTTATATTTGTCAGATTTCTTATCATTTGAGTTTATTACAGTCGACTAGACAAACCCAGATAAGGCTTATGAGCTGCACATACAAAGTGCTGCGCTGTGACACTAATCCTCAGTGGACTGGTGTGGATTACGTTGGACGTTAGATATGATCTAGAAAATGTTAGATATTGTCCTCATAAAAGGTCTGCTCCCTGGGCAGTATAGCACACAGTAATGTGGCGTTATCTGTGAACCTTATCTGCTACCTAACGTAATTAACTTAGTTAATGGAGAGTCTATCATTTTATTATCTGATATTGGTGTGAAAAACACTACATAAAGCCTAAACAGGACTCGAGGCTAGACTGCTCAACCACATTCATGAAATCAAGCATTGTAAACTCTTATTTGGTTAGACCAAACCTAAATTAATAATAAATCTGTAAATTAATAATAAATAATGTATTTTAAATAAGATTATGCATTTAATTATTTAAAAATACATTTATATTTTGAAAGCCACTACAGATAACTAGATAGTGAAAATACTACCATAGAAGTTTACATGAATTAAAACAGCTTAGAAATATTAGATGTAAACACTGATCTGAAATATCAATATATAACGTCGTTATCTAATGTTGAATTAGACTGGACAGATTGCACAAATATTAGAACGTAAGTTTATGGTTTGAATAGAAATTTAAACCATTTCATTATCAAATCCACATCTTATTAAATGTTTAAACTATTTAAATTCGATATAAAATGCTAGCATAATGACAAAACGGTGAATATACTGTTTTAAATGACAGACTGAACTAATAGAAAGCTTGTTAGAGCTGTGCACAATAAATTAGCATTAGTCTAGCTCTATAAATAGGGAAATATTTAAACTTCTTTCAGCATGCATAAACCCTATTATGACGCAAGCGTCCTTTTGACGTCCTTGACGATAGGGATGCAGCAACCGCGTCCAAAAACAATCAGGTAAATTGTAAAGTAAGTTAATGATGATGATGATAACCGATCTAGTTTTATTTTAAGCGTCTCGAGTTAATCATACATTCGTAATTTGGCCTTCATCCACATCAGATCATCCTAAACAAGGCCAAACTGACGTTCAGCTTACAATCGACTCCTCCATGATCACGCGTTCACCAAACACAAACGGCGTTCATCGAATATTTTGGCTCATAAATACTTCAGTTTAAATACAACAGTAGTTTTTAAAATCCAGGATGTCTCGCACGGAAGTGTTGCAAACATCATTAAACCGCAGATTTGCGCTCTCCTCTTCAATGTCAACCACACTTGTTTTGCATCGCAGCGTGACGGCGCTGCGTGTTAAACACGCAGATCAAGAATATTTATTTAACTTAGCTGCAAAGCAATAAAAGAGCCATTCAAATATATACATACATTTGTTGCAGGAATGTTAAATGAAAGTCCTTAGCTGCAGGAAGGGCAGTGAGAGCCGCCGAGCACCGGTGAGAGTGAGCGCGTGGTCGCGTGACGCGTGGACGAGCAGAATTTGAGCGTGCGCCGCTACGCAAACTGCGTACGATCCACTGCTACAACTACATGCGATGCCCTTACTGATATGAGGAATTTGAGAACGACAGACCTGGGGGGTATTCCAGAAAGCTGGGTTAACTTACCATCTGCTAAAACCTAAACTCTCGGTTGATTTACCCAAAACCTGCTTACCGCGAGTATGTTGGTTCCAAAACAGGTGACAAGAGTTAGTTAAATCAACCTTCTGAAGATAACCGCGGGTTAATGCGCGTGCACGCCACACACCTGAAGGCATTTTCAGTAGATCGCCGAATTCACGAGTCACCATAGAAAGTCACGGTGAGAAAAAACGGGCAACGCACTTTACAGAGGCGAAGCTGGAGGTTTTAAACACACAGATTACTCATCTGCTTCAACGAAGGAAAGAAATATAGAATAAGAAATAGATAAGAAAATAAAAAATAAATAATAGGAAAATTTAGGCCTAGTTCATTAAATTACACATGCCACCCTCCATTTTATTGTAATGATAAATATAACTACTCTTTAACATCCTTTTTGAGTATGTTGTGTAACCATTCATGCATTTATTTTTCTTGCCATTAATTTTGTAAGGCCACAATATGTGTATTGACTAATAAGGCTTATAGAAATTGTAATCTTTCTGGAGCTAGAACTCTGTCCAAAGTCATTAAACACAGAAACATTATCATAAAAGGTAATATTTAATTACTGGAGCTCTTTATTTAACACTCCAGAATATTCTTTCTGACATGCAGCTAATAGAAAGAGGCCTGTCTAACTGCTGTGTCCTACAATAAAGGCTTTTCAGTGGTTGAGTTTTTGACTTAAACCACACACTCTGTCACTGTTGTAAGTGATTGTTGTCAGATAGCTTTAAGTTCTTTTTATTTTGCATGCAGACGAAGTTCCTTCTGCCTCAACTAACAAGCAGTGTCAGAATTTTCTGCATTTTTCCATATTTTAATTTTACTCTTGGATCACAAAATCTTTTATCTACATATTTAAATTCTAAAGTAGCTGTATAAGGTCCATCTTTAAAGATAAAGTCACATGAGCATCAACTTAAGGTGAGAAATGTATATGAAAAATATGTTACATGTTTAAAGGTGCGTGTGTAAAGCAGTGTACAAAATCATTCATTTTATTTCAGGAAATGAAGAAATGAACAGACCAAACTATTTGATTAAACATAGTTTTTTGACTAATTATATATTTTTTAGCACTCTTCAATCTGTTTTGTCTGCTTGGGTCACTGAGATTTACTCTGGGTCAGGCTGCAGGTAGGGTGTCATCGTATAAGGCAGAAAAGGGTATCTTTTGTCCTCCAGCAAGTAACAATGTAGTGCCCAGTAATGATTCTATTTTATAATACAAATATAATAAAAATAAACATTGTGTTAAGCAACATTTGCTTTATAGTTTTTTTTTTTTTTTTTACTATATTTGTGTTATACACTTGAATCATTACTTCCTGAAAATCAGCCATTTAGCCTTAACATAGTGATGAGGTGGAGTGTGTGATAAGCTGGTAAGTGGAAGCAGTTATGAGTTTAATAGTTGAAACACCAAAAGATTAAGGATAGAAAATTAAGTTGTACCTGCACACTTATACTTTGGACAAATTTTATATCATCAGTTTCCTTTAGTGACTGATGGAGCTTTAAAATCGGCTGCAATTAATGCACACAATAGCATTTAGAATCCCTGAAAAAAATATTATATTAAAAAATGTAGGTGTGTGTGCGTGAATGTATATATAAGAACGACTTCCTACATCTTAAATTAAAGATATATTTTCCTACAAAAGACAAAGCTGCCACTTATAATATTATACAGAAAAATGTGAGGGTGCAGAAGGAGAGAAAAAAAAACAAGATCTGTATGTGAGTTTCGAACTTGCTCCGTTGTGCGCTCCATTGTACTTCATCAACGCACTGTCCACTACGCTATTCCCGTGCTCTGAGTCATCTGTGTAATGATACGCAGTAATGTATGACCAAGGAACTGTACAAAAGTGTAAAAAACAGTTCAGTGTCAGGCATACTGTACAGGTGGTCATACTGCCACATTGTACAGTTGCCTAAAATGCCCTGACGCGAATACAAAGAGCTGCACTGAATGTTTTTTATGGTAAGCGCAGACCCGCGGTTTGTCACATTTGATTTCAAAAAGGTTTGTTAAATACATTAACATTATGAATTTTGTTATGAAAAAAATATGCACTTATAACCCTCTCACAACGAAAAAACTTGTATCTGTGTGTCCACATCCATAAATATTCTCATCAAAAGAGCACGCAATGCTCAGTAAACTCTCTGAAACAGACAAACTCTGAAACATTGCAACTTACTCTCTGAACATAACCTGCTCCGGAGCAGGTTATCTTCAGAGAGTAAGTTGCTATGGCTACTTAACATACCCAGAAGTTACCTCCGATTTTGGAACCAAAGTTGAGGTTATCCACCTACTTACTCTCAAACTTACCTGGGTATGTCACATAACCTGCTTTCTGGAACAGCCCCCTGCCCACTTTTCCCTTGAGGGCTGTCAAGGATTTCATTGTCATCATGAAAAGACTTCCTATATATTGACCTTGCTACTTATTAAGATGCGTAATCATAATAACGCAATATTTTGCTAATGATGGGATATAATACATGCCAAGCTGTTGTATCTCAATCAACACTATGCACAGACAAACATAAACCTATAGGCTAAAGCTATCTATTTTATTTGGGTTGTTGTTTTTGCCCAATGGAGTTGTTGGAAGTGGAACTGGTTTGTGTATGTGTTACGCAACCACCTTCAAAGGTTTTGTGCCTAGTAAACACATCCAGTAGCTGGAATACATATGAACTCAGGCATTACATTATGAAAACCTAGAAAATATGCAAACAAACACAAGCAAATGTTCCTCACATTTTGCTGTATAAAATGTAGACATTTAATTAGACAGACAGACAGACAGATAGACGGATAGATAGATGGATAGACAGACAGACACAGACAGATAGATAGATAGACAGATAGATAGATAGACAGATAGATAGATAGATAGATAGATAGATAGATAGATAGATAGATAGATAGATTGATAGATAGATAGATGTTTATGCATTGGCACCTCAGCAACAGTCTGCCTTTTCCCTAACAAACAATACTTCCTTAAATCCTAAAAATGTGGACCAATGAGGCCTCTGTTCCTCCCATAGGCTCGTCCAATAAGATTATTCATTGTCCGAGACATCTGAACAGCATTAATATCCTCTCATTATTTGCCTAAAAGATTATAGAGCAAGAATGTTTGTCTACATACATCAAACAGTGAAGATGTAATATATATGATAACTGGAGGAATAAGCAGGGAAAAGAGCCAGAGTGAGGAAGAGGAGCTGTGTTTGTGTCGGGAGGGATTAAGGGACACTGTAAAGGTTGTGTAATAGTCTGTTTGTATTACATAAGCATCTGTGCCCCTCCAGATTTGCTGTGAAGCCACTAAAACAAGTTTAAATGAGACTATAAGATTTTTAACTCTAATTATTCACCATCGTGCCGTTCCAAACACCATACACAAACAGAATGTTCGTCTTTTGCTTTCCACACAATGAAAAAATGAATTAATATTTACTATTTACTCATCCTCTAGCGATTTCACATGGTTGAACCCAAAAGAAGATATCAGTAGTAGGCTAGCAGTAGTACACTTTATTGTCCTTGACAGGAAATGTGTTATGGGCTTCACCATATGGCTCAAACATTCCATAAAAACAAACAATAACATTTTTAGGTACTAATATATACTTTTGAGGTGCCAATATGTACCCTTTAAGTACAAATATGTACCTTTTGAAAAGGTAACACCCTAGTGACAGCTCTCGAACCTTTATTTCTGAGAGTGTACCAGAGGGAAGCAGTTCAACGTAAAAACAAAAAATGAGTTGGATCATTCAGAATCCTTTCCACGTGATAAAGGACACAATCCTCATTTTAAACTTGAGGATTAAAATATTCATTGTGCCCAACAACTTCCATCCTGTCTTAAAGAGATGCATCAGCTTAGATTTACACTGTAGAGGTTTCCAAATCACAATGTGATATACCTGACAATGCTTTCAAGAACAGCTTTATAAAACAACATCATAAGCTTCTTGTTAACTCCAAAAATACGTAACCTGTAAAAAAAAATATACAATCTCTGGTGTAAATGGGAGCAAACCCACTCTTTGTGTGTTTTCAATGTAAAAGAACTGTCAATGTGAATGCCCAAGTACTTATATGTCTCTGATTGAGTAATAGGATGGTCATGTACAACCACTTGATGATGGTCACCTATACACTTTGGGCCAAATACCATCTCTTCTGCTTTCTTAGTATTTATTTTTAGCTTATTTTAATCGCATCAATCAACGAACCGGCTAATTTTATGACTGGTAGATAACACACATAAGGATTTGTTGTAGAATGTTGCAAAACAGTAAACACTGACATCCTTAGTCATAAAAATCAATGGAAGTCAATGGTTACCGGTTTCTTCAAATCAATACTTCATTTGATTAAAGCTTATCTGTATAGCGTTTTTCACAATAATTATTGTTACAAAGTAGCTTTACAAAAGGCACGCATTAATACTACATTTCACTCAAAATCAATCTTTTGGGTTCATAAGAAGAAAAAAATATGGAAAAAGTGGAAAGTGAGTAAATGACAGAACTATTTTCAACCATTAATAACTCACATGCTATTTATAGGAAAAAAAAAAACAGCCAGTCTTTCTACATTTAGCCTTTTTAAAGTCTAAAAATGGCATTTAGCAAACACTAAAGTACAAAATACGACCTGTCATTTGACTTAAATTAGTTACCAGCAGCCAGTTGTGAAATTTTAAGCTCAATATTTATCTATTGCCATCGCTGATAAACATATTTAGCATCCAAACACCATCATTGATATTTTTCACCTCATATCAGCCAATCACAGAGCACGAACCTTCCACCCATCAAACTAGTGGCCAATCACAGGCTACAGCAAGCTCTGGATATGAGATGGCAAAGCATTAACACTGATAAGTTGTAAAGATTTCTAAAGCTAAAGTATATGCAAGTCAAACATGTTATCAGCTTTCTTCATTGACTTCTCTGTATCTTCATGTTGCTTCTCTTATGGAATATTCCAGCAGCTGCCGTTCCTCTGGTCATTAATGAACCCGTATGACCCTGCTGAAGCACTGCATGCTATTTCAGACCGACCTTTATGAGACGAGGACTTCAACAATGGAGAGCGAGACAGACACATTAACACACACTCACATGCACAAACACACAGAGGACAGTATTTCACCACACTGTTCTCAGCTGGAGGTGGTGCTGGAGTAGAATTTACAGGTTTTCTTTTCTCTTATTTTCTCTCATAAGTTATTTTTATTAACACTTATTGAATGCAGTTAATAAAACAAAGCAAATAAATCTTTTTTAGTTGTTTTCACTTTCACTGTTGACTGAACATATAGGAATATCATGTAAGTGTATGTAAAACTTATCATATAAGTGTATACTAATGTAATTTAATGAGATTAAATTAAGCTTTTTTTAAGCAACAGGTAAATTGTTTTAATAATTTTTTCAATATATTTATTATATTTACACAGTTTGCATATTACTTCAGATTACACTTATGGTAGTCAACATTTAAAGTGGATCAAAAAAGAATGGGTGTTGTTGAATTGTTTTAGGACAACTGTGATTAAAAGGTTTGATCCACTTCAAATGTTGACCCTAACAACCACGTCAGGACATTTTCACTTGTTTTTTTAAGAGTGAAAACAGCTTTAACGTGACAACTGCTTAGAGAATTCATAAATATAATGTAAGACAAGTGCAGATTATGTAGTATGACAGCACATCGTTTTCAGATTTTAATAAAACATGATTTATAATAAGGGCAATTTTAGTGTCACTGTCAAATGTAGTTTGTGTTAACATTTTAAACCAGCTTTTATTTCAGATTTTAGTTTTTAATTTTAAATTGAGTGCAGCTGTTAGTAATTTTGTGGTGTGTTAAGTACATTTTTATTACATTTATTTGAAGATGATTATATAGTTTAACTTTAGCTATATTAGTACATCACATTTGACTAAATGAAATGAGAAGTTTTAGATAAATTAAATTTGAATTACAAAATTATTATTATTACTATTTAACATAAGAGATGTATTTTAATTAACAAAAATAATTTGCTTTCATTGTTTACTTGTTAACAACATTAACAACATATTAAATACTTAAATAAATATATTTTTGAACTTTGTTTTTTTTTTAAGTTAAGCACAAAGTACAAAAATGTACAGAATAATCTAAATAGATCTTTCATCCTAACATATACTTCCCAAACTTCCACCCCGTAGAACCACAAATAAACCATGAATAAACTTAAACAAAAAAAGAAAGTCAGGTTATATAATTAATAAATATACTAAGTTTAAGTTCACTTATATATAAAAAAATGCAATATAACGTCTTATTATAAGTATATAATAATTTTCTTATATTAAACTGTATCTAAAGAGTTCAGATGCAAAAACCTGAAGGGCTATCTGAAATTTTCTTATAAAAATGAGCATTTTAGTCCCTCAGTCACCAGTTTTTTTTAGTTATTTTACATTTAAGACAGTGAAAATAACTTATTTGTTGCCATAAAGGTGAAATTACTAAACCCGCACACTGCAGATGTTCATTTTAGAAGATTATTTCAGATGAATAAACTCTTCATCTATTAAAATGGCATCATTGTATTTTAGTGCATCGAGTTCATCTAAATGTAAAATTGATATATACACATACATACGGTGCTCAGCATATATATGTACACTCCTCACAAATTTATCTTTTAAATTCATATTTTTAATAGGAAGCTATGCAATATTATATTAGTACACCAAAATGTATATGTTATAAAAAATATTAAATACAGTTTTTTTAAAAAGAGGAAAAATAAAGAGAAGCAAAAAATGGAAATATTTAGTTGAAATTTTGTAGGTTGTAATTAGTTTTTGCGAAGTTTTGCTTGTATTTAATTGCATTGTCTTCCAGTTTCTAAATATGTTTGGTGACTAAAATCTTATTTTAATAAATATATCTGTTTAATAAATCTGTTTTGTTTAAATGCTCCAAAATACTTTGCCTATATTCACTAAGAAATGGATAAAAATATTTATTTCCAAAATATGGTGTACTCAATTATGCTGAGCACTGTATATATCTCCCATTAGCCTAATACTATTTTAACATATTTTTGGGGTTTACTCCTCCATTCCAGTTTGTCTGATTTATAAAACCAAATGCGGTTTTCTCCAGCAGACGCAGTGTAATGCTGTGCTTTTACCACAATCCTGATGTCCCGCTCCTGCATTACTCACTCTGCAGGTGAAGGTGCATGTGGAGCCATTACACACTCAATGCTTTTACCGCAGAAAGGTGAAAGTAATACAAGCAAAGTAAGAGGACGCAAAACCACAGAGCCTTCATTTCTCAGAAATCATCTTCGTCGTAAGCAAATGGGACATAATGACAACAATAGAGCATGAACAGCCCGTCTTTCCCCTCTCAAAAACTCATATCAGCCCAGAAAGATGGTCATATGTGAAGCGAACGACCTCGCTTCTGCATGCCGTCCCCTGGTTTTTACAGCTGAAAACAGACTGGATTGAGGTTAGAGGTCTGCATTTTCCTGTTGCTCACATGAGAAGCTGATGAGGAGAGGAGAGCACGGGCTATTGTGACCCAATGACACTCTATTAGTCTCTGAATGTGACTGGAGAACGCTGGAAAACATCCACAAACGAAACTAATTAAAGCTGGATTCTAATCATGTGACGAGCAGGAGCTTCATCTTTATTTGTTTTTTTGTCAGCTGAGCTTCTATGAAATTAAATGTTTGAACTTTCCTTTTAATGACCATTCATTTTAATGTAGTTTTGAGTTATTTAAAAAATAAATAATAATTTTCTATTTTCCTTTGCGGGGCAATGTTTACACCTCAACTTTTCTCAACAGGTTTTTATGTTTGTAGTCTTTAGTCTTCTTTTTTATGTATTAGTTTGAAATCAATATACATTTTGAGGTGTATTTTGGTAATTTGTATTATTTTAAACCACTTCGTTTCCTCCGGGTGCTCCGGTTTCCCCCACAAGTCCGAAGACATGTGGTATAGGTGAACTGGGTAGGCTAAATTGACTGTAGTGTGTGTATGTGTGTAAATGAGGGTGTATGGATGTTTCCCAGTGATGGATTGCAGCTGGAAAGGCATTCGCTGTGTAAAACATGATGGATAAGTAGGTGGGTCATTCCGCTGTGGCGATTTATAAGGGACGAAGCCAAAAAGAAAATGAATAAATCACTTCATGTATTGATTTTTTTTTTTAATATTTCAACTTATTTTTTAAGTTAGGCATGTTAAGTTAGGTAAGTTAGTTATGTTAGGACAACATAAGCAGTTTTTTTTTTGTCTAAAATGTCTATTTTATTGTTTTGAATTAGTTTTCGCTTTCATTTATTTCATTTTATTTATGCTTTTATTTATTTTTATGAATTTAATAATATTGTTATGTGTTTTTGTTACTCTGATTACAATTTGTAAAAATTTACCTTTTATTTAATTTTTTTTAGGCAAAATGTTTTTTTTTTAAATCTAATAATAATAATACTTTATATTCTGTCAATATAATGCCAACATTAACAGATTTTTGCGTTTAAGTTTTACATCTATGGCATTTATACATTTTATATCACATTTATATAAGCCGCACTAATTAAAAAACTTTTTTTTATTGTTTTACTAAACAATATCAATGGAACTATGGTCTATCAAATCAACTAAAGCCTTATAAATGCATCTGTTGCATAAAAATAAGCCTACTTTCAAACTAAATCTAAAATATATGCATACAATACCCTAATAATTGGAAAATATTATAAGTTGGCCTTGTTTTGACAAAACACCTGTTAGCACACATACACGTTGTGATTTTATTCTTTAGTTTATTGAAGAAATGTTATTGAAAAGGTACTAATTTGGGCCACTAAATATGATTTAGTTTAAATATTCAGTCCAACATTCACCAAAGGAGAGACGAAACACACAGAAATCACATAAAAGGGACAGATGTGTGCTTTTCCCTAATACAGACAAACAGCAGCAGAGAAAGTCACCAGTGTGTGTGTGTGTGTGTGCCTGGTGAATGTGGAAAGCCCTGTGAGTTTTGTGCAGTTCCTCAGGAGTCTAGTAGTCCAGCAGCCCCATCTTCCTCTTGAGGGACTCGGGCATGTCTGGTGGTGGAGGACGCGGCAGGCGGAAGTAAACCTTCACCGAGTCGTAGATGAACCACTGCAGGGCCGTCAGCGTCCCGATCATGATGATCCTCGCGAACAGACCCTTCCACACGCCTGAGAACACAAAACACTCACTGAAATCACTGCTCTCGTGACAATACTTCAATGATAAACAGTGTGAAAATCCATCATTATTCTTTCGTCTCGAGGATGAAATGATGACGATGGAATTATGTTTTTTTTTATTGCCACATCAGCAACTTTAATATAGATAAATATCAATTTAGATAAAAACATATTACATGATGAAAGCAACTTCAGAACACAATAAGAGATAATCTAATAAATGAATAGAAAACATTGCATATGATTTTTTGTTTAATATAATATGACACAGAATTTAAAATCCTGTATTTTTGTAAAAACATCCAGCCAACAGCTCTCAGCATTAAAACTGGTCTAGAAGTGTTTAAATTGTATACTTATATTTTTATTATAATAAAATATGTTTTTGATCAGGGGTCTCCAACCAACGGCTGCGGGACATTTGTGCAACTGACGTCAAAAATTTTACGAGATTCGGCCCAACATAACCTATATTTTTGACTCACTATCATTGTTGTGCAGTCGCACATACACTTGTGGTTTAGTAAAAAAAAAAAAAGAACATGTTCAAGTAAACGTGTATATGTACATACTTTTCCCCTCTTTGTTGTAGTTTTACAAAAAAAAAAAAAAAATTATATTGAGAAGAATAATTGCCAGTAAAGTTACCCAAACTGCATTCTGCTGTCTTACGCGATCTGTTATACATTCGGTTAAGCAACAATTATTTGAGACAGAATAATAATTATTATTAATATGCCTATTATTAAACTGTAGTATTTTCATAGCTGTTTAAACTACCCCTTCAATATGTACAACAAGAAACAAAAATAAGGAGCTTTGATACTCTGTGGAAGAATATCTGAATGTATCAATTACATCATGTTTCCACTTTTTTCATGTGCTTGAATGTTAAAACGACTCTCTGATGAATTGTCAGTCACTGATGTGGTCCCCTGCCAATTTGAGTTTGAGACCCCTGTTTTGGATGGAGCTGTGTCTAATGGGAATAATTCTAAGAGCAACAGCTGCCTCTTTTGGGTATAAAGAGTATTGCATATTTCTTTTAGGTCTAAAGTAATTTATGGGTTATGTTTTATCTACTAACATTAAAAATAAAAAAAAGAAACTCAAATAAACAAACAATTAAAAAATATAAAAACAATTTTAAAAGGGAGGTTAATGCCTATACACTTCACTTTGGGAAATATGAGGTACTTCTATAAGTGTGTCACTTACTAAAATGTGTGGGCTATGTAATGGGGATTTTGTCTTTATTCTTATAAACTTTAGTCCACAAAATGCACAAAACTATATAAATAATACATAAATAAGTATCATTTCAGCTAGTTGCCAAGAAATCAATTTGTATGCATGTAAAAAAAAAAAAAAAAAAACTAAAATAACTTTTTCTTGACCATGAATTTTTATTATGTACAGAAGTCATTGACAGAATGATGTTTTGACAAATCTGTGTTTAAATCATGAATTTGTTTCATAATTGTCCTTCATGCTAATTTTTGTATTTTGTCATTTTTTAAAAATCATACATTTTTTGTACAAACAACAACAAACAAAATGACCCACTAATTTCTTCAAAGGTAAAATGATTACAGACTGTAGATCTGAACCTGTTTGTTTTTTTAACCGTATCTCATTGACAGCTGTTGTGTGCTATGTGTAGTGTGTATGGGTGTGTGTGTGTGTGAGCAGTCTCTTACCTACGGGCCCCAGTCTTTTCAGCACCTCAACAGCTGAACTGCCCTTCTCTTTGTTCAGTACCGACACCACCGAGTCAGCGGGATGAGAAACCACCGCACAGAACACCCCAGCTGAGACCACACACAACACAGGTTATATGATGTGCATTATTCATATCGTCTTTTATCTGACAATATATATACATATATGTATATATATATATATATATATATATATATATATATATATATATATATATGAGTGTATCTAAACAACATGTCCAAGCAAGCAGACAGAAAAATAGTCCTGCAAGATTAAAGATCTCTACAACCTTGAAGACTACAGACACACATTCAGTCTCGAGCAAGGGAATTAGGGAAATAATCTGGACTCTTTTATGAAAATTTTGAACGAAACGCTAACGCTCAAATCTGATTCAATTTATTATGCTAAGCTAAACTAAAAATGAACCACTCAGAAAAAGAAATTTGCTGAAGCTGGGTTTATGTAGGTTTCTTTAAGTCAAACTGAAGAATTTTTTCTGACTCTTAAGACCATTATGAATAAAATTTTAGACTTAGGTTTTCTAATAGCCCAGTTACGTCTGTTAATAGTTTTTGTCCTAATGGAAGATTATATAAAGAAATGTGTTGCCTTAGTTTTCTTTCCCTAATTATGGAACTTAATTTGGAGAATTTCCTTTAAACATGTCAGCTGTTTTAAATTGCATTTCTTTGCAATAAAAAGCCTAAATATGAAAAAGTTGTGTCGTGTGTCGGTCCTATAAGGTATCTTTACCTGCACATAGGTAAATTGAGACCTGTTTAAAATTATTTAAGACCTACAAGACAATACTTTAGTGAATTTAAAACTTTTTAAGGCCTGAAATCTTTTGCTTTTGAAATTTAAGACATTTTAAGACTTTTTAAGGCCCCGTGGATACCCTGTGAACGTATTAAAATGTGATTTAAGTCAACTGTTTAACTGTAGGAAACTTTTAAATTAAGCTTTTATCAAGTAAATAGTGTTCATGTAGGGCAGATTAAGAACATCTCCATTTTATCTGGATGTTTTAATGTTCGTAAAGCCTCTATTTTGTAAAGTTCAACATTCTTTTGCTGCGCATCAAAACTGTGTTGTTTGCCTTTACTCATTTGTGATAGATTAATAATGGAATTTGGCTATTGGGTTTCATATTTATACTCCTGTCAAACCAAAATATATTGAAATATATTTCACTACAACTGTATTTATAATCAATTGTTTTATTTAAATAAAAGATTAGCTTTCTTGTGACTTCACTGAATTAAAGATGCAATTAATTTTCACAGCATTCTTTTTTCATATTTACCAAGGGTGCCAATAATTTTGACCATGACTCCATATCTATGCAAACTTGCAGAGTTAGAAACATCTACGCATCTAAAGGCTCAGGCCTGTTTGCGGTTAACTTACCAATGTAACCGGCGACGAACGTGACCACCAGCTGCTCTGGTTTGGAGCACTCACTGCGGGGTTTGGGTACGACGTACTTGTACAGAGTTTCCACCGTTCGCTCGAAACAAGCAAACTTCATCATGGTGTAAGGAATCTGCCTCAGCCACAGCGGATAAACACCTTTATAGAAGCTGCACAGACAATAACATCATTAGCAAACACTAAACACACAGTCAGAGAGTCTTTAAAAAAGGGTTTAATGGGTAATGCAGTCAGCACTGTATATTGTACAGTTTGGTCAGTCTTAAATCACTGGTAAACTCCAGTCATTATTAAAAAAAGAAAACATTTTATATAACTAAAATAATAGGAAACTATATAAAAATAAAAAATTTAATGAATGTGTTAAGAAAGGTTTAATAATCACTTGAGATCTTTGCAGGAACACTTTCTATTTTTCTACTTCAATATGTAATATTTCATTCAGTGAATAATAATAAAAGTACCAAATAATAATAATTTGTAATTATTTGTGAAATGTACAAGGAATTGTATTGTTATTTTCTAAAAATTATGGGTTGTTTTAATAAAAGTTTTAAATATGGTGGATTAAATATGGACAAAATACAACCATTGCATTACATTTTTAAAACAATTTTAGTCAAAGATTGAACACATCTCACCCAAATTTGTGGTGAGCACTTTTAAGAATGTGCACTCTTTTACTTTTGTCTTCCTTTTTGTGCTGTACATCCCAGCTAAAACAGCTTCTCAAATACGAAAAATGCAGGACATGACTTGAATATTGTCCTCTGGAAATGACTGGATTACTGTGGCTTACTATTGGTCGGTCTTATGTGATTGACAGGTTGTCCCGCCCTCTCACCAGTACACAAAGAAGAGATGTATTTTCAAAAGAGGAGGTGAAGTTCTTTTCATTAAAAACTACAAGAGCACATAATGACAGTACTTTAATAATAATAAAGTGTCCATTTTGACAGAGACTCACGCATTCAGTCCCTCCTCGGCATGCATTTTTGGAGCGCACTCTCTCAGGGTGTTGGCGTAGCCGGGCTGCGTCTGAATTCGCACCTTGCACGCTTCCATAGGAGCCAGTGCAATATCAGCGAAAAACTCAGCGCTGGCAGAGGCGGCCAGATAAACGGATGTCCTCCACAAATAAGCATTCTCCTGTTTGCCAAACACAAACAGTTAGTGGGTGATCTACTGCTAAATTTAATATTAAGATGCCGACGCTCACCTCTCCGAGCATGTCATTGTACAGCGCCTTAAAGATTTCATAGAAACCAAACTTGCAGAGCCCTTGCATGGAGTAACCGATGAATGTAGGAGCCCAGCCTTTACCCAGCCCTCTGAAACCATCCTCTCTCAAAGTGACCGAGAAACCATTGAAGATGGACTTGTACTTCTCTGGGTCCACCTGGAAGACAAGATCAGTGTGTTTGTGAGTGTTCGGTAGGGCCAGAGGGAATCTGCAGACATTTTTTGGTATTTCTGTACAGAATTTTGGTAAAATCTGCGGATTTATGCGAAATGATTTTTGGAGTGTCATAACTAAAACCTTAATATATGAAATAAAAAGTAGTAACTTTTTAACTTGTATTTTATGTTTACTGTATTGTAAATATTGTACAATGTTTACTATATTGTAAATAAATCATAAATATTTTCATATTAGTCAATAATATTACAGAAATTAATTAAAAACCTGAATAAATATGAATTTACACAAATTTACACAAGTAAATAAACAATCAGTGATGGGCTAAAAATCTGCGCAGATTCTGTGTGGGCCTAGTGTTCGGTAATGGAGTTAGTCAAAAATAAGACCCCATTTTGTGTTTAGGTGCATTTAAAAGATAGTACAGTAAAAAAAAAAAAAAAAGTAATTATTTTCTTTATTATGTAGTTACAAACTTTATGAGATTCTTTCTTCTGTTTGACATCAAATATATTCTGAATAATGTTATAAACTGACAGACATTGTTTCCAATGAGTATTGAAAATATTACTATGGACTTCAGAATATCTTCTTTTGAGTTCAATAGAAGAAGAAACAAAATCAAACAGGTTTGAGATGAGTGAAGGGTGAGTAAAAGTTGACAGAATTTCCATTTTTGGGTAAACTATCGTAATATTTAACAATGTTAGGATGAGAAATGTTACTTTTGAAATGTAATACTCATTTAAAATATTGTTAAAAGACTATATTTGATTACTTTTCAACGGCTATTCCTTTTTAAACATTTAAAACAGAAAGGATTAACCTTAATGTAGTATTCAACACTGGTTACTGTCAGCCTTTCAAAAATTCTTTAAATTAAGATGATATTAAATTGATTTTAAAGCACAGCTGTCACGAAACAAGACTTAAGCACTTTTATTTGTGATCAATTCTGAGTTCTTTCCAGTTATCCAGTACAATTCTAACAGAAAAATAAAGTTTCTTACAAGATACAAGCAAGATTCTTTCACAATTTTGATTTCACATCAGACAATTGTGAGTTAAATCATGTAGCTCTGTGTAAAAAAAAGTAAGAATTATGTCATGTGAAGTCTTAATAAATGCAGGATAAATGCAATTTCTATCTCTCAAAAGTAAAAACAGCTTCTGAACCGAGCAGTCAGTAATTCCAGCTTTACTTCCTGCACAAACCTGCGCAGATTTATAACAAATTAGCATAATGCCTGCGAGGTTTTCAATACTTTTTTCATGAAGAACAACTGCATGAACCCTCACACTACTGTAACTTTAGCTGAGGCCTTAAAAAGTTTGGTTTGTGTAGTTGGTATGTTTAAAGAAATAGTTTACCCACAGCTATAAATACTATTTATTCACATCCATGTAGTTCCAAACCATTAGGAGTTTATTTATTCTGTAGAACAGCAAACAAGATTTTCTGGAAAAAGCTAAAAACTTCTTCAGTAGGAAAAACAAATACCATGGAAGTCAACGGTTTTCTTCAAAATACCTTCTTTGGTATTTAACTGAAGAAAGAAACTCAAACAGGTCTGTCAACAGTGAAGGGTGAGTAAATTATGACAGAATTTTCTGTTCTGGGTGTACTACCCCTTTAAGATGACACTGTTTTCTGCTTAAGAATCCACTTTACATGCAACTCTGAAATGACTTGATAAATATGGTATCACAGTGTTAACAGTGCAGAGAATTCAGATATGGTAATGATTGCTTGGTTTTTGAAACTAAGTGACAGACCAATCACAGCAGACTGGGCCCTCTTTCTGACCAATTAGAGTATTATTTGAATCGCTATTCAATCAATGAACCAGCCAATTCAGACACTATGAGGGAAAAAATGGTGATGCAATACATCTGAGAAATAGAGATGAAACACACCTGGATGCGGCATTTAATAAGGTCGAGGGGCACGACTGCTGTGTGTGTGAGGCCGCAGCTCAAAATCCCACCAAAACCGCAGAGGGCGTAATATTTATTTGAGCCATATTCACAGCTCACTTCAGCATCTGAGGGTGGAAAACACACATTAGATATCAACAAAATTTATTTGAAATATCTTTCAGTATCTCTGTGTGTGATACAGAGACAAAAATAATTAAAACGTATGCCAAACTCTTAAAAACAAAGGTACATTGACAGTTTTGTGACATTTAAGTAAATTTTAATGTGTTTGGAGAAATGAAGTGAAATTAGATGCAGGTCAAGATCACCAAGCCTAGCTCTCTTGACAAATATTATAAGTTTAAAACAGATGTCGAAATGTCAAATTTATAAACCATTTTAGGCTTTTTTTTTTACACCGTAACTCTAATTAAAAATAGTCTAATGTGTCTTTTATAAGTGCAGCAGACTGACAAGCACCAAAACAGTTGCATTCATCAAGCAAAACTACTGTATATGACTGCAGAATAACTACTGTAGTCCACAAACAATTTGGAAAGCATTTATGATGCTGTTATATAATTTTGTCTGCATTTAACTGTGAAGACGAAATCTATCAGCATGCTATTTCTTTTCATTTCCTTCGGCTTAGTCCTTTTATTCATCAGCGGTCACCACGGTGGAATGAACCTCCCCTGTTATTTCAAATTTCTCTTTTTTTGGATCAACATTTAATAGTCTTTCACATTCAGGTGCAATCTTTACTTGGAAAAAGGCAACTAAGAGTTAGCCGGCAATGAAGATAGGGTAAAGTCTATTAGCCAAACGTCTAATCCTTGTGGAGGAGCTTAATTCTTTACCAATGGAATGACAAGCATTTGAATAGAGTTCATTTTAAAAACGGTAGCATTATTTCAGTAGGCATTAAAACAACACCAGAAACCATTCTAAACATTGTACAAAACATACAATATTAATGTCCGTAAAATAACCACCAACAAGCAAATAACCTAATCAAACAATACACAAAACGAAATACCAAACAATAAAATTAAGTAACAAAGTAACAACAAAAGTCAAATAATTCAAACTAAATAACAAATAAAGCATTTAAAAATATTAAATACAATCATTACAAACAAATAAAACATTATATATAAAACAAAAGCTGAAATATGAACAAAGCAAACCCTGACAAAACAAAGCAAAGAACTGAATTCACAAAATAAAGAACATCCTACCGTCATAAGATGCTGCAGCAAGTTTGCGCTTTGTCTGCTGTTTCTCATGCTGCTGGTCTGTTTTAATGGAAAAAAGCGGAGCCTGGAAAGGATTCGACCGTGCCAACTGTGTTAGAGTGTTTGGGTACATTTTTACCAGGGTTTGCTGCCAAAACACACAGGTGATGATTAAAACCACACACAAATTAGAAGTTCCTTTGCAAACATTCCTCAGAAACACTACAATCACTTATCCATCAGTTAACTACCTCCAAAAACGCATGCTATAATGAAGGTTCACTCACTTGTTGGTTGTAATGCACTGGGTGCATGGACGACAGGCGGATCTGAGACATCAAATGACCTCAGACTAAATCACCATGACCTTCTGTGACGTCACTACACTGAAAGTTCACTTCAGCTGTACCATAACACCACGATGCTACTAGGGGCCATCCTGGCATTTATAAATAACACTGATTTATAAAAAAATAAATAAACACATCTCCATAGGTTTTGTTAGAAATATGTCAAATCAAATTGTAGTAAGTGTACGGTTGAGCTCATGGGAGCGCGTGTGAGCTCATTACGCACAGCAGTGGCTGGATTAAGCCGATTAAACTCAATGAGACGGTCTATTCCTGGAGCAGAGCAGAGTCTTGTGCTGTAAGATCCTGTACAAGATCAGCTTCAGGTCAGACTTCCCAGTGTCTCTGTGTAGAACTGTAATATTAACTGTTAAGGCACTACATAGATTTAGGGCAAGTTGGTTTAACCCAAAAAAGATTGTATAATTCACTCACCCTTGATGTATGACTTTCTTCTTTCAGATTTCAAACAGTTGGAGTGGCTTTAAATTTGATCCTGGCTCTTCCGTATTGTATAATAGTGTTGTGTAGCTTTTATTCTGAAGCTTACAAAAGAGCCTTAAATAGTAAAAATCTATCGATGTCTGTTAGATGTAACTTTGACATCAAGGTAGTTTACAAGTATTGGAGGGATACAAAATCAGAGTAAATTGTATTTGAAGATGACATACAATTTTAAAAATTATATTATAATACTTTTGTAGGGCGCATCATGGTGGCGCAGTGGGTAGCACGATCGCCTCACAGCAAGAAGGTTACTGGTTTGAGCCTTGGCTGGGTCAGTTGGCGTTTCTGTGTGGAGTTTGTATGTACTCCCAGTGATCGCGTGGGTTTCTTCCGGGTGCTCCGGTTTCCCCCAGAAGCCCAAAGACATGCAGTATAGGTGAATTGGGTAAGCTAAACTGTGTGTGAAAGAGTGTATGGGTGTTTCACAGTGATGTGTTGCAGCTGGAAGGGCATTCGCTGCGTAAAACATATGTTGCATAAGTTGGCGGTTCATTCTGCTGTGGCAACCCCAGATTTATAAAGGGACTAAGTCAAAAAGAACATAAATGAATGACTGAACAATACTTGTGTCATTATGTTAGTGGTCAAGAGCATCAGGGTATGGATGACAAATGAATGGCAAGGTTTTGTAAACAAATGAGTTTGCATTTTTGATTTCATTTTGACAAAGCGCCCACTGGCCGGCTCAAACAAATGTGGTTGAGCAAAAAACTCAAGCTTCTCTAAATTTTGGGGTCAATTTCATTATTTGGGGAAGTTAATATGTAATCAATGAATGTACTAGTAATAGATTCATGCTATTAGTATTTATTAAATTTTTTTTAAAGATGCAAGCTTAGTTTTCTGTTATCCTAGTGCATTAAAAAAACAACAACTCCATGTCCATGTACCAAAACTGTCATAAAAATAGAATAGAATTATTTTTTCTTCACCAGCATCAGCTCTTACCATGATTATCAAATTTCAGAATTGTTACCCTTTAAATGCTAGTTTGTTTACAAAATTGTCCAGGTGGTTATGATTTTTTTAAAAATATTAGTTGTTTTCCATATACTGAATACTAAGCAGCCTTTTTTGTTAGTCTTGTATGCATAAATAATAAACAAAACCCTTTTAAAACATTCATATCATTTATGTAGTGATAGATTTTATAAATCTAATGAATACACAGTAGCTAAAGATTAAACTGTAGTAATTGGAAAAGATACCTTATCAACTGTTATTTAAAGAAAGTTTGTATATAGTTTTGGAACAAGTGGAGGATGAGTAAATGAAGACAGAATTTTCATCAACAGGAACATAGACTCTTTATTAAGAGAAATGTGATAGTAAATTAGATGAAACATATATACTCACTCAAACAAAATGAACCAGTCAGATAAGATGCATGATAGGAAGTAAACCACTTTATTATATTGTACTCTTTCATAAGTACCTTAACCTCCAGTTTTATCCTACAGCACCTTATAATGTAAAATGTGTACATTTTCAGAATAAAAATAAAAAAAAATCTCAAATGCATGTCTCCAAAGCAGAGTAAAGGTTATAATAGGGTCATAATAACTGGAATTTTACTCGTTGTCAAGATCTACTCGTGTAATAAGCTCTAGCATGATTAAAAAATATTTTTTGGTTACAATAAGGATTTATTTGCTAGCATTAATGCATTAAAAGACCTAACAAAGAAGATTTTTGCAGCAATTATTTAGTTTATTAGTTCACCCAAAAAAAGGAAAATTCTGCCTTAATTTATTCACATTTAATTGTTTGTACTTGTTAATTGTTAGATTTTTTAATCTTTTTAATTAAGTTCTGTTACAACAAAAGATATTTTGAAGAGTGTTGAAAGCCTGTAACTATTGACTTCCCCAGAATTTGTTTTTCCTTATCAGGGTTCATACACATTTTTACTACTAAAATTCCATAACTTTTCCCAAGACTTCCAAGTAAATTTTTATGACCTAATGTTTCATGTGATGTCTACATAGGCATGGTAAAAAACAATATATGTTAAAATTTATTACAGCGTATCATAAAACAATCTATTTAGTTTCAGCTTACAATTATATCTACATTTAAAGTCAGAATTATTGCCCCCCCCTTAGAATTTTTTTCTTTTTTTTAATTTTTCCAAATGATGTTTAACAGAGGAAGGAAATTTTTAGCCTCTTTAAACAAATTTTTTCTGATAGTCTACAGAACAAACCCACCATTATACAATAACTTGCCCAATTCCCCTAACCTGCCTAGTTAACCTAGTTAAGCATTTAAATGTAAGTTTAAGCTGTATAGAAGTGTCTTGAAAAATATCTAGTCAAATATTACTTACTGTCATCATGGCAAAGATCAAATAAATCAGTTATTAGAAATGAGTTATTAAAACTATTATGTTTGGAAATGTGTTGAAAAAAATCTTCTCTCTGTTAAACAGAAATTGGGGAAAAAAATAACAGGGGGGCTAATAATTCTGACTTTAACTGTATTTAAAATTGATTAAGATACCGCACTAATGTGATAGTATTTGACTGGCCAAGAACAGAAAAGTAGTAAAGACAACTAACCGATATTCAAGTATACAGATATCCATTTTCTATGACTTTTCCAAAACTTTGTTGGTTTTTCTGATTTCCCAAAACTTTTCCAGGCCTGGAAAATGCCATGTCAAAAATTCCATGACTTTTCTAGGTTTTCCATGACTGTATGAACGCTGTCCTATGAATGTCAATAGTTACAGGTTTCCAACCTTCTTAAAAACATCTTGTATGTGCAACAAAAAAAAAATGATTTGGAACAATTAAGGATGAGTAAATGCATTTTCATTTTTGGATGAACTATCTCTTTAAATATTAGCAGAAATTTTCATAATGAATTAACTAATGATAACTTTTGATCTTAAATCTACATTGGCAAATGCTTTAAACAACACTAAGATTAAATGTAGAAGCACCGTTCTTTGTTAGTTTACCAATGTCGACAAATCAAACCCTGTTGTGAAGGATTACATATCTGAAAGTCATTTACATTATAGTAGTGATGATTTACAGTATACACAGTTAAAGTCAGAATTATTAGCTCCCCTTTGAATTTTATTATTATTTTTTTTATATTTCCTAAATGATACTTAACAGAGCAAGGAAATTTTCACAGTATGTCTGATAATATTTTTTCTTCTGGAGAAAGTCTTATTTGTTTTATTTTGGCTAGAATAAAAGCAGTTTTTAATTTTTTAAAAACCACTTAAGACCAAAATTATTAGCCCCTTTAAGCTATATATATTTTTTCTCGATATAGTATAACGATGGTTTGTTAGGTAGACTAACTTGTCTAGTTAACCTAGTTAAGCCTTTAAATGTCACTTTAAGCTGTATAGAAGTGTCTTGAAAAACATCTAGTAAAATATTACTTACTGTCATCATTGCAAAGATAAAATAAATCAGTTATTAGAAATGAGTTATTAAAACTATTATGATTAGAAATATGTTTTCTGTTTCTGGTTTATATGTTTTAATGGGAATTTTTTTCTCCATTAACAGAAATTAGAGAAGAAAAAAATTAAACCGGGGGCTTAATAATTCTGACTTCAACTGTATATTTAAGGGATTTTTCAAAATCCATTTTTTGGTTGCACACTCACAAATTAGGCTGGTAGTTTACTTAATTTCAAAGGTTTTACACAAAAAAAATTAAGCCATAAAAATTATAACAAAAATAAACAATATAATACATTGCAAAACAGTTTATTGAAAATAGTTGTATTTAAACAACAGATACATAAATACCACAAGGGTCATTAAGATGAATATGGTCTTCTGAAGAACTACACATGGAAAATAAATGCAAAAGAAATAAAATACTCTCACAAGTAGACGTTAAATGTAGTTCACAAAAAAAAAAAAAAAAAAGTGTATTTCTTCGAATCCTTCTGACTCAATTTGACTCCCATTGATGGACAGCACCAACAATTAATCCACGAAAACAAACAAACAAACACACTCGCTCACTCGACATACAAAAGGCAAGAAAAGTGACCGTTTTAAAATCATTCCTCTAAACCGGTTCATTTGGAAGAGCAAAAAGTAGAGAAAATGAGTGTCTGTCACTGCTTGAATATATAAAGTTCGCAGTTTAAAGTCAATGGCTGCTGAATCACCATAGGGGCGCATTGGTTAAGTATTTTCTATTATTATTTTTTTTATTTGCTGGTACTGTCATCTGTGCCGCTCTGCTTGAACAGTCCCACGTCATTAGTCTCCATGGCCTGGTAGATGAAGAACAGGAATCCGGCCACGGCGCTCAGCAGGACCAGCTGGACCCACACCGGCAGACTGCGGCGGGATCTGCTCTTTACTGTAGGAGGCGCTGTGGACTTGGAGGCAGACAGAGGGATGGAGGACACGCGGGGAACAGATCTGGACTCTGTGTAGGACGAGGTGGAGGAGAACGAAGAGGAGGAGGTGGTTTGTTTAAGATCAGAAAGACGCTGACGGGATTCGTTGAGCCATGTGTCGATCAGGGGACGACCAGCTGCTCCTCTGATTGGCCGACGGCAGGTCGCGCTGAAGATACATTAGAATTTTTTTTAACTTTGATTCTCAGAAAACAGCAATATTTTTGGCAAATTTCCTTCAAAATGGAATTTCTTTTTACTAAAAACAAGTGATATATTTGGGTGATATATATTTTATAACAAAATATAACAAAAATATAAATATAATTACAATACAAATATAACAAAAAATACTCCAGTTTTATACTTGCATACATGCATATTACTTAATTGTTTAATTTACAGTTTAATATTTTTGCTACATGTACTTATATATTTGGGGTTGTGACAAATGACCTTGACAGAAATAAAAAAAATATATATTTCACACATACAACCATGGAACATTTCGATGACCATGGTAGTTTTCAAATTAAAATTATATATATACACATATATAAAAAAAAACATTAAGCATGTTGCAAAAAAAAAAAAAAAAAATGTCAGGACAATATAACTGTCTGAAATGTAGCCAAAACATTGTTTATTAAACTTAACATTATGAACATTACCCAAAATCCTTAAAAGAAAGCAAGAAAAATGGACTGTACGTTTACATTTTTTCAGGGTCTGTACACCCTTTATATACACTTTTATTTAAATGTTTCCACCATTACAAATTTCTAGAATTATCATTTTTATATTATTATGCTTAAAACTGTATACATTTTTTCCCCAAGTGTCCATAGTTATGTGGATTAATAAAAACAAATGTTTTAAATTTGCTTTAAAGGGGCAATGAACAGCACATTTCTAAATGTCATAATGTATTGTTGAGGTTCAAGAATTTTTTTCTGCAAAAACACGAACACTTACACCCGTCACAATATCCATATTCTGTTGTATGATATATTGCACCAAAATATTGCGATAAACAATATTGTCATTTTAAGACGATTTTATTAGACATTCTACCAAAAATTTGCATTATCTGTCCTTGAAATAAAAAAACAAATACAGTGTATAAAAAGTATTTATTCCCAATGTGTAAAATGGACTGATGGTTGATTTCTGCGAGTTGTTTTGTAAAGAAATATATGATTCATTTGGTTCTCAGAGTTTTTGTCTTATTAAAAACACTTTACAAAATGTACAAAACCTGTCATTGTCCTTGGCTCAATTGAACCTACAGTATAGCTTTAATAGTTTTGTTATTTAGAATAAAAAGTGCCACAAATAGCAAGTTTAAGTTGCTATCATTCACATCAATTGATTACAAACATGAAATTCTAAATACATTCCACAAATAAACACTATTTTAAAACCGTCCCCATGTTTATGTCAGTCCTGTCACATTTGCACTACATTTAACATAAAATGCATGCAATACACCTTTATGTCTATGACTGGCTATGGCTATGAGAAATTCATCAGATGGAAGAGGAGCTGACAGTGATCAAGGATGTGTTCTGTCATTGAATTGTTTGATTTTGTGCTTGTTTTTGTGACAAGCTAAAACGTCAGGTCTTGTCATATTTTTTTTTTTTATAAGTGAAAATGTGCCAATTCGAATTGGTTACAAGTTTAACATTTTAAAATAATAGAAGTAAACCGTATAATTCATGTCCCATTTGAAGTACATTTTTAAAAACAGACACTTTGACTTGAGCTTGTTCTCAGAAAATGTTCAGAAAGTTTGAATGATCTGGGCTCCATACCTGATTCCAGTGGGAGTGTTGAGGTTTTCAGTGGGGAAGATTTCTTTAAGCACGTCTCTCTCCACCGCCCTCGGGGTCTGATCAATGGCTGACACCTTTTCAACCTGCGCACAAGAACAAAAGAGCCACAAAATTGTGAACACAGATCACTGCGATTCTAAAAATGTTTTCAGCTTTCACTTTAAAAAACTAAAAGGGAAAACATTATGTAACATCACAGCCAAGTATAACACGAGTGAGCCCAAAATCATTATTCAAATGTCCTCATCCCAATTAACCACCGGTGGAGCCAAACACCATGTAGCTCAAAGTTACCATCATTGTCTCCTTCATATCCATCAGCTTGTTATCGAGTCCTCGGACAGGAGTGATTTGGGAGAGGAAAGGGGTGATTTTGGAATGTCTTGATTTGGGATGGGTCTGTGGTGAACCACAGCTCTCCTGATAAACCAATAAAAGCTTTAATGATGACTAACAGAAGATTTACATGCATGTTTTAAGCAGACAATAAACAAGTAAACATTTTAACCTGTTTTTCTTTATCAGAATAAGGTTATTTACTGCTAGTTATCTTCCCCTTAGACAAATTTGCCCATTATGCAAACACATTAACCTGCTTCCTGTGAGTTTATAAGTGTGCATGTGTGATATCTGTCAGAAAAACATCCTTACTGTGGCTTTAAGATCATCCAGAGAAAGAAAGTAAACACTTTGGACCAGAAGAGTAAACATTATAAATGTTGCGTTGACAGCTTATTGTAGAGCATGTACACAAGGTGAATAAGTTCTTTATGTAAGGTGATTTTGGAGAGTTATCATCATATTAGCGTGTAATTAAAAGTTCAACAATTGTCCCATCAAACCGGGATTTGTCCAACCTTAGCATTTAAACAATATTTGAATGAAAACATTTATCTGCATGTTTACAGATTCAAGTCGGTCAGATAAATTGCACTAAAACTGCTGGTGGGGTGTTTCCCAGTGATGAGTTGCGGCTGGAAGAGCATCCGCTGCATAAAACATGCTGGATAAGTTAGCGGTTCATTCCACTGTGGCGAACCCTGATTAATAAAGGGATGAAGCTTAAAAGAAAATGAATGAATGAATGCTGGTTGGTGGTGGTGTTCAAGGAGTGATTCATTCACACGATATGTTCAAACAGCTGATTCATTTAGAAATAATGTGACTGTTTATGAAAGGATCACTGTTTTGTTTACTCAAATGATTACTGCAATGTTGCTCTCTGAGATGTACAAATATTCTGCTTTGGTTCTTGAGCTATTAACATTGGCAAAACAGAAAAACAAACAATGTTGTCTACAATGCAACTCGATCAATATTAGCTGTGATGATTTGAAGATATTTAGGAATTGTGGTTATGCTTGCTTGATGGTACAAAGTGAAACATTTACAATATTACTGTTGATAAAAAAAATAATGATATAAAAAATAACACACCCAACCCTACTAAAACCTGCTCCATTACTTCAAAAAAACACAATTTGCAATCTGCAAACCTGAGAAAGTTCACATGACACAGTAAGAGAGTCCTCAGAAACCAAACAGAAGTTCTTGTAAGGAAGTGAATGTGATGGGAAAACCTCTTTTTGTCGATCACTGGAAGGCGAGAGACAGCACATCATGTCTACCAAGGGTTTGGAAGGTTTGCTCTGACTCAAAACAGGCTTTGAAAGCTTCGATACGGCAGCAGATCTGACACCCTGGGCCTTTAGAGAATAAACAGAGCCTCATAAGCTGCCAAAATGTATATTTAATAGAGTTATAAGCAGTGCATAACTGCGAAACATACCAGAAGACCACCATTTGCAGATCTACAGCTCAGGACGTCCTGCATACCCTGGTCATCCACCTGATTTATTAATGTAGCATAATGAACATGCAATTAATTCCAAAATGAAGACTGGATAGATCTAATATATTGCTTAAAAGCTGAAAGCATCAACTAGAGATGTAAATGTGTGCATCTTCACCTCAACACAAGCAGTATTAATCAGAGAAACTAGTGGCTCTCGACTGGATTGTCTATGCGGAGGGGAGGGGATGTCAGCAGTATTCTCATCATGCTACAAAAGAAACCACAAGAGGCAAACCAATCAGCTCAACTGTTAAATGCGAGGCTTTTATATTTATGGATGCTTTAAGAAACATAGCTCTGACACCTTGTTGTTCAGACTGGATACTGGGCGTTTTGTTGATTCTGTTGCAGACATGGAGTAGCGCTTAGAGGGTTTGGGATCCTTCGGCACTGTCTTTATTAATGTAAGAGCAATGTAAGTAACACGGTGGCACTAGAATATGACATGATGTTCATGAATGCTTTCTACTGGACCTACCAAAGGCTGTACTTTCATCCTCATCAGAGAAACAGACACCTCCTTCACTATTGAGGGCTCAGAGAAATCCTACAAAACACATGATTCCCAAACAAACACATGATGAAATTTCTTGCGGAAAATGAATGAAATATTATAACAGAGGGTCAGCACTTTTATGCCGAGTTCAGACTGTAGGATTTTCAAAGTAGTTGTGTCACAGATGTTTTTACACTGCATGACTATCTGGGCTAGCGTTTCATCGCTGCTTTGTTTACACTGCAAGATGGATCGGCAACAACATTGCATGACTTTAAAATAGGAGAAATCACTGACAACTTTGTCCAAACTACGTCTCATAACCAATCACACACAGTAAGTAACACGTAAACAACGCAAGTCACAAAGTATATTTTTTGTTGATAACTACATAACGAGGTGATAGTTTTTAGTTTTTGATAGTTTACACTGTGTGGTTATTAATTATGTGAACGAGCACTAATTGGCCTGTGATTTCAGGCATTTGTCACTGATTTCCCAAAACCTTTTAGGAGAGTCAAAATCAGGGCTAAAATCATGCAGTCTAAACTCAGCATTAGGCAGTCCATTTCTT
The DNA here is from genome assembly GCF_052040795.2 of Danio rerio. Taxonomy (NCBI): domain Eukaryota; kingdom Metazoa; phylum Chordata; class Actinopteri; order Cypriniformes; family Danionidae; genus Danio; species Danio rerio. Next base: position 17,416,068 of record NC_141024.2, read on the forward strand.
TGGCCCCACATTTAATAATTTGACAAAATAACTTAAAACTGGTTTAACAAAAAACTTGTATAATTAGAATTTTTAAAAAATGCATAAAATCTTTAAATTACAACTAAAAGAAAAAAAATGTCAACATGGGTTGTAGCAATTATTATGAATTTATTTAAAAAAAATTTAATTCTAAATAATCTGATTGAAACATGTTTTCCTTGGAATGTTGCCTTGCTTTTATTTGTGCAATTATTGTATTGTTCTTTAATTTTCTTGTAAATTTCCCCACTGTAGGAAGAATATAGGTTTATCTAAACTAATTAAATTAAGGTCTAGAAAGCCCCACATATTGGGAGATTGCTATGAGTAATAAAATTCTAATTAGCTTAATAATACTAGTAACGTGCTTATCTTATATCACCTTTTCTTATGCAGTGTAGTTCCTGTGTAGTCTGAAATTTAGATTTTTTTCTAGTTTACATAAGTCAATACAGTAATTATTTTAGTTTTTTTATTTTTACATACACTTCTAACATGTTATAAAAATGCTTATACATGCTTTTCTATTATGTACATGGCCCTTTATTTCTAAATGACTGCCCTCTCTGTTTATTGGCTGGTGGCATGTTATAAACTAGTTCCGAATAGGTCATTATTATTCGCGCCAGCCAAGAAAGTGGTCGTGGTGAGCACGTGCTCTTGTAAAATATATATTTTTGTTGATCTGTTTGTTTTTATTATTCACAATGTATCTTTTCCTTTTTATAATTGTTAATATGCACCCATCATTGCCGGTTGCCAGGTAAAACTGCTGGAACTGATCACTGTGTTTTTTTATCCGTTTACGAGAATAAAACAGTCCGTCCAAGACGTGATTTGGTGTCAGATCTGATCCTTACTTTACACAACACAAAGGAAACCGATCACCAACCGTTACACACTCGTGAAATTAATAATCAGCTACAAAATGGTTTTAGTAAAATAAAAAAAACAATAATTTGTGCAAACGTTGGTGTAATTTTATAACTGGTTAAATAGATCCAAATTGTGTAAATAACATACACAGACTCTAAAAGCACGATCAAAATTCGTGTTAAAATTTGAAAAAGTACTGCTTAACAGAAATGACCCAGACTTCGAATGAACCTTTGAATCTCAAAGAACCCTCAGATGTCCTGTTATTCATGTCAAACTGAAATCTCAGTAGAGGGATTATACCGAGAACAACACCTTGTCAGAGGATGAGGCCTCATTCAGAACTGAGCGGACCGGTGCACTGCGGCGTCTCAGCGATTCACTCTTGGATGAGAGTTTTGATGTCCTGTCTGAAAGCAAAGGCCTGGTCTCTCTCCTGCCTGCCTTTATAATGTGAGGACAGAAGCAGGTTCTTCAGGTCAAGCTAATAACTTTGACACTATGATTGCCTCTCTACCACCTACCCCAGGTCCTGTTCTTCTCCTATCCTCGGAAACTGCAAAACACTCTGCAGACGAGAGCTCAGAGTTCTCCTGCAAACCCCACACATGCACGTAAACCATTGAGCAGCAAAATAGGTCACACCACCCTCACCTTATTTGAGAAACAAATACGAGCACAAGAAAACACAGTGTTCACCTGTGTGCAAACCCAAACACACCCTGTGCACGTCCTGAACGTATTTTTGACTTCACCACCACACCCAGAAACCAGGTGATGTGCATTAGTAACATAACCACAGATTGAGTTACGGTGTCGTCGCTGGCAGGAACCATCTGATCCGGCCTGTGAGAGGATCTCTTCAACTTTCTCTTAACATTCAAGACGGGCCAGTCCTCCTCCTCCACATCCTCCTAAACATCACACATGGAAAGGTCTACCAGCTTACATTCAGAAGCAAACAGCTCTGGAGCATGAAAACATTTAGATGAGGAGTAGTCATGTCGAGAGATCAACAGAAAACAAGGAACTTGATTTGCAAATGATTTAGGCTATGAGATATTACTTTTTAAATCAGGGTTTCTGCAGGTTACACCTAGTTAAATTTAAAACATTTCAGGACATTTTTAAGACCATTATGAATGAAATTTTGGGCTCATTTCACGTTTAGTAAAGTTTCAAATGACACATATGAGAGCTATGAGAAAATAATTAAACCATTATGTTAAATAGAGTTAAAAATTACCTTTTAAAATAAATAGTTTAAATTTTTATTGAGATGGATTGTTGGTGATTGTATGGGTATTGGACAGATTGGATGGCATTACACGAACAAAGGAAAGTTATGACACATTTAAAAAAAGATTTAAGATCTACAACATGATATTTCAGATAATGTAAGACTTTATAAGCCTAAAATTTAGATTTTAAGATAAGGCACTTTAAGACTCAACACCCTGTAAACATATTAGTGATGTAAATCATGAAAAAAAGTTTTGTGTTGGGAGTTATTTTGGTCTTGGTTATGATGTAGAAATGAGAGATGACAGATGTCATTTCCATGTACAATTAATATAGAGATAATAAAATAAAAACAATAAAAAAATAATAACAATAAAACATTAAATCTTAATAATTTTCCATTTGTCATATATAACATACTTTTTGGACTTAATTTTGTTGATAAATGTGTCTATATTAATAATACACATCCCTAGTGACAACATTTCAGAATAAAAAACTTAACATGAAAAATATATTCAAAATTAACTCAAATAATGTAGTATTTTGAGTAATATTATTAGAATTAACAATATACATTCTTTTACATTTGGATTAACAAGTTGGTTGAACATTCCGCTGTGGTGACCCCAGATTAATCAAGGGACTAAGCCAAAAAGATAATGAATGAATCATTAAATATTTGTATTAACTAAACCACAGGTGTCAAACAAGCAGCTCTGCACAGTTCAGTACAAACATAATTGAACACACCTGATGAAACTAATTAAGTCCTTCAGGCTTGTTTAAAACCTACAGTTAAGCTGCGGTCACAGAGTTTGAGCATGCGATATTCTGTCGTGTGTCGCTGCAAAAAAGGGCGGGATTAAACAAGATTATTAAGACATTTTTGAAAGCGAGCGATTGCTCCATGTTTTAAATTTCTGTCCAGAGATGTCATGTTTTGATCCTCGATTGTTCTCACGCAGTCAAGTGATGTGATTTCGCAGGTCAGAGTTCACCAAACTTGAACTTTGCACCGCAGCAACCTGCGAAACTTGCCGCATGACCCCACGCTTCCAGTCTGACGCATTTGTGTGTGTATGAATAGAAGTCTATGGGAGGAAAAGCCCAGTGTGACCGCACCTTACGTGTGTTGGAGTAGGGTTGGAACTAAACTGTGCAAAGCTGCGGCCCTCCAGGGACACCCCTGGACTGAACAATCAAGAATAAACTAAAAGAAATGTAATTCAACTCGATTCATTTAAAATGAGTTCCATTTATATTATAAATTTATATTTTTCCTCTTCAAAAGTGTTTGTGTAACCTAAACAGAAGTTTTTTTTCCTCGCAGTTCTGCGATTATAAAACATACAATAAATTCAATAAATGCATTAACAATACCATGGTTAAAACATTCAAAAATAGTCAAGATACAAGTTGCTAACCAGTTACAATAAGATTTCGTTGCAAATAGACATGGGACAAAGTGTACCGCCGTTTGGAATAGAAATAGTTTGTGTTTTTGAAACTAATGAATGACAGCAGAAGTCATTGATTCATTTGAATTATTCAGCCTGACATGTTTACTGCTCCGAAATATTTGAAGTTTTTTTAAAAAAAAAAAAAAAAGAATATATTTTAGAGCAATAATCACAATACCATGAAACCGTAATATTGTTATTTTGATGATATTGTTACATTATTGTTTTCAAATCCAGAATGGAAACATTAATACACAATGTGCACATATTATAGTCATGTGACAGCCTGAAGAACGTCAGGTCTTTTCTACAGCAGGTGGTGCTGCAGTACTCATAAAAGAAAAAGCTGGGAATATATTCAGGTTGGATGGGGTTAAAAAAGAAAAAGGAATTATTTATATTGGAGAGAAAATGGTCTTCTTTTCTTTTTTGTCCAGTAAAGGGTGGAGGCATGTAGTGATACTGTGTGAACTTTATAAAAGTTTTAAAAGTCTTTGATAACAGAATCCTCTCAGCTAGAGGTTTACAAGAAGCCTAAACAGAAAAGTTTCAGATATGCAGAACTGAGTAAAGTCACACAGCAATGAGAAAGCTACGCATGTCTGAAGGAAAGAAGGGAAGGAATAAGAAGATAAATAAAAGAGGATTAAAGTCTGGGTCAACTTAAAGCCGAAGTAAAAAAAAAAAAAAAAACAGACAAGGGATATGAAATGAGGAGAGCTGCTAGCTGTAATTAAAATCAAGTGGGCCCTCATATCTACAGTCTGGGGATTTTGTTTCATTTACCACACAGTCTGAAACTTCTTTTTAAGAACAGTTCGAATTAATCAACTGAAATGAGACCACTTACATTACACACTTACTTGCTTGATTGCAACCAACCAGCAGATTCATTAAATGGAAAATAAACTAACTGGATATTTTGGAGTGTTCGGAAACAATTTCAGTTACTGTTTTTAAAAATATCTGCATGTAAACTTTCACAACCCTCTAATTCTGTGAATTTTGTAAGTAATTATTTGTACAGGACATAAATGAGGAATTTCTCAGTAAAAAAGTATGCATTACATGATACAAAATAACAAAAACAGGTGTGTTGAAACAATGACAAACTTGCCAAGTCATTTAGTGGAAAAGCAAGTTTTTACGTAAAAAAAAAACAGGATGCAAGATAAGAAAATTAAAATGATAAAACACTAAACAAGTGTAAACGGGATTAAACATTCATGTATTTGACTTGGCTCATGTACTTACTCACCGCATACCCTAACATGACCTAACATGTGAACTTTATGGGATGTTTTTATCAAGTACAACAAAGCAATCCTTCTCTTGCCACCCACATCCTTTTCACATGCTTAATTTTCCACTTGCTCATATCGAGTCACGTAACATGGGTTTATTCGTTCATAGTATGGAAGCACCTTGCACATGATGCAAACGTGATGTAATAACATTTAAAACACCTGGAAAAGGGAAAGAATGAATGCACCAATTTCATCCTTACCCTAGTGTGTTGCCCACTGCGTGTCCTGCTGGTCACTGGTGTTTTCCCTCGACTCCTGACTGGTCTCTCCACAACAGGGATCAGTTCAGCCTCCACTTCTGGTTCAGGCACAGTCACGGGGGCCGGAGCTACGGGTTCTAACAGACATGCAAGACGAAGTTAAACAAGTTCATACTATTGCATCTTATTTATTTATTATAACGCCAGCTTATTTGACAATATCGTCATAGCAAAAATATTTTATGAATAATACAAATATAATACATTTAATAAAAACATTAAAACAAACAAGTTGCATTACATTGAACTGTTTGAATTAATATATACGCAGTAATGAAATATCCTTAAATTAGTAGTTTTCTATATTTGTTTTATGTATTTTATTGCATCATGAGACCTTGATCATTCCTCCAACAACTTTTAACCTTGAAAAGTTTTAAAAAGAGACTTTTATTTTAATAGTTTAAAGTGATATATGGTGTTGGTGTTGCATAACGGTACAAAATCTGCCAGTACATTTTATTATTTTACACTATTTTTTCTTTCCATATTATTATTTCTTAAACATATTTTTTCAAACTACTAAAACATCAATAAGTCACTTTTTTGAACTGTAGAGCTGAATTATCCACATCACGAATTACAAAATACAGAAGCAGATATGTTATACACTGTAGGTTAAAAAAAACAGTTAATTTTACATTTGATTACTCAATAAATGGGGCAGGACAAAATAGCGATATACATAAGGTGGCTATTCTATAAATGGCAGATTGAACCTCATATCAAATGTTGCAATTCTAAGAAATATATGTGATGTTAATAAAAGTAGTATATCTTATGACTTTAATGCATTTATCCCTCTTGATTTACAAATATGATATATTGTGGATGGTTTTCTTGCGATACATCACTAATATGGTGACCTGTCATTATCAGGGGCAATATATCATGATGATATCGTAGTGTAATACGGTACCTGAATATCGGACTATTATTTCACTTTGGTCTTTGTTCTATCTTAAATATTCATTCTTGCAATTTCTTTGATTCACTCCTCTGCAAGATTATTCCAATCAAAGGTAATGATTTTATTCCAAGTAGAGCTTTATGTCAGAAAAAATTGTATTCACATAGAAATATAAAAATCGCAAGAGAATAAAATAGTACAATGTCAGATTTTTTTTTTTTTAGGTATTTGGTAATGTGTTACCTTCCTCCCTGTCGCTGTACTGGTCTGAATCATTGTTGCCATTCTGATTGCCATCAGTCTGTGACGTCTCTGAGGGAAGAGCCACAGCTACAGGAGGACCCTGATCCAGCAGCTTCTGAAGCCGCTTCTCATACACCTTCCTAGTGGATGCTGATGTGAAGAAGACATTAAATGTCAGTATTAGGTCTACACAAGAATCATCCTGCCCAAAATGTAATGTTTATTAAAGAACACATATATTTAGGAGATATAGTTGTTATTACAATTAAGACTAGTGTGTTATTTTCCACTTGATTTCCACTTGGTTTTCTGGAAATCCGAACAGTATTGAGGTAAAATTGAAAATAAAGCACCGTCTATTTGATATGTATCTTTGCTCTATTGTACTCATGTGTGTGATTTGCTTATTACACTTTGTAATAAATGCACTATTTACTTTTGTGAATTATCACGATGTAAAATTATGAATTCTTTCCAAATAGAGTTATTTAACTCATCATAAACAAAAAACTGCAATGTCAGTTTTTTTCCAATATCATGCCGCTATACTGAGGAGCTTTCCAACATCCATTTAAGGACATTGTAGCCATTCAGGACTGAGATGGAAAAACATGGAAATCTGCGTGCTCGGTGAAACTGCTGATTTACTGATAGCACAACAGCAGAACATCATCTGGATCATTCCAGAATCTACACTTGGGTTTAGTTGCTGGTTTTATGCTGAGTGGGAAGAAAAGGTTTTATGACCTCTTACATTTCTTGAGGTTTTTCCATTATAAGATGCATTTTAGATGATTTTTCTCTTTCCTCTTTTTCTAGCAATAAAAAATGCATTTCAAATCTCATTCTACATCATTACAACATTAATTTTCTTTGATCATAAAACTGTGATTTAGGTTAATGATTTAAAAAAATATATAAAATATAAAAAAAAAAAGCTCTGCATGTTATTTTTCTGTAACAACTGATAAGTTACTTTTAACCCAAAAAGGTGACTTTGTAAACATTAGGAATAAATTCTAGCTCTCAAATAAACCATTTCCCACCAAAACGTAATTAACATTGGTTTTTCAGAACAGTTTATGTATTGTTTAATTAGTTAACACTTTACAAAAAAACTTTGTAAGGTCAGCAAAGTATGATTTAACTGACCAAATATATGTTTTGGGGGCCTTTAATGTATACGTTTGCTTTTTCTTGTCTTTTGTCTCATAGGTCTCAAACTTAATTCCTGGAGGGCCACAGCTCTACACAGCTTTGCACCAGCCCTAATCAGACACACCTGATCCAACTATTCAAGGTGTTCAAGACTACTCTGGAACATCCCGATTAGTTTGATCAGCTGTCTTAGAATAGTATTAGGGCACAACTGTGCAGAGGTGCGGGCCTCCAGGAATTGAGTTTGAGACCCATGATCTGAAGGAACTATACAACACATGCAAATATTTACTTTTTGAAGTTGAATCCTTAAAATCGGCTCACCAACAATGGGTCCAGCATTCAGGCCATACTTTAGCAACAGGTCCTTCAAACCCTCATTGCTCAACTCCGTCACATCAACATCGTCAGGACGAACTTTGTCGGTTTTCCTGGTGGCTTTCTGTAAAGAAAAAGCCTCACATTAATGACCATCAGCCATGATGCAGCTCATTTAATAGTTTGATGTGCACATTTTTAAATGACTGCACGCTGCACTATGTACAGATGACATCATGGTAAAGTATTGAACTTGTTAAAGCAACGAGTGTTTAAACACGCCTGACAGGCTCCATATTATACAATAAGAGCAACCAGGGAGGAACTCAAGCAAGCTTTCCCTCAGCCCATAAACATACCGTATACCATACTATATAAAATACTATATACATACTATAAATACAAGAGAAACAGCTTGGAGGCACATGGGTGGAGTTAAACTCTTATCCGTTGCCGTACAACAAGAGGGGTGTTTTTCAGTACATATTTAACTGTTTTTTGGCTCAACCTGTACTTATCTCAAGAAACTATAATGTAAAATATGCATACATCACCTACTGTAAAACTTAAGTGTGAGGGTGAAAAAAAAATATGCAAAGTACACAACCACTTGAAAAATTTTGATTTATATAAAATAATAAAAGTCATTCAGGCAGTGAAATGAAAAGGGATACTGCACATGCAAAGTGCCACAGTGATGGGGACTAAAGGCATTGCAAACGCAGGTTTCTAATGTGGGACGAAAGCAGGAACAATGCAAATCCAGCCACATTCCCTGGAGTAGAGCCCTGATCCACAAACGGGACCATGTGACTAGAAAAGTAGAGGTGAAAACAGTGAAGTGGAGGAGAGAATGTGTTTGGAAGGGGCAGGAGTAGATCATGAAGGCGTATGAGCTGCAGTGAGGGGCCTTGATCAGGGCTGATCTGGAACACTGCCTACTCTCAAAAAAAAAAACAAAAAAAAAAAAACATAAATCTGAGCATTCCAGCAGGACAGAGGAGAAAAAACGTCACTCAGTCTACAGACAACACCCTCACATTTATCAAGTTTCTGTGACAGAGTATATATATACAGGAATCAGAGAGTCAAATTCAATGGCTTTTAAGACCTATTTATGACTCTTTCCATGCATTTTAAGACCTTACAACCACTTTTCAACTGGAAACACTGGCCAGATTTTAACTTGCAGAATATTTACTGAATATTAATGTAAGAAATTAATCCAAAACTAAAATGTTATTCATATATTGAATAAATCTAGTAGGATTTTATTGATTTCATAAATCAGCATATTGCAGAAATAATTTAGGCAAACTTTAGCATACAAACATACAATGCATAAACAAAAATGATACAAAAAAATTACTACTTTGTAAAATAGCATTTAAAACGTTTAAGGGCCTTAAATGTCTTTACATTGATTTATCAACTTTTACATTCTTTTTAAGACACCGCGGACACCCTGTGTGACTGTCAAATGCAGCATGTCAGTGAAAAAAAAGGAGGCTAGTAACTAAAATGGGTTTTGGAGATGAGCAGAACACATTTTATACATGCACAACTCTGGATTAGCATGTTGGCTGAAATTAGAGCTCACATTTCTGCCATAATTCAGTTCATTTGAATGAATTAGGACTGCACAATATAATGTCTCAGCATCGATTTCGCAATGTGATCATTCGCAATAGTCACATCACAAGTATACACAATGTTAAGTCTTATAATTGATCATTTTGCAAGTGTTTTTGAAGGCCTGTGACTGTGTAAGGGTTTTAAAAGCACTCAGGCATTAAAAATTGTTTTACTGTTTGTTATTTTGAAAAATAAATAATGATTAATTTTATTGAATTGTTTATAAAACAAAAAATATGCACTATTATTTGACTTAGGAACGTTTAAAATAACCGATTAACCATTTTTAACCGATTAATGGTATTCATTAACCGATTTTTTTTTTTTTAAAGTTTTGCTGACATATTTGCTAACTCGCGGGACTATAACACCTGTATCATACGCCTACAAACATATTTTGAGAAAGAAGCGACATGAAAAGAGAATTCTGCAGTTTGACACAGAGGAGTTGATGCCAAACCAGCACTGATGGTGATTGCCTCTGTCCTGGATCTACATCCGAAACACCTCAGTTTATTTGCACAACTGGAGAAAGACGCGCAAAACAAAACTTTATTAAATGTGCTCTGCTTTGGAAACACGCTGGCTACAAGTCAGAGAGTCTGGGTTTCCTCTCCATAAGAGTGCGCTCTGAAACCGCTCATAAATAAACCAAATAGGCTATAGTTTGCCGATTTAGGGCACTATTTTATCGATCTAGGCGCAAAGTATGAAGCGCATAGGGCAAAAGCTTTAGGGCGTTTCCAAACCCACTTTTGCTATTTTAATGATGGAAAAATACAGCCTCATCTCACATTCCCTTTAAGAGTCAGTTGCGTCTAGCCATGGTGCGTTTGCTATTTGCATGGCTTACTTTGTAAGTAGAAAATCTGAACACTTCACTAATGAGAAAACAGTTAAACAGACCCCCTGCAGCGCGAGGATAAAGAACGAGCCTCCTCCAATCGGGTCTCTTTACCTTCTCTTTAATTTCATGTGTTTTACGCACTCCACTGAAGACATTCATTACATTTGATTATTCAGTTACTGTATTAAATAAAAACTAAACTATTTACTAAATTATTTTACTATAACCCCAATAACAAAAACATTACCAAATGCTGCTTGTTTACAAGTCTGAGAACATATTTCAACATCCAAAATTACTTACGAATTTAAAGAATATTACATTTCTAAGCTACAAATAAAAAATTTTGGATTTAGCATAAAGTTTCAGAGCAAACTTTTGCTTTTCTGACATTGCTGGTTTGCGATAAGCGATAAGTTTTTTTCTGACCTTCAGTCCTGTGGCTTAGCATATGCCGTTACACACACATGCTTCAATACTAAATGTCATCGCTTTGGAAATTAGCAATAAAAGCAGCATGATGTTTTTGGTTAACCACAATTTGCCCAATTATGGCTTTTGCATCAGAGCTTCAAGACCCGTTTTATTTGAACACAACAACTCTCATAACTCTCACTATGCAGTGATGACATAATCAAATCAATCATCTTTATAGGTCACGATTGTTGCAAATTCTAAACCGTGCACAACAAAACATCCCAGAAATGTGACTGTGAGTGCGTGTCGAATGTTTCTGAAATTACTATCTCAGACACAGGAGCTTCAAAGAGGAATGCAACACACACACATCTGGCAGCCAACATATGAATTCCTTCACACAAGAATCTATTTCCTCAATAAAGGGACCAAACCCACTATAAAAACAGCCTTGTGCAGTTCTTGAATTATTCTACAGCTCCTAGACCTGCAGCTATCTGCTCAAAGCTTTTAATATGGGGTCTATAGGGCTGCATAGTATTGTTATTATTATCATAGTTTGTATCATAACACACAAAATAAGAAAATAAAATAATAATTGTGATTTATAAAAAGACTAACAGTAAATGAAGAAATATTTAAACAAATGATAAATAAATGCACAAAGTATAAACAGTCATCTAAAACACTGAAAACTCTTGAGTCTTAATTTAAGAGATCTACCTTACGAATGGATTTCAACCTTGATAAATCACATACTCTAAAGGGTTTTATTCCTAAAGAAAAACCTATTGCCAGACTATATAGATGAAGAGAGAAAGAAAGAGAGAGAGAGTTAATGGGAGTAAAATGCTGTGCGGGAAGATTTTAGAATGACAGGCAGCACTATCTCATTCACGAGCACTGGAGGTGCCCTTAACATCAAACATCTCTGTAAAACATAAAAGGACTCCTGTGTAGTTGCAGGGGTGGGGGAGTGAGCTTATCAGGTTGGTTATAAAAACAGAACCAACTACAAACTTGTAGTATTCCCGCTTAATAACAGCGTCAACAGACATAAAATTACATCTGATAGAAAAAGGTGAAGAAAAAAGCACCAGGCATGCACTAGAACAATCCAAAACTACAGACTATTGGTTTATGAAATAGCAGCAAATACAAGTGAAGGGAGGAAAACTCCCACTTCTCTAAGTGTTTACCCAGATGTTTCATTGATTTAACAAAACTCAAGAAGCCATCTCAAGGCTTAGTTCGCTGGATTTTAATTTATAGGTTATTAATCTTCCCATATTTCTCATTCAAATTTGGGCTTTTACATCTTCTCAATGGCAACACCTTAATCAGATGTGTAAAAGATTACACAAAGCAGTGCACTTTCATTTAGAATACTTAATAATCCCTACAAAGTCATGCATTTATGAATTTGCCAGATGGAGTTATGGCTTTTGAACTATTATTAGTAATGCAATGAATCAGGCCAAGTCATTTAAGCGGGAAACTGTCGCAGGGTAATGAGTAATAGGATGTTCGACGAATAGGAATCGGTTCTTTTGAACAATTCATTTCAAATTTTGACTCATTAATGGAACTGCATTTCCTGACATCCAGTAGCAACATATTATAGCAATAAGCATTCAAAGTGTTTGATTATATTATGGGTAGTTTATAATATTTCCATTAGCCTTAGTTGCACGGATTAAGCATATATAATTTTAATATAATGTGTATTCATTAAACATCAAGAGCAAAACAAGTCCTCGACTATAATATTATGTATCTATTTTAATAGTACTCATTAAAGTAAAAATTGAGGTTCACAACTGTAAATCTCATTCAAGCATAGCACAAAGCACAAACCACATTTATTTGAAGGAATCGTTCAAACCGACGTTAAGTGATTCACTGAAATGATTCAAGTGAAAAGTAACGATTCGTTCACAAACCGGACACCATAGTAAAAAAGTTCGCCATGCCGGTTTGTTTTCATTTGCGAGACATGTGCAGGCTCACACTACACACTTACAACAATAAACTTAATAATACCAACCTCTCAACTTTTACCAAACAAACAGGCTTTTAAAAGATACATGCCTTGATAAAAATAATAACAATTCAACCTGCGAATTACGTCAACCACATCTGATTCACAATCCATGTGTAGCTAAAACAAAGCAAGCATCTCCAAACAACCCACCCTGCCGGAGCGGCTCCTGTTGGAGACCACGGGCGCTGGAGGAAGCTCCTCGTCGCTGGAAAAGACATCTGGAGAGCCGCTACTTTTTTTGTTTTGCACGGTCAGATTCTTTAAGTACAGCTGCACGTACACGTCCTTTCGCTGATCGCCGTTCGGGAGAGCAACATTATTGGCCAGCAATGCACTTTTAAGCTTGTCTTTAGTAAGCACGGACGGGTCTTCCAGAAATTCCGACATGTCTGTTGGTTCCAGCAGGACACTATCGCTGCCTGGGGCTGATTTCTTTTATGGGATCAGTGACCACCTTAGGAGAGAGACCCCTATTGGATGCGCGCCGCAGAAAGGAGCCTTCTGATTGGCGGGTGGACTATTTAAAATCACTGGCGATAAATAGACGAGTTCGACCTCTTGTTTATAGGAGATTCACTTCGCATAACGAGTAGAAAGAACAATAATTAAGAATAAGACTAAAAATTAAACTACTTAACAGCTGCTTCATTGAGGAAGTAAACAATACGATATAAAAGTGACAATTCATCTAAAGAATTAATACAATATAATGTATTTTAAAGAATTTTGGAGGCAAATAGGAAATTCAATGCATACTGGTTTCCACCATTCTTCAAAATATCTTCCTTTGGGTTTAAAACAAGACATTTTGAAAAGATGTCCAATTCTAAGCTGATTTTGAGACAGAATTGTCATTTTTTGGTGAACTGTATCACCTTAAGATACAACTCATATGTGACTGATCTAGACATACACAAATAAAGAGAAATATTCCAGATGATAAAGGTACAACATTTTATTGGCCAAATGATACAACATATGTTGCAACCAAAGACAAAACGATTAAAGAACTTAAGTCACTTTAAAGTTTTACAAATTTCCCGAGCACTCATGGAAAACATTTACCACAAGTTCACACTACTATTGATAAACACTTGAATAGCAAGTTCCTCAAAAGCACTTCTGCTGAGAGATGTTTTCAAACTGAACACTGAGCTCTTGCGATAACAAACAAATTGTACTGAAAGCACATTATAACACCAAAATAAAACAAAACAAAAGTAAATCTCAACCAAAGTGATCACAGTGCTGCAGAAACCGACCGCTTTTATACCAAGGAGCTGACTGATGCTTCATGGCTATCAAAGAAAGAGCAGGCAGCTGGAGGATTAGCATTAGCACTAGCACTCTCAGCTCTACCGCCGTCTCCTGATTTTCCACAATGCGTACGTGTGGGTTTCATCTTCACGTTTAAAAGTCATGCTTGGCAGCGCGGTCTGTCTCTAGTGAAGAAGGGTGGTGGCACAGCACTCTGCTGGGGTGTGGTTTCTTGACCCGTCCCGTCCCCTGACCTCTCCCTGTCCCGTGATCTTTCCTCCTTTGCCTCGTTGTCTCTCTCTTTTTCCTGACTCAGGCCTTGATCTCTGCTGGAGGGCAGTAAAGCGCTTCAGAGTTCTCTGATGACAGCTCCTCTGTAAGACAATGTGAGGTTTTACCATAGGATACAATAATAGGTTTATGCCTAACTATAAGGGAGTTCTCATGAGAGGGTAAACAATAATCACTGGTAAAATAATTTAGAGTGTATTTTAAGCATAAATGAATATTTATTGTATTGTACACATTGCATTGTAGAGCTGATTGAAAGCTGAAGAGAGCATTTCCTCATACAAATGAGAAGCAAAATATGCTACTTATCAGCTTACCTCTGAAGTGAATGCAGGGACATTTAATAAACGTTTCAAAATTTACTGATAGTTCTAGCGTACTACTGGATTTAGCACTGAAATTAACTACTTACATTTTATTTAAATATTAAAATATATTGTATATGCTTTTCCTTTGGTTAGATATCGAGAGAGGTGTATTAAACGAACAGTGTTTGAATACTTAAGGCATTTAGGAAATGAATGTGCATATTTACTGCAGATTTCACAAAGACAAATTTAAGACTTTTAAGACCTTTATGAATGAAATTTTAGACTTTTACAGGGCAAAACCCTAATAATTTTTTTGTAATGGCCAGTGGATTATATTTGTACATGCCCCGATAAAATTGAAATGTGGTTATTTCTTAGCCACATTTTTTTAAATAGTGTCAAAACATGGTTATATATAAATTGTAGTTTCCAAAACTGTTAAAAAAGGACATTTTGAATGCTGAGAGAAAATTCAGAAATAAAGCTTCATTTTAATCAGAGCATTGTCGAAACATTCCTAAAACTTATTTTAGTGTTTTGTTCTCAATATTTCAATGATTATTCTTCCTAGAAATCTCTCAAAATATTAAATATATAAGTGTTAATTATGTTTCAGAATGCTTAAGAGAACAAAACGTTCTTTTCAAAAACTAAACAGTCAAATAAGGTAATATCAACTAAACTTATGCATACATATACGCAGAACTTTAAAACAAATGTTATTGTAAGGATGCAAGGAAGATAATTAAACCATATTGGTGAAGAGAATCCATCAATTACTTAATCAACATAACTTCTGTTAAACATGTTTTTTTTAGATTGTTGGTTGTAGTGATTGGGAAGCTTCACATGCACAAAGGAAAATTAAGACATGTTTAAAAAGTATTTAAGACACACAACGCCATATTTCAGTGAATTTTTTTCTTTTTAAGGCCTACATTTTCGTTTTCAAATGTTAAGACTTTTTAATACCCCTTGGATACCCAGATTTTCCAATCCTGCTGAAATATTTGAAGGAAATAATGATTTATTACATGATGTAATGTCTATTCAGAAGCAACAGTTATGTTCATGGGAAAATAGTATTACATCATAATAAATGGTTTCAATTGAGCAATTTAACTATTTACGGTCTTCAAAAACAATATTTTGATTAAAATAACAGTAAATACACATTTAAGTGTTGTAATTTCATTTTAATTTGGAGTGTATGGACTTATGCATTAATGTGTTTAAAAAATATACTTGTTTATCTTCTCCAATTACGAATGAGCGACCTATTTGACATCTAGCAAGTACAATCTGGTAATATCGATTATCAAAAGGATAGCATTCACAACTATGTACACTACAATTTGTTAAATAAGCATTCATATTTGCTATTCACTATAATCATACAGATTGAATATAGATCTTTCTCTAAAATGCTACACAAACGCTTCATGTTTACTCTGCTTTAGAGTTAATATTTTGTGATTATTTGACTATGAACATTAGCTATAAATATCAGAATCTTGATAATGATTATAACAATAACATATTAATTATTATCTTGTCTTAAGTTGACAACAGCAGTAAACCCTTCTGAAGATTTTATATTATAAAATGGTTGGCACAAATTTTATTTCAATTATGGTGCAGCCATAAATACTAACTTTGAGTGTGCATTGCCAGCTTTAGTATACTAGAAGCAATATCTATGTAAACTCACCAGGCAGGACACATTTCCAAAGGCCGTATGTTTTGCCTACAGCTGTCTGCCACAGACGCAGAGTGCCATCCTCCGAGCCACTGGCATACAGCTCTCCATCAGGACTAAACCGCACACAGTGCACAGGCCCGAAGTGACCCTTATATGACTCTGAATGGCAGACAAATCAATCATATTGTCAAGCATGAACAAACATATGCTTGGTCATGAGCCAATCCATAATAAACCTTTTTTTTCCATGTGCTTTAGGTATATGAACATGATTATCAACTATATTCATACCCATTTCCTCTTTGGTGGTGTAGTCATATTTGTAAAGCTTGAAATCATCTCCTCCAGCCACAAAGAAGTCTTTATCAGGATGCAGGGAAGCGGAGTGAATGGAAGCAGGGGCGTCTACGGTCTTAATCAGGTCCAAACTGAAGATAACACAAAATATCAGTCTGGCGCTATCAGTTTTCTGTACAGTACAGAACATGTTTTTTGTTCCAACTTGACGTTCAAGGTAATATTTGCACGATATGAAAGATAGAAACCTGTGGGCATTATAGAAAGCGATGGTTCTCCCGTATGTGATGACGAGAGTCTCCCCATCAGGAATGTACTCCATGCTGCTGACAGATGCATCGAATGATAAAGTCTTCACCGCCTCGTTTGTGTTCTTGTCCCAAAGTCTATACATAGAAGATGACACTAAATCAATCTATCTGCATATGTAAAGTCAAAAGATGTTACCATTCGGGATACTCACCTGATGGTTTTGTCGTCGGCAGCTGAAAGAATCTGCTGGTCATTGTTACACCACAGTGCTTTCTTTATGGCAGAAGTGTGGCCTGCAATCTCCTGGGGTTCTGCATTACAAAAGTTACTTTTTAAAACCAGGTTTGCATTTATGAAAGGAAGCGGCTATCATCAAAGCAAATAAACTATTATTTAACTTTCAATACCTGCTTCAGGTTTGCTGAGGTCATAGATGCGCAGTACTTTATCATTTCCTCCAGTCAGGAGATAGTTACTGTCCTGTTGGTTCAACACATGCTGGTAAAAACTCCTAAATGAAATTACTCTGGCAAGTTTACAGAAAGTGACTTCATTTACATGTAGTAATCGGTGATCAAATGATTTGCCTTGATCTGAATAAGACAATAAAATGTTTAAGGTGTTTACATGAGTTACTTTTTGAATATTGCTTTCATGATCCCTTTTTACATGCTATAGCACATAGTTTGATTAACGTTGTTGCGTCATCGTGCTATCCACATTTGCTCTGGAGTTTCATGTAATTTCGGGAGTTTTATTTTTATTTTGTTGACTTTAACTGCAGTTTGGCACTTTCATTCAGGAATAATTCATGCATGCCCCCATGACAAACGAGATTTTGGATTTTGGATATTGGTTTTTTAAAAAAAAAACTCAGCATTTCGCAATGTACACTGTAGATGTCTGTGGTCCTACTGACTTGATAGTGCAGAGAATAGTGTCAAACAGCCGTGTGTATATAGACTGTCCCATTGCAAAATGTGGCAAAAACCCTACACAACGGTAATAGTTTGATTGCGTTTACATGTCTTTACAGTGTCAATGATGTGACTAAAACCGGCATATGCCACGTCTTAATTACATTTCTGTAGAGTTTGATTATGACCTTAATCTGATTAAATTAATGAAAAATTTCTGTTTATATGGTAGAGTCTTAATCAGAGTATTGTCTTAATCGTATTAAAATTGCATTGGTATCCTTGTAAATGTACTGAGTGATTGAACACATGGGTTACTATTGTTCCAAACTTTATTTCATTTTATTTATTACTTTATCTATTGTGGTTTAAATTTAATAAGGAAAGTCCCAGTGACATGCTGTTTCTCCTGTCAGGGTTCACATTTGAAAATGAAGCTAACTGAAACATTTAGTTATGAAACTTTACTGATTGCCGAAGTAAATTATGAGAATCATGAAGCAAATTGAGCCAGCATTCTGTTAACCCGTGGTTTTGAATGACCACAGGTTAACTATTTTAAGTAAGATCATTTCATAAACCAAGTGTTGCATAAATAGTCTGAATATCTCAATATAGATCAGTATTATATCTTACTAAAATTGTTGCAAAATGTTTTAATTAGATACTAGAATAAATTAATGACTTATTCATTTGTTCATACAAGTAGTTTAAAATAAATACATTTAGCCTGTTATGCCAAAGTTGCATTTACTTATTCAAAAATACAGTAAAACTAATATAAAATTATAATAATTTAAAAAACCCACGTTGTGCATAAATATAATTTGAAATGTATATCATATTCCAAGATTACAAAGTCAAGATTTCATCTGCCATAACTCTTGGCTTACACAATTTTGCAGAACTCGTTCTATACATCAGCATGGAATACCTGTGTAAAGTTTACAGACTTCACAATGTGCTTGTGCGCCAGGGTGAGGACCTCGTCTCCAGTGACAGCATCCCATACCTTCCTGTCAGATTCATAAGAAATATAGAAAGTAAACTCATGTTTCAACAATAACAGTTCATCTTTTATTCCTTTAACACTTACGCTGTAAAATCTGCTGCGGCCGTTGCTGCTTTTGTAGCTTCTGTATTCAAGGTGGCACCCCAGACAGCACCCTTGTGACCCAAGAACGTCCCAATCCAGTCCCCTGTGTCACCCTGGCGCAACATAGGTTTGCCATCTGCAAAATTTGAACACAAAAACAAACTTATTTGACAGATACATGACATATGCACACACTTATTTTAAGAAATGCTTACTTTTTAAGCACACTGCCCTGCAAATGTAGGTAAAAATGGTTTTATATTTAAACTTTCTCCTTAATTTTATTTCAGAAAAACATTATTAGCAAGTTATAAATAGCAAAATCATATTGTCAGCCAATGACTATCAAAGCACAACATTGTTCACAATCAAGTAACGTGATAATGTTGTTTTGAAGTCATAATTAAATGTGATTTCAAGCCGAATATTCAAAGTACCATGGTGAACAATATAGGGAGCATGTCACAAGTGGTCACTGCATGAATGTGCAACTATAAAACCAACAATGCCCTGCAATGAGGTTGTGTTTACTGTGAAGAGTTGGTTTTAAGTCCAAGTACATACAAACCTTTACAAGCACTAATGAGGAAATATCCATAAGGAGTTATTCCACTGAACGCCAGATCCACAACAGGTCTGGTGTGACCAGAGCAGGTGAGAGGGGTCTGTCTCATGGCCATACTTACTGAGGACCTAAAAAGATGACAGGACACATAAGCAATTGTACTGAAACATAGCTACGTATTTCTTAAAATTCAAGTATCAAATAAGAGATGTACATATGAAAAATCAGAACAGGTGTGCTGGCTAACACAAGCTTGGCTAGTCAAAGAAAAACAATCATTACCTTGCAAAGCTAGCAAATCAACGTCACACACTAGTACTTTGCGGCCAGATTGCGTATCGGGGATGATTGCGGAGCTGCACTCCCAGCTACAGTGCTGTGCCACCAGCTACACGAGGTGTGTGTGTGTGAGTGTGTGTGTGTGTAAGCTAAACTCGAGCCCTCGCTAACGCTACAGGAACATAATGGAAGCACTAGTGTGAAAGCCCGGCCATCATTTCCGGCCCGCGACGCCACGGGGATTGGACAGAACTGGATCACGTGACCTGTCGTAGCGTCGGTTGAGAAAGCGTACATCCCGTTTTTCTACCAATGGACGTGTATGTACAAATAAAGTGCTAACATGTGCTGTATTATGTTTAAATTCCATTATCTAATATGTAATATCTGGGATAGGAAAGATTCTAGCGTTAATATGAAGACGCTTTCTCAGTACGAACTACAAACGAGGAAAGTTACTACTTTGACACACTTCGTTTATCAGTGTTGTTAACGGATGGTTATATAACTAACGTTATGGCAAATGTGAGGAAATAACATGTTAATAATAATAATAATACTAATAATAATAACAATAATAATAATAATCAGTGCCATAAATCAATAAGCTTTACGCTATTTAAAATATATATAAGGTAAACTTTCTGAGCCACGAAGCGCCCCCTGTAGGTAAGTAACATCTGCACAGGATATAATTACTATTTGAATAGAGCGGTCAGGATAAATATTACACATGGGCTGGTTGCGGTAAAAATGCTTTACATTCAGACATCTCAATGATAATTTTGCGTGCAAGCCTCACTGGTATGTCTACGTGTGCTCTGATGTCATGATAACCTCACTGTCATGGGACACACCTGTTTTAAATGACTTAGAGCAATTTCTGGAAAAACTCACGGAGTTCTTTGAATATTCTGAAGGGATGTGCAGGCAGGCAGGCACGTAGATAGATAGATAGATAGATAGATAGATAGATAGATAGATAGATAGATAGACAGACAGACAGACAGACAGACAGACAGACAGACAGACAGACAGACAGATATAGATAGATAGATAGATAGATAGATAGATAGATAGATAGATAGATAGATAGATAGATAGATAGATAGATAGATAGATAGATAGATAGACAGACAGACAGACAGATATAGATAGATAGATAGATAGATAGATAGATAGATAGATAGATAGATAGATAGACAGAGAGACAGACAGACAGACAGACAGACAGACAGATAGATAGATAGATAGATAGATAGATAGATAGATAGATAGATAGATAGATAGATAGACAGACAGATAGATGATAGATGGATGGATGGATGGACGGACGGACGGACGGACAGACAGACAGACAGATAGATAGATAGATAGATAGACAGACAGATAGATAGATGTTTTATGTTCTCATTGCAATGTCTATTTAAACGTCATCCAAATTAAAGGCAGTGCTTATGACTCATTAATCACAGCTTTTTGCAAATCTTACATAATTGCATCTCTGAAAATCTTGCTAAAGGCCATTAGAGATGAAGATCTACTGTAAGCACACATTTTCATGAGGGGAAAACAGAAATGCAAACACAGGACGCCTCTCTCATTTGAGCATTATCTTAGTAACACAGTAACGCTGAAAGCTTCAGATGCAAATCAGCGTGTGAGTCATGTTGTACCAGCATGCACCGCGACTGTTTCCTAGCACACGGGGGTGTGAGAGGTCCCGATCATTCTAGCGAATCGGTTCGTTCATATGATTCACTATTATGAACCGGTTCAAACGCCATCGCTGAAGTTACCTAATAAAATACTTATGTTTATATTTTATATTTACACAGCTGTGGGTCGGTTATGATCGTCTGCCTAATGGGTGATTAGAAGGGTTAGTTCACTTAGAAATGAAAATGTTTGGCGTAATGACATTTTTGTAATAACATATTAATAAATGCTTCCCACACAGATTCTCAAGCCACATACCACCTTATATAAAATATTTTTATTCAGAAACACTTAAATTAACTGGATACTTAACTTAAAAATGAATATTTGTTAATTTGTGTCAATTTTCTTGGTGTAGTTTCATTTTGACAACCAAGAAGTCCGAGTCAAAAATATATATGTCCAGGCAAAACAAAATGGTAGCACTTTAGTTTATGGAGCAATTCTTATTAATAATTAGTTGCTTATTACCTGATTATTAATAAATTATTGTCTGTTTATTTGTACGTATAAAGTGCATTATAAATATATTCTAAATATATTTTGTATGAACTTACCGATCATACCTAATACCTAAACCCAAATACTAACTTTTAACTGTAATTAGCAACAAATCAGGGGTTTACTGAGGCGAAAGTCATAGTTAATGACTTATTAATAGCACCTTTAAATAAAGTGTGACCATCAAAATTAATACATGTGGCTCCTGACAATACACTAACGACTTTAGAAGTGAATAGTTTTGCCATAGCCAGGAGCCAAGGGTATTATTTTTGCATGTATATATATTTTTTTACTTTCAATGTCTCGTTAGACAATGGGTTGACTTTATACATCAACAAAGACCGAGGCTTCACCTAAATTAAAGTAAATTATATGTGAATGTAAAACTAAATTTTCATTTATGTGTTAGCTATCCGTTTAACAACATTAAAACATTAAATATGTAATGAAAAACATTAGACCTTGACCATTTGGCGATTTAAGAGATTTTGGAACTTTTAAATGTATTAATTAAAACTTTCTAAAGAGTCAATAAGATAAAAAATGCGCAAAAATTAAAATGACAAAAGATTTTTATGTTTGAGCCTCCTCTATGTTCGAAGCTCTGTGCGAGTCGGTTCATTTGAATCGTGAAAACGAACGGAGTGATTCGAGAATCGAACAACACAACACAGGAGGCGTAGCCGTGAGGAACCTTAAATCCGCACCCTGCTTGAGTCTATCGCATTCACTGAATCCTCCCCGTCTCAGAGCAACACAGAGAGCATTTTTCAGCAATGGCCAATTACATCCACGTCCCAGATGGCTCGCCGGCGGTGCCAAAATTAGACGTGACGGTAGATGAGCACGATTATAGAGCCGGGGCGCTGAAACTCATCAAGACACTCAGACCCCATTGGAAGCCTTCGGAGGTCAAAATGAAGGTAATTCTCATGTCTTTTCTCGCCGTTACATTCAGGTGGTCGCACGCGGACCCAATCTAAAAGCAGAAAGTCATCACGAGGTGACAGCGGCATGTTTGACGTCTTATATAATGCAGAAAGCGTAGTTACGCGTGCTGCGCCTTCAAATCCTGAGCTGCGTCACCAGATGAGCCCTTCGGCACCATGGCGCTCAGCAGAGACACAGCAGCCAATGCGAGCTGTCAAACACACTCATTCATTAAAACATCCGGCTCGTGCATGCATGATAAACAGCGTCTAATGCACAATTGCCAGGAGATGAATGCAACAGTAATAAACAAGACGCAAAATTGCACAGGGAAGCAGGTGGGAGGTGGATCCTCCAGTTTGTGCATTGTTGTTTGCTTTTTTTTTTTTAAACAAATGCAATGGTTCTTTGAACTATTAATATGTTATTACTACTTAATTAACTACTTTAATCACTAGATTAGCGAGCAGTATTTACAATTTAAAATGAGTAACTAGTTATTATACATTATGCTACTCTGAAAATAAATAATACCTTTAATCTATTCATGTTAATTCATGCTATGCAAATGGTTACCTAAATAACTATTTCTGTCTTACTTTAATCCATGAATGTTTGTTTGGTCAGATGAGTAAATATGGACAAACCCAACCACTAAGTAGATATTTAAATTGTAAAAAATTAACCCAAAGTTTGGGTTTTGTCCACCTTTGTTTGTTGTTCGTTGAACTATTCACTTCCTTGTACTGGTTGCTGGTGCGCATTACAGTTTTTCTAGAAAGTGTACTTCAAGTCAAGTCAGGTCATCTTTATTTCTGTAGAGCTTTTTCTGATTTAGATTGTGCCAAAGCAGCTTAACAGATGAGGAAAAGAGAATAAAACGATTAACATTAACAATATTACAGATTGTGGAACATTCTAGCATATCAGGCGGACTGGAGTGCAGCGGTAGAATCCTGGTGTAATTCTAGTTAAAGGGATAGTTCACCCAATAATAAAAAAATAATGACTATTTACTCACTTATGTGCGGTTTCAATCCTTCCGTTAAACATTAAAGAAGGTATTTTAAAGAATGCTGGAAACCTGTAACCATTGACTTTCGTAGTAGGAAAAAAAAACAATGGAAGTCAATGGTTACAGGTTTCTTCAGTAGATCATTTGTGTTCAACAGGAGAAAGTTAAAGCAGGTTTGGAACAAGTGAAGGGTGAGTAAATGATTGCAGAAATTTAATGTTTGGGTGAATTTTCCCTCTAAATTAAACATGATTCTGTTCATTTTAATACAAATGTCACTAAAATGTTACTCTAGAAAATGTAGTTTCAGCCGAAATTTGGGTCAACTAAGGACCTGTTCAAATGTTGTTTTAAAGCTCAGTTAAAATATACGTCCAATGGATTGCTTTTATTTGGATCGAAGCCACTCAGCATTTTTAGAGTGTATTTAATAGGTGTAAGAAATTCGGTCACAATTTTACTATTGCCTTTTCCAGCTTCACTAGTTCTTGTTATAAAAAAGAATGAGATCTGAAGTTTAAAAGACGGAAAAATAAAAAATATATGACCATTTAATTATCTAATTAAGTAGGTAGTGATGCTAGATGATGTTCTGAATTAAAGTTATTATAAGCTGTTATTCATTTAATGTGCTCGATAAGAATATGGGTGCGACCTTATCCTTATTTAATTCAGTTCATAGTTTTGAAACATGGACAACATGCATAAAGTATGAGGAAACATCTACTTGCATCCGTGCATTTAGGTCAAACAGCATTTCCTGTTTCTAAACTATAGGCTCAAGTCAATATTTGTGAAGGATTGTCAAAGTCAAGGTATTTGTTTGCAATCCAGAGAAGTTACTGTACACAAAATAGGTGTGTGTGCTACTGTGATGGTGACAATTCATTGCTCTGTATGCCCCCGAGCGCTGTGCGTTCATGATTGATTAACCTGAGATGGGTGGAAGCACAATGAAGAACAGAAAATAACTTAATGATTGAACACAGTTTTACACAAAAGCAACTTTCCAAGAACAAATACACTGCATATGACTTGTTGCTTTCCTAGAAGCTAGAAGATTTTGGGTCTTTCCGGACGAGCAGCATAGGAATGAGATTCTTGGAAGCTTGGCATGTATGAAGTCAGGACCAATAATTACAGACCACAGCATTAACAATGTGGTAGTTCAGGTTTCCAGCTCCTTTGTGTCGTATCTGTGGAGATCTTTTTTTTTTTTAGCTGGGCAGCAAGGGCGACACCTTGAATCAAGTTTTTCAGGTGCTTAGTGATGGCATTGGATTGAACATACTCTGCATTTTGGATCAAGATAACCAAGTGGAAATTTCCATTTCGATTATACTGTCACAGCATTTTTTTTTTTTTTTTTGTTATGACAGCTAAAGAAAATCAGAAGAATATCCATACCATGCTCACCTGCATTTTATGACAGAATATTAGCGAAAAAAAAATAAGGAAGCCATGCAATTATTTTGCATACACAATCAACAGGAGATTTTGTTTCTGAAAGTTGAAGTGATTTTGAAGAACATCCAGACAAAGTTAGATCCCTTTGACTTTCATTACACGAAAGACATTCTTTAACATGTATAATTTGATCTGCATTTGCAAACAAACACTCAGGAAGTGAAATGAAGCTGAGTAAATGATGGCATAATTTTCATAACTATCTTTTTTTTCACTTATTATAACATTGCAGTACGAAGCAGTGCAAAAGTCCATCAATTTCTAGCAACCGTAATGCTTGTAGATACATGTAGAGAACACAAACATTCTTAGGACATATAAAAGAGAGAAGAAAAAACGATAATAATATAAAAAATGAAATAAATAAATAAAAAAGAACTATCTTTTAAGAAAAAAGCACCATGAAGATTCCGCTAAAGTGATGGGTTAGCAGTATGTAATTATATTTGTGTAAACTCAGCAGTGTTTAGCCTGAGGTGCGGAACGGTGTTGCCCTGCATAAACAGAGTGAGTAGGTGTGTGTCACGTTGCTCGCGTGTTGGAGAGCAACTGGATATAAAATGAGTTGTTTTCCTCAACTTTGAAACAAAATCGAACGCTCAGCACATGCCAGGCTCCTCTGACCCTGGCAGAAATCAAATTCCTGACGTTCCGCCCACTGCCAGTCAATCCCAGATAGTACTGATGATTGTGGCCTGGAATGCTAGGCCTTCCAAACACACTCCATTTTTACATGAGCAAACAATGCAAGTTTGTTCAACACCGTCACGCGGAATCACCTGCTTTTGTGTTGGTTTGATCCTAAATGAGCTATTAGGTAATTTGTTTGGTGATTTATCCCTTCGGTTTATTTGAATATAAATAGTGGTGACAAAAAAAAAAAAAAAACGGAAGAAGAACTCGAAGCATGTGATGCTGATCACAACAAAGAGTTTTTTTAATGCACAACTTATTTGGTTAACCTCAAACCATCTGAGTGAGCTAAAAATGATGATGACCCCTTTGTTTTTTTCTCCTTCCTCTTTCTCTAGACGTTCACAGATGGCATTACGAACAAGCTGATTGGATGTTATGTCGGTGGGTCCATGCAGGAGGTGGTTCTGGTGCGGGTTTATGGGAACAAGACGGAACTGTTCGTGGACCGTGAAAACGAAGTGAAGAGCTTCCGTGTCCTGCAGGCGCACCGATGCGCCCCGCGCCTCTACTGTACATTCAACAACGGCCTATGCTATGAGTTTCTACAGGGTGTAGCGCTGGAGCCTGAGCACATCCGCAGCCCCGCCATCTTCAGGTTAGAGAATTGGGTGATCATCAGATCATCCTTTGTAATACTGAGCTAATTGTTTCAGGCTGGCGAGACGGCGATGGAGATAACGGCGCTGACCTCCAGCTAGCCAGACACTTGTCACACAAGCCCAAACCGTACCTAGTAATCCTTTAAGACACCGATGACGCACTGCACTTTCTCTCTTTCTCTATCTATGCTGTACACTGACCCAGGCCTCCCGCCAGTAAGTGTCGAGTCTCAGACAGCTGTGAGAGAACAAGGCTACTGTGTTAGCAGGGCGATGACTAAATGTTGGCGGTTAGGCAATTTTAGATGCATTGGGATTTAAACGTTTGGGGTTTAGTGGAAAAATATACAATTTTTCAACATTAATGGATTAAATTGATTAAAAATGTCAGAGTATTAATGTTCATTAGAGATTTTAAATAGGGGATTTCGAAGTTTCTGTTCATGAAAGAATACTTATAAAGCCAAAACTACAAATTCAGTCATTTCTTAGAAAACTGTTTGAGTTTCTTTTGTCTATTGAACACAGAGAAGAATATACTGAAGAATTTTGGTGGGTTTTTTCCTACTATCGATGTCGACTGCTGCTGGTTTTTAACATTCTTCAGAATATCTTGTTTTGGGTTCAACTAAATAAAGAAATTCATAAAAGATTAGAACCACTTCAGTATTAGTTAATGAGGATAAAATTCTTTTTTAATGTGAACTGTCCCTTTAAAAATGCATTGTGGTATAAGGGGAATGTTACAGGGTATCCGCGGGGTCTTAAACCTTGATCTTAAATATCAAAATAAAAATTTTAGGCCTTAAAAAGTTTTAAACTCACTTAAATATTGTGTTGTAAGTCTTAAATCATTTTAAACAGGTCTTTATTTTCCTTTGTCCATGTAAAGCTACCCAATCAGGCCAACACTCATCCAATCATTTCGACAAATTTTTATTTATTAACTCTATAACTCTATTTTATTTATTAATTCTATAATTATATTTATAAAAATGTTGTAAATCTTTACAATAACATTTGTTTCTAATATTTTTTTAATGTTTTGACTGGGCCATAAGAAAAAAAATCCTTAGCGTTTAGCCATGAATTTCATTCATAATGGCCCTAAAAATGCCTTAAAAAGTCTTACATTTGACTTGATGAAACCCTGTATTAAACAGCACAAGTAACATTTATTATAACAGTAAGTGTTTCTTGAGCATCATATTAAAACTTCAAACTAAAGTAATGCCTGCTAAAATAATAAACACATTTATATTTCACAATATATATATTTTTCAGATTTCACAAATACACTAGGATATGTTTACAGGGAGTGCATCAGCAGCGCTGTACAGTATTGTATGCACACAGCTCAATTTTGGATGCAGCTTTGAATTGTTTTTGCACAACTTACTTTGTTTATAAAAAGTTGGCTCTAAACCAAGCCGTTGATCCGCATTCTGAAAAAAACACCTTAAGTTCCTTCTTGGTTTTTCAGCACTGAATCAGCTCAATAATGCACTTACACAAAAATGATGAATCGCCAAATTTGGTTTAAAAAAAAAAAAACAACACATTTACTTTGTGTTTATTTAGGATCAACTAACAGAAAGTGTAAAAATGGAATACTAAACATTCCTGAGCACAGTTAGATGTGCTTTAAATGGTATATGCACTACTTACTTTGTGGTCATTCAGAAAAGAAACAGAAGAGGCAGAACAAGAAAAACAAGAAAGCGCACGGCAATTGATGTGTGTGGGGATTAAAAGATATCCACAGCTTTACCAGTGCAAACATACTTTTTACTTATAATAACATTTAGGGACATAGGGATAAATTTTACTAGTGAGCACCTGTCAAGCGCCTGTACACAGAAACACTGCATGTATGGTATAAATACTAAAGCGTACTTTGGGAATTGATTCAGTTTTATAATTTTGATTGTTAAATGAGCCCATTCCGAAATAAATGTCCTTTATCGTGCCGATCTCAAACATATTTTAGTGTCTAAAATGTCAAACTAATAGTTGAATCTAAACCTGATAATAAACTGATTTTATTTAATCATGTTTACAGGCACATTGCGAGGCAGATGGCAAAATACCATGCCATTCATGCCCACAATGGCTGGGTGCCCCAGTCAGGTCTCTGGCTGAAGATGAGCAAGTTCTTTTCTCTTGTTCCTTCACACTTTGAAGACCCTGAGATGGACCAGAGGTGAGCTTTACATTTAGTTATTGCACCGTATACGGTATAATTGAGCATTTTATATAGCCATCTATGAAATCTTTTTGTCTTGACCCGTTTCTTTTGCAAAGAACATGCAGTGTAACAAACACCCTTGCATAAAATGTTCAACAGCGTATAAACATGTATAAAAGCTGTCAATACAAGAATGTTCACATCTCTTCTTTTGCTTTGATGTACGGTGAAGTACAGCAGGTTCTTTAAATATATGATGCGTGTTATTTTAGTTAATATGTTTGCTTAAATTGTGGTTTAGAAGTCATGCCAATGTTAAATAAAATGACTCATCATGGCACAGATACATGTGTTTGCACAGGTTTCCACAGAACAGAAACCATCACTCTTGGCCTTTTTATTTCTCATTCAGCAGAAATACTCTTTGTAAAATAAAAAAAATTAGTAGCTATTTTATACTGAGCTTTTTTAAAGATCAATGTGCTTTACATATGACAGAAATACTACGCAAGATAGAATAATTTGTTAGAATAATTTGATAGAATAATTTGTTAAACTACATAAGCAAGATTTATATACAATAAAACAACACAATGAAAGGATGAATTGGCTGAAAAGTATGAACTATAATGAATTCCTTTTCAAAGTTCATAAAAACTATAAGATCTGTTGGTACATTTTTGCACATCAACTAAACCTTTATCATGTTTAAAGGAAATGTGAGTTCTGCTTATTTGTGCTAAACTGGGTCATGGAATGTTTAGCTTTTTTTTCCTCTACTAGATGTTTGTTTTCATTTCAAGTATGAGCAAAAGTTACAGTTCAGGTTTAGTTGGATTAAAAATAGATTACATTAAGTCCTGAGTTATTGCGCAAGAGCAAACGACGCATGCACGTCTATGCGGTTACATTATTATTTATAGATCAAAACTCATGCAGGGTTTGGAGATCTTTATCTTAGAGAGGAAGGCAGGTATTGGTACAATCTGCCTTAATTCTGTCAGACATAAACACAAAAGCGTATTTGTGTTTTCTGAATGCATGCATGTGTTTTTCTGTGCCCAGACTGAACAATGAAGTTCCCAGTGCTGCATGTCTCAGAGACGAGATGATCTGGCTTCAGCAGAACCTTTCTAAACTGGGTTCTCCAGTGGTTCTCTGTCACAACGATCTGCTCTGTAAGAACATCATCTACAACCAAAAGGAAGGTGAGTCCAACAAACAGTTTCCTTCAGCCACAGAGTTTGTTTCCCCAACCCCCCCTGCCTAAGGTAGGCTTAAGTTTAGTGTTTTCACCTCTGAAATATAGCATGGACGTCCTTTCCTCTAAAGGGCGGTCAAATTACAGTTACATCAAGGGATCAGGAGAATCCATTAAATGTGTTTTCTGGTTTTGAAATCAAATGCAAATGTGTGTTTGTGTTTGCTTTGGGGAATGTTGCTGTGATGATGTTTACTGTATTCATGATGTAGAGACTGGTGACTGTCTGCCGCTCCCTGAGCCACAGGATGGAGAGTGAATGCGAGTTTGACTCCAGTCATTCCTGTTGTGCAGTTTTTCATTTGTATTTCTGTCGATATGTGCTACAAAATAAGGAAGTATCTCTGTAAAACACTACACCAGACTATCAGAAACATGCTGACTTTAACTGTTTTTAATCAAATGGCAGGACATAGCTCAATTCTAAGCTTAAATATAACTGTGTTTTAAAATAAATCATTGGTATCATTGATTGAGTTATATTAGAAACAATAACATACAATAAATAAAATATAATTATCAAAAGTAATACAAATGTAAGAAAACAATATAAATATTTTGACACTTAAGCAAGCATGAAACAAACAAGCACTCAATATTTTAAATAATATACCATCTACATATAGTAATTGTAAAAATATTTTTAAGCTCAGAATTTTAAAAGATATTAATATTTTGTCATGCTTTCAAGAATAATGACTTTTATTAAGTATTATCTTATGAAGCCAAATCAGTCTCAAAAATATTTAAAAATACAAAAGATTCAAAAACACAAAAATCCAATTAGTAACTTCAAAACACGATTCAAAAATACACAAATCCAATTCGTAACTTCAAAAAATGATTAAAAAATACACAAATCCAATTCATAAATTTAAAACAGGATTCAAAAGTACACAAATCCAATTTGTAATTTCAAAAGACGATTCACAAATACACAAATCCAATTCGTAACTTTAAAACGCGATTCAAAATTACACAAATCCAATTCATAATTTCAAAACACAATTCAAAAATACACAAATCGAATTTGTAACTTTAAAACACGATTTAAAATTACACAAATCCAATTCGTAACTTCAAAACACGATTTAAAATTACACAAATCCAATTCGTAACTTCAAAACACGATTTAAAATTACACAAATCCAATTCGTAACTTTAAAACACGATTCAAAAATACACAAATCCAATTCGTAACTTTAAAACACGATTTAAAATTACACAAATCCAATTTGTAACTTCAAAACACGATTCAAAAATACACAAATCCAATTCGTAACTTTAAAACATGATTCAAAACTACACAAATTCAAACTCATAACTTCAAAACACGATTCAAAAATACACAAAGCCATTTCGTAACTTTAAAACAGGATTCAAAAATACACAAATCTAAATTCGTAACTTCAAAACACGATTCAATAATACACAAATCCATTTCATAACTTCAAAACACGATTCAAAAATACACAAATCCATTTCGTAACTTCAAAACACGATTCAAAAATACAAAAATCTAAATTCGTAACTTCAAAACACGATTCAATAATACACAAATCCAATTAGTGAATTTAAAATACGATTTAAAAATATGCTAATTCAATTAATTTGGTGAAAATATCAATAATAATAATAAAATGTGAATTTTCAAATTGTGTGTATAAAAATTGACAAATTGGATTTTGTAAATGTGAATTGTGCTGAATTGTATTTTGTAAATGGATTATTTTTTGAGACTGATCTGGCTCCATATTAACTATACTAAATAAATGAATTACAATTAATTTAATGTTAAAAAAAAGTGGGCTCCGCTATAAAAATTATATTCCATGTTTGAAAGTCACCAGCATAACAGGAATGACCCACTTGATATAGTTTGAGCAAGAGAAGATGGCTGCCCTGCCACAGCCACAGTGTGAGAATGTGTAGTTCCTGTCTCTCACTTTTGTCTTTTTTGTTTTTCCTTTTGAGGCGGCAGCAGCACTCGAACTGATTATCATCAGAAAGTACAGTAATAGTCGCCCTAAAGGTATCAGTTGCCTTTAAAAGCTGTTACACAGAGCAATTCGACAACACACCATTAGCAATTCAATCATGGGAGTCTGCTTCAAAGTACAGATTTTGGAGGCAACTTCAACCTTGGGCCACATTGTTTGTATTTGAACTTGAGAGAGGAAGGAGGCTCTGTTTTCAGACTAAAAAAAAGCCACTTCCTCCAACACATTAGGCGAGGGGTGGGAGGAAGCTTTTACAGTACAAATGTTTACGTTTTTGACATCCCTGCACACTCAGCCCCCTCCGCTTCCCTATATGAGCGTTACGCAATACTTCAGCTTTCCGACAACATTCTTGTTTTTCTTGCCTTTCGTCGACATTCTGGGAGTCAAATAAGTTTGGCTTGACCCGCACAGGAAGCCGCCGTGGCATTTGCATAGAGCCAGTAAAGTCGGGGCCTCGTTGGCTGCTAATGGACCAATGGGGAAGCTGTGTGGTGGGGGTGTGGTTATGAGATGAGCCGTGTTTGTTCTTAAAGGGGGAGGTGCCCAGTGGCCTCTCTGCAGTGAAGCTGTGTGTGTTCTGTGACAGATGTGAGTTTGCCCAAATCTCTTCATCTGCTGCACAGGGCTATAGCCACTGACTGGAGGTGTTCAGTGTGTCCCGCTAGGACGCCACCGGGTCCGGTAACCACCTCACGTGTCTTTTTCTGTAGACCAACACTTCTGTCCAATGTCAATCAAACCTTTTTTTGTTTTTTTTTTACATTACACATCATAAACTTTAAAGCACTGGGAATGCAAGGCAACATAAAGACACATTAGGTGCACTAATGTTACTTGTAAACAGACCAGGCAGTGATTTAATGGATAATGCATTACACATATCTATGTAGAGCGAGAGGAGTAAGGCTTTGTGTTCTGAAGTCAACACTATGCACATCACCTGACTGACTGAGTCATTTATTGCTTGCTAGTCAACTGCTGTACAGGCTTTGTGCCACTAGGTGCCAATGTTGCCCATTTTCTCTCCTGTGCCCCCCCTCTCTGTCTTTTCAGCCCTGTGGTTTTTACAGTTCGACCGTCTCCTCTTTATTTTGCATTCTCTAAAATCTATCAACTCAAGTCTAACCTGAATTGTTTGTTCTCATTTTCATTTAACTCTCATTTTACTTTTACTGTTGTGTTTTTTTTTCTCCTGTAGAGCAAAGGACTTGTTTGTTTGCGTGCGTAAGGGTCTCTTTCTTTCACCGGTCACAAGATTTCCTGGAAAATGTTGGAAACTTGCTCGCTCGCTTAATTTGTAGTCAAGTAGGAATCATATGTGTTATAGTGTTCTAAATGTTATAGAAATCACTGACATTAACATTTTCCTTTAAAAAAAAAAACAGATGGCAAGTTTTCTACTTTTCCTCTCAGAAGACTCATGTAAATGGGCGATTCATCAATTTAATTTACTTTTTTTTTTTTTTAAATCAATGATAATTATTATTAAATTATAGTCTGTTTTTGATTCTTTCACATTTATAATGTTGAATTTTGGCATTTTCCAGATTCAGTTTTGAAAGAAAAAAAGCTATTTTAATTTTTGTCCTGTAATTTAAGTCTTTTTAATCGTAATGATTCTAATAATCATATTATTATTATTAATATTAAAGGTGCAGTATGTAAGTTTGACACCCAGCAGTTGAACTAGGTATTGCGCAACTTGTTTAAATCAAATGCAAGCGCAGGTTGCTAGATTGACGACGCCAACAGCAGTGTGCCTGACTGTAAGGCCTAAAGGCTGATTTAAACAGTCTAAATAAAAGCAACGGCACATGCTAGAAGGAATATTTTGCATATTAAAAAGAGTTTTTGTTCTAACCAAAACCTGAAACTTATATTTTTAACCCAGGGTGCTGAAATATAATTGGCTAAACTGGCATTGGGTGGGTTAAAAGAACCAAAACAAAGACAGACATTCCAGCACGGAACTATCAAAAGCAGAATATTTGACTTTAGCATTGTTTTTTAGATAAACAGTTTGTTCACTTTGCATGGTTCTTAAATATAATAACATATTATGTTATTTTTATGATTTAGAAGAGTCAAAAACTTACATACAGCACCTTTAAAACTGTTGTACCTGAGAATAGCATTATCGGTGTTTGAGAATGACGCGTCCCATTTTGGCCTCTGCATCAAATTAATAAAAATTTAACTAAAACACTTCATTAAACAAATACACAAGTGCATATGAAATACATTAAACAAATGTACTACAAATACACTTCAGTAAACATGTACACATACTGTAGACATCCCCTATATCCCTTTTATAAAACTGCAGGTTAGCTATGTTTACATATAATAACTTTTATTTGATTGTAACTTTTACTTAATTTGATCGTAATGCAATGATGTGCACCGTTTGTAAAGCTGTTTTAAAACAATAATTATTATAAAAATATGCTATACAAATAAACTTGAATCGAACTGAATTTAAAAACTGATTTTATATGCACAGAAAGCTTATTAAATGTAAGTCTGCTTTGATGTTTTTAAAAACTTGTGAAAAAGTCAATATGTTTAATTGACTTTTAGCATAAGGATATGTGTTTGTGTAAAAATAAAATGACACTTAATATGTAATTTTAAAATATATGACAGAATATGTAATCATACTACATTTTATTATAGCCTAAAAAACTTTTTCTCATGAAGGGCCAAAAACTGAACTTGATTGAGGCTAGTGGGTTGAACGTAAATATATTCGCCATGGTTAATATCCTGATTTATTTAATAATGTTTAAAAATGACTAAAAAACACTGCTTTATATGAACTAATACAATAATATAACGAACTTATTCTAGTAAAAACAAAACAATCTCATTTATAACAGAATTACACTAGTTTTTGCCTTGATTTGCTTGCTGATGTGCTCTGCACAGTCCTGTCCGTCTAATAAAAGTATTTACATTTTAAAAAAAAGATTCATTTACTAAATTTAATTGAAACCTTTTATTTCAGTTTGCTTTTTTGTAGCTCAGCAATAAAACAAGCAAAAAAGGTTAAAATTAGAAATAACGATCTTTGTGTTAAAAGCATTCGCCCCAACTCTCTCCATCTCACTCTCCTCTCAGATAGGATGGTGGGCCAAATCATAGGTGACAATGGGCCAACTTTGGCCCGCGGGTCCTACTTTGGGCATCTCTAGTTTAAAGGATTAAAAACCTCTTGCTAACAAATGGGTAAAACCGAGAATTTTGTGAGAATCAAATGATTCTTGTTCTAAAGAAGCCTCAAAATAATTTGGTGCATAAACCCCTTCTAAAAGAAAAACACCTGATACTAACCTTCGATAGCCACAATTAGGAGATTACAGGAAGTGAAGAAAATATTTTTAATGAAATGAAACCAACTGAAAAAGTTTCCCTAATTGAAGAATCGCCCAAATATAACATGCTATTTTTTTCCTCCCAAAATGCATGCTATACGTGCATGAACTCTCTCCCCATGTCTTACTTCTCTCATTTGTGTATTCTTTCTCGTCTTGCACCAGAATGCAAATCCTTACTCCTTTTCCCAGATGTCATTTGATCAGTCATTTAAATTGTCAGATAATAATGCCCATATATAGCGTTGGTTTGCTAATACAGGCAATAGATTATTACAGAAACAAGGGATAAGAAAACCGTGCCCGTTCGCTCTTCTAAACAAACACCTATTTGTTTCCCCTCCTGCAGGAAATGTGAAATTCATTGACTACGAATATGCTGGGTACAATTACCAAGCTTTTGACATTGGGAATCACTTCAATGAATTTGCAGGTAATGCAATATAGACCTAAAATGAAGATAATTGCACAGAATGAAAGAGACAGCTTAACTGGGATTTCACATGGGTGTGTCTTTGTTTTGATTGACAGGTCTGAATGAAGTGGATTACACCCTATATCCTGACCGGGAGCTACAGATGCAGTGGCTCCGGGCCTATTTGGAGGCCTACAAAGAGTACAAATCACAAGGCTCGCAGGTCTCCAACACTGAAGTGGAGCTGTTGTACGTACAAGTCAACCGTTTCGCCTTGGTGAGTCCAAACTGGATCGATCTGGAACCGTGACGCATTTCCATCCATCTGCACTCTGCCAAACTAAACATCAGACTTTTGTTTTTTCAATGTAATTACGTTCTTTAAACTGGAACACCGTGAGCGGTTTAAGTATTTAGCAGGTGGATCGTATGATTGAGGTGGAGACGAAGGTATGAATAGTGATTGTACGACGTCAGAAAGTAGCCTTGACCTCTCGCCTGCTTTAATGTAAAGGTCTCTGGGTTTTTTTATTTTGTGGTTTTTGACCACTGACTCTTTTTATGATGATATTAGAGGAAAGAGTGGTTTGTGTTTTTTATTGAATCTTTTGAGATGGATAGATGTGTTAAAAGTAGGGTAGATATATTGCTTTTATCATTTCCCTTCTGTCGCAGCAAGAAATGGGGGGGAAAAAAAGAAACTATCATCATATGGCTCTCAGAAATGGTAAACTAAATAGAAGGAGGCTCTGTTTTCACACCTGTCCCTGAGAGAGACCTTGAGAGACTTTAAAACAGAGGCCAGAGGAATGTGACGGACGCATTTGTGCGTTTTGTTGCTTTCGTTTCTGAGGCCTTCCAGAAAGCGTGGAGATTAACAATGCACATTTTCTATAAAAAGCTAAATGATGGAAAGTTTCTACTTTTCATTCATTAACAGTGATTGATTAAATAAATTAATTTTTGTAACGATAATTATTACTATTATAACTATTATAGACACTTCAAACATTGAAGTCTAATTTTAATGTTGAATTTTGGTATTTGCTAGATTAAATTTTAGAAAATAAAGTGCTTTTTATATTGCCGTTTAAAATTTACTGTCATTTAGATGTTTTTAAATAACTATATTTCAGATGAACTATCTATTTATAGTTTCCACAAAAATATGAAACTGCACAGCTATATTTTAGCATCCATAATCATAAGCAATTCTTTATTTTAAAGAATAAAATAATAATTGCATACAGCAAAGGTACATATAATTGAAAAAAGTACAAATTAAGAAAAAAAAACTTTCAAATAAAACATTTATGAGTGATCATAGTTAGAAATGTTTCTTGAATATTAAATTAGTATTTCTTATAACTTGTGAGAGATAACTGCAGCTGAAAATTCAGCTTTTTAATCAAAGAACTACATTATATTTAAACAGAAAACAGAAGTTTTAAGTTATTTAAATGTTTATTCATGCTTTTAAACCTATAAATTATGCCCTGTTGTCAATTACTGTGATTTTGTTCAATAATTAGTTTGATTTTAAACCCAGACTTTGGAAAAGTAGTGTACTTCACCTAAATACAACTGGATAAAAAAATAATTAACTCTAATGAAATAATACAGTCACTTAACATTGTTCATACAGTAACTTATCTGATTTATATACTGCTGTTTAAAAATTTACTGTCATTTAAATGTTTTCAAATAACTATAGATAACCTTTCTATTTATAGAACCCTAAAACAGTTTAAACAGCACGGCTATATTTTAGCATCCATAAGCAATTCTTTATTTTAAAGAATAAAATAATAACTGCACAAAGTGACACAGCAAAAGTACATTCAATTGAAAAAAGTACAAATAAAGAAAAAACTACTTTAAAATAGAACATTTATGAGTGATTAATAGTTAGAAATGTTTCTTGAACACTAAATCAGTATTTCAAATAACTTGTGAAGGATAATTCAGATTTTAAATCAAAGAAAAAATATATATTCAAATAGAAAAAGTTTTTGCAGTATTTTCGTATTTTTTATAAATTAAACCTTTTTGTAAATTACTACATTTTTTTCAGTAATTAGTTTGATTTTAATCCCAGACTTTGAAAAATGAGTGTCTTTCACTTTAATACAACTGGCTAAAATAAGAATCAACTCGAATGAAACAATACAGTCTCAAAACATTGTTTTTACAATAACTCGTCCGATTTATATATTTTGCTATTTAAAAATGTACTGTCATTTAGATGTTTTCAAATAAATGTACTTTAGATTAACTTTCTATTTATAGAACCCTAAAACAGTTTCTACAAAAGTATTGAACAACACAGCTATATTTTAGCATCCATAATCATAAGCCATTCTTTATTTTAAAGACTAAATTAATAATTGCACACAGCAAAGGTACTTTCAGTTAAAAAAGAAAGTACAAATAAAAAATAATACTTTCAAATAAAACATGTTATTAACAAATAACCAAATAAAGGTTAAAAATAACACAACAAAGCACCCACAAATTTTAACTCAACCATTGCGTTAAATAAATAATGTTTTTTAGAGTGCATTTATGAGGAATTAATGGTTAGAAATGAACACAGTCAGTATTTCGAATTACTGTACTTGTGAGGGATAATTCAGCTTTTTAATCAAAGAAATAAAGTATATTTAAACATAAAGCAGCAGTTATTTAAATGTTTCTTAATTATCACAGTTTTTGCAGTATTTTTGAACCAATAATTTAAGCCATGTTGTAAATTGATTTTTAAAAATAATTAGTTGAATATCAAGACTGAATTTTGAACAGTAGGGAATTTCACCTAAATACATTAAATGCAACTGGCTAAAACAATAATTAAAGTGAATTAAACAATACAGTCACATAATATGTCTTACATATTCCAAGGCCTTTGGTGGTATTACACGAATGTAGGTGTGTGTCGCCCACTGCAGCTCTGCTTTAATTTGTCACGCTTTTGCTTTCACATATTCAGACGCCCGAGACATGGAGCGTTATAAAAGATGCTCTGAATGTGCTCTGAGATTTGTGTCTGAGGAGTTCAGGACCCTTGACTCGGACAGAGACAAACATTTATTCTGTGCAGTTGAGCGAAAAACACTGAGGATAGAGACTTTATTATAGGCCAGGCAGACCCGTGATCTTTACTCACATGATTCAGTCTCATCACAGGGGCTTTTATATCTATATGCCACATTTTATAAGCTTTTACTTCGCTGTCAGTGATCCAGAATCAACACAAACAACTTACATGCGGTTATCTTTTTTTTCTTTTCCTTTTTTTAATGGCTCCACTAAAAGGAAGCATTCTTTGCTTAGAAAGGCGTAGGTCAAATGTTTCTAAGCAACAATACAACATACAATCTGTCACGCTTCAATCCAGTGTAGGGGTGAGTCTTTCAAAGCTTGTCAGGAATATTTCTTAGTCCTGTTTTGACAAAATACATTAAAATAAAACTCGGGTGTTTTTTAAATGAATTCTGTTGTTTTTTCTTTAGAAACATCAGGATTTGTGCATTAAACATTAGTATTTTAACCATTTCTCCTTTTTTCTTAGATATGTCTTGCAAATAAAAATAACAAAAATATAAGTGTATTACATTAATTTTCATGAATGTTTATTTTTAAATGATTACCTAATTTAAGTTAATGCTGATTCTAATAACCAAATAATAATCTAGTAATTCTAATTACTTAAATAATTATATAGTATTAATATAAAACAAATATAATAATTAATATAAAAACAATAGTCTAGTTTTATTAAAATAGCATTTATTTATTTGAGTAGTATTTATTGTTGCCTATTGGTTATTATTAATATAATAACAATAAAATCTAGTTTATTAAAGTAGTATTTATTTATTAAAGTAGTATTTATTGTTACCTATTGATTATTAATAATATAATAACAACAGTCTATTTTTATTAAAGTAGTATTTATCGTTACTTATTGATTATAACTAATATAATAACAATAAAGTCTAGTTTTACTAAAGCAGTATTTATTAAAGTAGTATTTATTTATTTAGGTAGTATTTATTACCTATTGATTATAATTAATATAATATCAATAAAGTCTAGACTTTATTAAGTTTTATTAAAGTCATATTATTAAAGTAGCATTCATCGTTACCTATTGATTATTAATAATAAAATAACAATGAAGTCTAGTTTTATAAAATACCCAGCTAACAATTTTGTGTTTAATAGATGTCTAATGGACATCTAAGTGTAGACAGCGTGGGTAAACAAGGCTAAACTTGGGCTGTCAGTGAAAATCTAATAGACATCTAACAATAGTCCAAAACTAGACTAGTGGTCAAATAGATAGATTAGACAGACTAGATTAGATTAGATAGATAGACAGACTTTATATGTGTACTTATTGATTTATGTTATTTTGATGACTAGTCTAGTTTCGGCCTATTCTTAAATGTCTATTCGATTTTCACTGACAGCCCAAATGTAGTCTTGTTTTAGCCAAGACGACTATGTTTAGACATCTATTTGACATCTTTTGAAAACAAAAAGAGCTTGCTTGGTAGTATTTATTGTTACCTATTGATTATAATTATTATAATAACAAAAAAGTCTAGTTTTATTAAAATAGTTTTCATTAAAGAGAAATTACACTTATAAAATTTAAAGATACAGATAAATATAATAAGTTATAAGTCTTAAAAAATACTATAACTATCAAACAAATGTAAACAAAAATAAATTTCATTTTTGTAACTAATTCTGGTAAAAGAAAAATATTTTTCTTTATTATGAAAAAAAAAAAAAAAAAAAAAAAATATATATATATATATATATATATATATATATATATATATAGAGTGATATCTGTTATATGATCTGTTTATGATCCTCTATGCAAAATCTACAAAAAAAAAAAAAACACTATCCCTTTTTTTCTTCTCCCCAGGCGTCACATTTCTTCTGGGGACTGTGGGCATTAATCCAGGCTCAGTACTCCACCATTGACTTTGACTTCTTGGGGTAAGCTTTCCCATTTCTAAAACACAACCAACATCCAAAACAACTCCATTCTCACCTGAGCATTTCCATTCACAGATACGCAGTCCTCCGCTTCAACCAGTACTTCAAAATGAAGCCCGAGGTGATGTCACTGCACCTTCCCGAATAATCCCTCAAGTCAACATTTGCGCTACTCTAGAGAAGGGCTCCCCCTGGTGGACACCCAAACTAGCCGGAGACCACATCTGAACACATCATTTTAGATAAGCCCCAAATCATCTCTAAACTCAAAGTGGGTTTAGCAATAGCAAAACAAGCACCTATGCCCTCCTTGTCATCAAGACACAATGCCAACGTCATTGTCAATTGATGAAGCAAACAACTAGCATGCGGTTGGCTTTTACTCCAATGTATGTGAAGATTGAGCTCTAAAAATAAAGAAAAGCTCCCCAGATAGTGATCCTACACAGACAGAAACATAAAGGAGGGCCGCTGCGTCCCATTTTCAGCAGCTAACCATCACCCTAAAGGTCATTCCTGCTCGTTTACACAACTTTCAATGGGAGAAATCGGTGTACTGTAAGATAATCTTGGGTTTACTGTATGGATAGTCGCTGATACTGGTGAACTTGGGGCCTGTTTTTGTTCAAGCGAGGGTTGTTCGTAGCACAGATGTGTAATTCGGGGACCAATAGAAGCTTCGTTGTTCGTCCCGGCAGACGATTCCTCTGTCGCCCCGTCACTGTGAACCACTGTTTCTCAATGTTTTTTTTTTTTCTCAGCGTGGTGCTTGGAGAAAGTAGACGCACAGTAGCCGTGGCTACATTGAGCCGGTAGCTAATCTGAAGCCCACACCAAAGTGCTGATATTTACTTTTGCTTGTACATTACGCACAGTGTATTTTCTGTGGAGACAAAAAAAATGTACAGTGGTTTTTGTACTTATTTAAAATGGCGCTGTTAATGAGAACGCTCGTGCTTTTTCTAGGTGATTTTTTCCTGGAGGCCTTAATGACGGTGTCGACTGCTGGACACGCTAAAGCTTTTGTATTCCTCCTCCCCGTCTGAATAGCTAAACTAAACAACAGGCCTTTTATTTGCACAAACTGACTGCTTTGAGAACAAAACCAGTCCTCATTTTATCCTGCAATGGGCCGCTTTTTCTGCTTCGGAAATGAAGACTAGATTTCACTGCAAATAGTGGAGATTTCAGTAACACTTTTGATTCGATTTTACTATTTATTTTATTTACATGGGCTCTGTTTCACATGTTACTAAAAGTGAAACGCCATGGTGAATATGTCGTTCCCTTCATGCAGAAAAAAACATTCTGTTGATTAAAATGGTTTAAAACCGAGGTCAAAACTGAACTTATTTGGAGTAATCTCAAATTTCTTAGAAATATAATATGTTGGGTCAAATTATATGATTGCGGTATATGACACTTTTTTATATAGATTTATTTTTGTTATCTGTTACTCTTATTCAATGGCTTTGGCCAGTAGTTTTCTTGCGTTTCGCAGGAAAATTCTATAAACTATATTGCAGAGATGATTAGAAATGTTTCTTAAGCATCAAATCAGCATATTATAATGATTAATGAATGATTATGTGACACTGAAAACTGGAGTAGAAACCGTAATCTTGTTTAAATCGTAATGATATTTCACAATATTACTATTTTTATTGCATTTCTATCATTTCTGTTGTTTTAATCAAATCAATGTGACATTGTGTATCCTGGGAGACAAAATTTTAGAGCAGATCTAGTATAGACAACACCATATGTGAACATTTCATTTATTAAAATTGACATGTATACAGCTGATATCATAATTATTAGCCCCTCTGAATTATTAGCCCCCCTGTGAAGAGAAGATTTTAACACATTTCCGAACATAATAGTTTGTTCTGTAAACTATCGAAAAAATATAGCTTAAAGAGACTTATAATTTTGATGGCTTTTTAAAATTAAAAACTGCTTTTATTTTAGCCAAAATAAAACAAATAAGACTTTCTGCAGAAGAAAAAATATTATCAGACATACTGTGAAAATTTTCTTTGCTCTGTTAAACATCATTTGGGAAATATTTAAACAAGAAAAAATGGGGGGCTTATAATTCTGACTTCAACTGTATATAAGAAAATCAACTGCATTTAATTTTTGATTCTGCTTCGTACATGCAGGAGCAGTTTATTATTAAGTGTGACCAATATTTAACTCAAGTTCCAGCCGCTTTCTTGCTTCAAGACTTGCCTTCGTGCCGCATGGCTGCCCTCATTTACCTCAGTTTCGTCCTTCAGTTTGCCTATATCTCAAACAACCATATACAATTTTGTACATACTAGAAACTGTGAACCTCGGGTTGTTTCGTTGTATTTTGAAGAACGCTTTTTTTTCTATGCCAGTTCTTTTTGTAACTTTCAAACTAGCACCTTTATCGCATTTCTGAACCGTCAAGGACCACACATAATGCTATTGTACTTTTTTTCAAAGTAATACATCCAGAAACATTCATCAAACATCTTTACTTTGGGAAATCTCTCACGCTTTTAAGTGTATGTAAATGATCTGATTTCATTTGTATAAAACCGAAAGTGATGGGCGGTTCCAACTTTCAGCCAATGCAGCGATCTGGTGAACATGAAATGTACAGGACTGCCTCGTGCAAGCATCCACTGGCGGTTTTTAATGTATATATAACTGTAAACAAACTGTACAAAAAGATCTTTGCTTATTATTAAACAATGCCCATTGTCAATAACTAAACAGAGATTTTTTCTAAGCAGAAGTACTGTTAAGTAGATTTAATTATAATCTTGGGATAAAATCCTGAAGTGTTGCATTGTAGATTCTGTATCAAATCGTTCGAGTAGAAATAAAAATCTGCAAGTTTTACTTTGGTTGCCTCATTTTCTTTTTCAAAATGTATATTTTATTGGCTTAATATGTATCCTCACGCACACACACACACACACAACACTTTTCGGATCTCTGATTTCTGAACTTTTCATTCTACACTCTGCACTACTTAGGCAACTAACACACATGATTTATATATTCTGATTGCAAATATTTTTATTTTAATCCATTTAAATGACAGACCTTTAACATAACTAAACTTATAAACTAGTTATTGATATTTGTTAGGACTATCCAGAGGCATTTTTGCCCCCAAATATTAAGTAAACCAATCTCATAGAATTC
The DNA here is from genome assembly GCF_052040795.2 of Danio rerio. Taxonomy (NCBI): domain Eukaryota; kingdom Metazoa; phylum Chordata; class Actinopteri; order Cypriniformes; family Danionidae; genus Danio; species Danio rerio. The sequence continues at coordinate 17,460,152 of NC_141024.2, forward strand.
AACTAATTGGATTCTGCTTTTTCTACAGCTAGATACATTTATACCATATTCATATTTTTTAACTGATTAAATTTAATAGTATTTTAACAGGTTTAGATTGATTGTAAGGAATTTGACAACATTTAAAAATAACAATTAAATATATTATTAAGTAAAATTAAATAAATAAAATCAAAAGGTTATAAACAGTTGAAAATACACTTCATTGTGATTCATTTATGAGTGTGCTTTAAAGAAATTGTTATATAAAATATAAAATATTTTATGTTCCATTTTTGTCTTTCACCAAAAAAAGCTAAATAAATGTGATTGAACTTTTCGTTCGATGTGCAAAATTACATACGTTTATCCCCAAATATTAAGTAAACCAATCTTATAGAAATTACCAACTGGATCTGGCTTTTTCTACAGCTTGATATATTTATATTCATACACTGTAACAAATTCTATGATCAATTAGTCATGACAGCATGTTTTTAGTTCATTGTAACTTATTAAACTAAGTTAATCATGTTCTAACTTAATTATATATGTCATGGAACCTGTTTTAAGTCAGTTTAATATAATGGGCTCTATTTTGACGATCCAGGCGCAAAGTCTAAAGCGCAGGGTGAAAAAGCATTAGGGCATGTCCAAATCCACTTTTGCTATTTAAAGGACAGAAAAATCTGGTTTGCGCCGTCGCGCATGGTCTAACAGGGTTGAGCTTATTCTCTTAATGAGTTATAGGCCAGGTGTGTTTTGAGAGTAAACCAATCAGAGTCCAATCATCTCCCATTCCCTTTAAGAATCAGTTAAACAGCGTGGTTCAAAATGCCAAAATGAGTCTTGCGCTGAGCTGAAACTAGCAAACAACAATTACATCACGCCTTGCGCTGGGTTTATTATAGGGCCTAATATAAGTTCAATAGACGCATAACGTTAATTTGATTCAGCTTAAAAATTTAAGGCAACCAGGATTTTTTTACAGGATTTTAATAACTTATTAAATCTAATTTATTGTAAAAAAAAAATTAAAATAAAACAAATCTTACTGCCTGTTAAGTTGCATCAAATGAATTTTCATCTCAACTTACATTAGTCAGTCTGACTAAAAATATTAAGTTAAACTTAAAATAAAAGTTTAAATAACAGAAAAAACATGTCTTAGTATTAGTATTCGATTTGAAAGATTTAAATTGAAAAGTTAAATTCAAACGTTGTTTATATTAATGTAAAGCAATCAAAACTTTTATTACCTTTGCTTCATTAATCGATATTTTGAGAACATAAAACACAAAAAATACAAAATTCTAAAAATTAGATGCCAGCAAATTAGGATTTTATGTAAATTACTTTATTGTAATTTACTATGCACATATGGGGGCTTAGTATGTTTGTGTGTACAGCAATAGACACTAAAGTCTATTTTATTTGTCCCGTTTCTTGCCTTAATTTTAAACTGAAATTAGTAATTTGTGTAATTTACCTGATTTATGTGCAATAATATATGCACAATTATAGCTTAATGCTTATTAAAATTAATCAATTAAAGCTACATCTACATTTTATTTCCTCCATTTGCATCTTGACTTCAAAATCTGCTTATAAGTTGAGATTTTTTTATGATATTTTATGAAATTCACCTGCTTGGTTTATGTGCACGCAGAGCTCAGTGTGTTTATGTAACAGTGAGTAATGGATTGAGCCACACTTTTTGTTCAGAAGTGGCTAACAGCAGCGGGAGAGAAAAAAATAATTCCTTTATTTTATGCTACAGAGTGTTTGAGAAAGAAATAATTATAATGGTGCTCCAGTTCAGACTGTAATTGAATTAGTTCCAGTCCCTCCAGCGACTTCCACCAAGAGCTCCGCATTAATTACCAAATTCAATATCTGCATTCACGCCTCAACTTATTTCCATTTTACAAAGGTCATATTATAAACATTTGTCTGAAATAATTACAAGCGGGAAACATGCAAAACATACTCGGACAAATCTCGGAGCTCATTTACATACAATAATATGAGCAGTACCTAAAAATGTTAACTATGGCAAGCCTATTTTACATTTGATATAACCTAGTAGTTAGTTTTTAGATACTATATATTATTAAGGGTAACACTTTACAATAAGGTTGCATTAGTTAATGTTAGTTAATGCATTTGCTAACATGAACATGCTATGAACAATACACTTATTACAGTATTTGTTTATATTAGTTAATGAAAATACAGTCTAATGTTAACTAATGTTAACAAGCAAAAATTGGATGTTAATAATGCATTAGTAAATGTTGAACTATGCTTAATAAATGCTGTATTGTTCATCATGTTAGTAAATGCATTAACTAATGGACCTTATTGTAAACTGTGACCTCATTAAGTATATTATTATTCATATGCTACTATTTGCTTTATAGTATTAATTAGATAATAATTCGTTTTTTATTCATTATATATAATTTATTCATTAGACAGTCTACATATTTATTTGTTACATCATAGTTTTTATTATAAGACATTAGTATTTATTCAGTATATACTGGTATTATTAATAAATGCTTATACTTTTTGTTTAATACCAGTTACATGGATACTTGTACTTTTTCATTAGCCACCTGTTCCCATTGAATTTATACCACTAATACATTAGACACTAGAACTTATTATTATGTATTAGGTACTAGTACTTATTTGTTATATCTTTTGGAATTGTTGCTTGTAAGAATTATTTTCTGTACTGGCGGCAAGCCTTTCAAATAAGTACTAATAAGTGTAATGTATCTATACTAATACTGTATGTATATCTATTAGATAAGTAATAGGCCCACACGGAATCTACACGCTCAGAAATCAACAGATTTCAGATTTTAAGCCCATCATTGAGTCTATTTTTTTAGTCGTTTGGTAATGTGTGTAAATTAATATTTATTCAGTTTTTTAATTAATGGTAGCACTTTATTTTGATAGTCCATTTGAGTATTAGTAGACTCTCTGCTTAATATCTGTTGATACTGCTGCTAAACAGACATTTAACTGACTAGAATTTCACAAGTACATGTTAACTTACACTAACCCTAACCTAACCGTCTACTTATAATGTAACGAGAATTAGTTGCAATGTAACTTAAATTCCATAAACGGACCATCAAAACAAAAGTGTGTCCAAATTAATTTCAGTAATATGACTGACTAATATGAAAATGTTCATAAAATTTACTTACAATACAGTTGAAGTAATAGCAATAATTCCTGTCTATTTGTAGATATATGTTAGATGTTTTATATGAGAGACTTGCTTTGTTTATCAAATAAATGGATCCAAAAAGATTTGCATTGTAAACATTAAATACATGTTAAAAATGTATTCTTTTTTTATTGAACATATTAGGTTTATTAATACACCCACAATCATTCCGAATAAATACGCAGATTTTTTTACAATATTTTGTGCAGAAATAGCAAAACATGTCTGCAGATTCTGTCTGGCTGTACTAACAGCTTATCAGTAACTTATATAATAGTCTCGAACTCAATTTCCACAACGACCACAGCCATGCAGAGTTTAGCTCCAATCACCTCCAACTCACAATTGCACTGAAATTGGATTATATTTAAATGTAAGTGGTTGCAAACTATTTATTTGAGCTAATTTTTAACTAAAATAAATCAAGTGAACTTTACTAAACTTAATGTGTGTTTAAATGCAGACCATATAAATTGTTTGCAACCACTTACCTTGAAAACATTTAGTAAATCCAATGTATCATTTTTGTGTGTGTGTGCTTAATAGTCTCGAGCACCTTGATTAAAGATCAGCTGTGTGTGATTAGGACTGGAGCAAAACTGCAGAGCTGCAGCCCTCCAGGCCAGTTTGAGACCTATGATCTAACAGATAAGAACTAGTATGTCATTAATAAATAGTCCCTAATAAATGAGTAAAAATATGCCTGGTTGTTATAACCCAATGTTGTATCAAACTTGGACAAATCAACATTGGATTGGACTTTTTAATTTAAATTTAAATCACGCTTTTTAACCCTACATTTGGGTTTGTCCATATTTAATCCAACGTTAGCTAGGAACCCAGCATGTTTAGAGTGTATCAAATAATTGGTAGACGTATCTAAAATGTAAGTACTAGTGCCTGAATGTGCCAATAATAAAAATAGGAGTTATAAAAGTGTACTAGTCAAAAGAATAGTTGATATTTCAGTCACTGTTGAGATAAGTTCTAAAGAACAATAATAGGACCTACTAGGTTCTAACCAGCAGACACACAACATCATAAGACATTAATATAAGGTGAGATCATCACCGATATATGAAGCTTGCATCATCAAGGCTGCATCCAGATACTATTGTTTAGGTTGCCAGTGTCTAAGGACAATGTTATTTTGATGTCCAATAACGACATGAAATGACGTTGATATTTGGTTGATTTTAGGTTGCGCTGAAAAGTGACTAAAATCCAACATCGAGCCAACATCTTAAATCAACGTCATATTAATGTCAAACTTTGACATTTATTTGTTACACATGTCCACACAACATCAAGCTGTAATATTATTAGGTGTTGATGTTTTGTTGTTTTTAGGATGAATTGGAAAGTAACCAAAAGGCAACATCTGTTAATAAATAAGTAATGAATAAATTATGCTATATTTTAAAAGTACACAAAAAAAATTTATTCAAAGATGATTCCTTGGATTTACTAAATTTTTACGTTAAGTGGTTGTAAAATATTTATTTGTGTTGAATTTAATCAAACAAATTAAGTTGAACATTATTAAACTTAATTTGTTTGCAACAGTTCTGCATGCAACACTTTTTTTAGTGTACAAATTTTTTATAGTTATTTAGCTTTCCTCAAAACATCTTATTATATGTTTAACAGGAAAAAAAACTTATAAAAGTTTAAAATTGCAAACACTTAAAATATTATTTTGCTGCTAGTTCAAGCTATTTAAAATGAGCTGAATCCACACTTGTTCCGTTTTTAAGGGCGACAACTTAATTGTTTTATGTTCAAACCTCCTAAATTTGCAAAAACAATTACATTAATTTAATCAGTTTGTGTTGGAACAACATGAAAGAATTGTGTGGATTCCAGCATTTTTTTTTACAGAGTATATAAGTAAGTTAATAGTGGGTAACTTCACATTGTAAAACCCAATAAGTTTAGATTACTCAAACAGTTTGAGGAAATTGAATGCAACAAACCATTAAAATTTTGAAACTAAATGGTTTGAGTACTGTGAACTTATACACAAATATTGTGTTTATATCATCAAACATTTAGAGTATTAGTAACAAACATTTAACTACAATTATCAAACCCATATAAGTTCAGTTAATAGAATAAATTAAGTCCAAACAACTATATACTGTAGCTACTCAAATGGTTTGGTATGCCTTTTTAAGAGTTCACATTTAGCCGATGATTGATTATAAGCTTATTTGGCATGCTGTCAAGGGAGAGGGCCCTACGCTTAAAAGATCTTCGAGCCCTGGGCTCCCTCCCATTTGCAGAGCAAGAGCGGAAATGGAGCTCAGGTAGATCTCAAGTTCTCCTCAGCTTATTTGTGACTAATAACAAAATGCTTTATGAGAAAAATACTGTCGGCTAGGAACTTGACTATGGTGACTTTGGTTTAGTCAGTTTACTTATGATGTCTTTGGTCAGTGTGAGGAAAGCGGGGACCCAGAGGAAACCCACACGAACACGGGGGAAAACATGCAAGGACAGGAACCAGCGACGGAACCGCCGGGCAGCCCATTCTAGGAAAAAAGGGGGAGGAATAGTATAAGATGGGGGGAATCTTCAAGATGAAGATGACTGTGGTATGGTTACTTATAATGACTTAGGAAACGTCTGACTGGAGAATTGTGTATTGTAAGAATTGAAATATTACAAATATTCTGATATCTTTGACAATTCAAATCATGAGCTGAAGACAGGGCCAATGGACTCCACAACCCACCAGGGGGGAATGCGTGAAACCAGTTCCTGCTGCATTTGCATCTGACTATGCTGAGACTCAGCTTCATCCCCCCAACTCACGCATATGGTCATTTCAATGTTTGAATGTTTTAGATTAACCAAACTGACTTTAATTATCATGTTTGATATCATTTGAAATGTCTCAGTGCGATTGGTACAATGGTCTCATTCTCTCAGAAATAGACATAATCAGAACAATAAATATATAACTTCAGGCATCTTTTGAACCACTGTGAGGGGTGTGACTTTTACACTAAGTGTGAATGCCTTCTTTGTTATTCACACCCCCTTTCTTGAGGGAATTCTTGGATTATTTAAGGTAAGGTCTAAGAAAAACTCAGGGCGATTCTGCCTAACCAGATCAGCCCATAACATGGCTTGTTCCATGTTATGTATATTTCAAAGTCAGGAATGCATCTTTTTCATCTTGGATTTATCTTTGATAATTTGATGTTTTGTATTGATCGTTTATGAATTGACTGATTGAATTGGCATAATACATTTACCTGACTAATAAATTGTTATGTTTTGAATGATTCAAACAGAGTTCGTGTTATTATCTTTAGTAGATTGTGGTAATTTCATAGCACCACAAGCCCCTGTTCAGGTTAGTAGCGGAGCATTGCGGCACGTTACACGATGTCTCTAGAGCTCCGACTAACAAATTGGCATTTATTCATGTATGCTGTAAAAGGATATCTAAGGGGATAGTCCTTCACCCGATAAACTTTTAATACTATTTAGATAGTATAGTGATTATTCAAAGTTACTACTAGTTTAAGTACGACTGGTCTGCTTAATTCTATAGTAATGATTACTAACGTTATATGACTAAGTAGCTCTGTCTGATTTAGGAGGTAGCAGACCTATGGGGACCGCATAAAAAATATCCTAATCTGAGTAAGTAGGGTTCTGCCTTTTTAGGATAGCGGTCAATCGCCACTGTTTAGTGACCAAGACTGACATGCTTGTGCTTAAGAAATTGTATACTCGGCCGGTACAAGATTCAGGATGTTATAGAGATCCCAATGAACGAGAATAACATAAAATGATGAACCGAAGAGAATATTCAATCATAATCTAAATTAATGTGAACGGAAACAAAATAACCTTCTCAATGTTTTATAATTGGAGTCAGATAAAACGAGGATAAACATATTAATATTCTAAACCATCTCATACTAAAATTGGAGTCAGATATGAGTTAAGTTTAATATGAAATCAACATTGTGCACTGGAAAGACCGAACATGCAGTGAACCTTCATCCACCATTGGATACCGTCATTGGACCAACTGGCTGGACCTTACATATTAGCTAATGATCAATCATAAGCACATGTTCCTCTCGAAAATAGTTTGTTCATAACTCATTCGGTATGAGTTCTGCTTGATATAATCAGTTTATAAGTTAAGTTTTTTCATTAAGTCAAAGTTGCAGTGTGTGTGAACTATTCATTTAATGTAAAACATGCTAAAAACATAGTAATATCATGTAATATAAGATAGTAATATAAAAATAATATCATAAAAGTGGATATTGGTACATTATGTAGATGTAATATTAAAACAGCATGCCATATTGTTCCCTACAAGTTCCCTAGACATTAAAAGATACATCAAACAAAAAGCCCATGCTCACCTCTCGCATCTATTCATGCGTTGGTTGTTGTTTTTTTCCACAACAGGTGGTAGATATGGACTAAATGACTGAAAAAGCTTTAAAGCAGCTGAAGGCAGAACGGACTAGACAAAGCTTTCATTCACAGCATCTCTTTTAACACACCGCAGGAGGCTGCGATAAAGCAATACGCAGTTATGGGAGCGTGTCTCACACAGACAAGGTCACGATAATACGCTATGAGGAATAAAGATGTAAAAGCTGCTGGGTTTGTGAGCCACAAACAATGTGCAGCGGGTCAGGCCGTTCATTCATCTTGATTAGATGTGCCAACCTAATTACAAGCGGAGGAAACAGTAATTAGCACAAGTCTCACCTCGTTAATCACAAAAGACTTCTTCAGTCTATTTTTATCTGATTAATGGCTCTTTAAACATGGGGGGGGGGGGGGGGATATTTATATTTGGGGTAATTGTACTCAGCTTGCTCGATCTAGTTTTATTTCACTGTAACCTCATTAGTTTTCATTGTTTAATGGAAGCTCTTGTCGTGGCTAATGCGTGCATCTTCACAATGAGATGACTTTAATAGGCTGCAAGGCTGAGCTGATGTTTGGAGGGGATTAATGAAGACGGGTTTGTTTATGGCTAGCAGTGCTATTACACAAAATGGCTGCCTGTCAATGGGAAATGCATTCAGGGCTACTGAAAATCATTAAGGTACAGTGGGCAAGTCACTTCAGGCGAATGGGGTAAATAGTGGACTAATCAATATTACCATACCTTCTCAGTCAGTTAATCATGTACACTTTATTTTATGGTGCACTTAAAGGATAGTTCATCCCCAAATGAAACTTTGCACTCTATTTACTCACCCTGAAGTGGTTCCAAACCTATATGAGTTCAAAAGAGAAACTGGTAAACGCTGACACCCATAGGAGGAAAAACAAGTACTATGGAAGTACCAAGTGGTTCCAAACCATTATGAGCTTATTTTTCTGTTGAACGCAAAAGTAGATATATTGAAGAAACCAAAATCAAATACTATGAAAGTTAGTGGTAATAGGTTTCCATTCATCCATTTATTCATTCATTCATTTTCTTGTCGGCTTAGTCCCTTTATTAAACCGCCAACTTATCCAGCAAGTTTTTACGCAGTGGATGCCCTTCCAGCTGCAACCCATCTCTGGGAAATCCATTCAATCATTCATTTATTTTCCTTTGGCTTAGACCCCATTTACACGTGTTCTTGGTTACATAAATTATTATATTAGTAATAGAAATAGATTCAACAGAACAGAGTCGTTAAATAGAGACAGGATGACTTCAATATCACGTTTAAGAACTATAGTGAGATGAGATCCATTGTTACGTCTTTGATGAACTGTTCGACATGCGCTGCTCTCACCTGCGGAGTTGTGCTCAAAGCACCCGCATGTGATGTGCGTGCTCTTTGGTATAGTGTGGACGGAGATCTTTTCAGATACGGTAGGTGAAGCGCCAGTGTGGAAGTGGATCGTTTTTGTTCTAAAACACCATTTTATGTATATATTATTAATGTAAACAGGGCCTTAGTCTCTATTTCAAAGGTTGCCACAGCGGTATGAACCGCCAACTATTCCAGCATGTTTAACGCAGCGCATGCTTTTCCAGTCGCAACCCAGTACTGGGAAACACCCATACACACTGATTTTACAAACTAATGCACTACGGACAATTTAGTTTATTCGATTCACCCACAGTGCATGTCTTTGGGCTGTCGGGGAAACCAGAGCACCCAGAGGAAACCCAGAGAGAATATGCAAACTCCACACAGAAATGGCAACTGATGCAGCCGGGACTTAACCCAGCGACCTTCTTGCTGTGAGGCAACAGTGCTAATCACTGAGTCACACTACAGGTTCCAAAAATCTTCTAATTATGTTCCGTTGTGACAGAAAACCGGAAGCTCAAACAGGTTTGTGATGAGTGGACACACCAGTCAACTATGACAGAATTTACAGTTATTAGTGAACTATCCCTTTAATTGTACTTTTAAGTAACGTTAATGGGGGAAAGAAGTATCATCCCTTTAAACATTTTGTTTCAGAACTATTATGGCATTAAAAATGTCTTAACATCACCCAAAAATAAAAATGTACTCACCCTCAAGTGGTTCCAAACCTTTAGAAGTTGATTTTTTTTTCCTGTTGAACACAAAAGTAGATATTGACCAATACAATGAAAAATCTTAGAACATTCTTCAAAATATCTTCTTGTGTGTTCAACAGAAGACAGAAGCTCTAACAGATTTGCAACAAGTGAAAGGTCAGTAAAGGATGACAAAATATACAAGTTTGGAACATGATGTTGGGTTAATGATGACATTTCTGAACTGTCCCTTTAACTGTATGTGGTTTGGTGCAATCCAGGTGCATTTTGATGTTAATTTTATCAAAGCACTCCATGTTAAGTTTCCTTTACTGAGTAGTAATTGTTGAAAGCAATTCAGATTCAACTAAACAAGTCATTGTGTGATGAAAGATTGCAGCGTAAAAACATCTGGCAGTGGAGTGTTTTTCTACAGATGTGGATCAGTTCCAGCTCAGATTTACAACAAAGCATACATGCAATAGGCGGCGTAATGGCCTGGATCAAAACCCCAAATTGAGGAGCTAAAGATCGCGAATCAGATTAACGACTCTCCTACAATACCGACAGCTGTTCATAACACGGGGAGCCAAAGATATTCTCTCAGATTAACACAGATGACAATGCGAGCAGCTGCTGCTAGAGCGGATAATAACAATAGACTAAGAAGATGGAGAAAAACATGTGCTATCATGACAAAGGGTTGACAGACTCAGACGCTTTACATCCCACAATCCCCGAGGATCAAACAGGCTTTGTATCAGACACTTAACTCTTACGAGAGGGCTCCAAAACTAATCTCGCCGCTGATGCCGTTGCTTTTCACTGAGCAAATCCTGACTGCGATGCTGTTGTTACAGGCCTACTGTCTGTGGTACAAAAATGACGGCGTGAATGCCATTGTCAGAACTCAAAGCAGGAGCAATTCAGCCTCTGTCAATGTCAGTGCTCATGTTAAGCGCTGTTGACAATGGGGAGCTGCCTGTGTGGCCTGGGTGAAATGATTTTGTGGGATAAAATGAGTGTTATACAGGCAATTCATGACATTTTTCTTGCAATGGGGGGTCATGGATTGAGAAATCAAAATTGCACTCTAAAAATGTCGTCGTAACCCAATGTTGGGTCAAATATGAAAAAACCTAACCATTGACTTTTTGACATATGTGGTCCAGAACCACAAAATCAGAGATCTTTAAATTGAGATATATATATATATATATATATATATATATATATATATATATATATATATATATATATATATATATATAACTTGAAAGCTTATTAAAAATGCTTTCCATTGATGTATGGTTTGCTGGGATAGAAAAGTTTATTGGTCACACTTTATTTTGATGGTTCATTGGTTGCATTTAAGTTCTACATGCCAACTAATTCTCATTAGATTATATAAGTAGACTGTTATGTTGGGGTTAGGGTTAGTGCAAAGTTTCTTATAGTCAGTTAAATGTCTGTTGATAGAGCAGTATCAACAGATATTAAGCTGACCATCTACTAATATTCAAAGGGGCCATCAAAATAAAGTGTTACCAACACGTGAAGTAATAGGGAGTAAAATCCCCTTTAATATTGTCTAAATGAAGTGCTTAGCAATGCACATCACTTATTAAAACACTTTTATATATGTACAGTAGGAAATCTCTTTTATATTCTAATAATTTCGGCATAAAATCAATTTGACCCATATAATATACTTATTTTGGCTTTTGTCATGTACAGTATCAATGCAAGATAAGACTAGTTTTGTCACCCAGGATCACATATAAAAGATTTCATATGTAAGTTTCAGAGCTCAAAACTTTCTTGTTAGTCTGAAAACAGCTTACATTAACGCCAATCTATCAAAACACTCGTGGAATGTGTCATTTTGTTACGTAATGGTGTTGCTTTGAGGAAAAACGCAGTCTGAATTGCATTCCTTCCACTCCCAACATTGGCAAAGAGTGGATGTCCTTTATTTTTATTAATGCTGCAGACACAAATTTGAATTTGAATTTTCAGAAAGACGGTAAGAAGAAGCTGTGCTGACTTTATCGGACCTAACAGTAATGTTTCACCACACAAGTTTGAGGAACTTTCTTAAGTGGTCACTATTGCTTTGTTTTGTCATTACAGATTAAGTTTTTAGCTTAAATCAAAGCAGTGTCATTCTGTGAATGATGCAGGCTGTCAAACACAATGCAGAATTTAAAAATGCTCAAATATGCAAAACTGTCAGCTAGTCACACCACTGAAAGTTTAGTCTACAATCTGCAAAGCAATTCAAACAGTGTGTTCTGATTATGCAGGTTAAAAGAGGTAAAAATTAAGGTATGAGAGCTGTCACTGGGGTGGTACTTTTTTTGAAAAGTACATGTTGTACTAAAGTTGTCTATATTGATAAATTAGAACCCAAAGTGTACATATTAGTATCTAAAAGTGTAAAAGTGTTCTTTTAGAGAAGGCACCACCCCAATGACAGCATTGTACTTTTATTTGTGAGATTGCCGAGAATAGGCTATTACTTATAAACCCAGAACTATAGCACTAAACTATACAGATGATGTATATCAAGGTTTGGGACTGTTTTAAAGAGGTTTTGTTCACTTCTGAGAACAAACATGTCCTCAAAATATGGCATTAATTGTATTCGGTCTCCTAAGCGTCACATAAATCTATCAGCTAACAGGGGTTGTTCTCAGAACTAGGGCTGCACAATATATTGTGTAAGCATCAATTTCTCAATGTGCTCGCAATAGTCACATTGTGAGCATATACGCAATGTTGAGTCTGGATTATAATTCATCATTTTCATGTGTTTGTGCCTGATGCCTGTGATTGTATAATGTCCTTAAAAGCATTCAGGCATAATAAATTGTGCTATTTGAAACTTGAACAATGATTAGTTTTATTGAATTGTTTTTATTTTTATCATTCAGTTACTGAATATTGTTAGACTCAGAAAATTCTAAAACACTTTTTCAATTGCGTCTTTTTTTGATTGTATACACAGATTGTTATGCATGAAAATACTCATTATACAAGCAAATACAGAAATGCACTGCAAATAGTACAGATCACATCGAAAATGTGTCGGGGACCCAAAAACGTTTTTAGATTGCTTATAAGATTTTATAAAGATGCACTAATACTGCCTAATCGATTGTACTGATTTCGCAATATATATATATCGCAAAATAAAAAATATTGCAATATTATTTTTTTCCAATATCATGCAGCCCAACTCAGAAAATTCGATAATGTTATTTACAAGCTGTGTAGGCTAAATGTTACCATGCAACCTTATTAATATGTTGATAGAATAATCATGTTGAAAGAAAAAAATGCTCTATTATCTAAAAATATTAATGTAATATGGACAGAATGTTCTAATAAGGTTTTAAATATTGTTCTGAGAACATTAATAGTCTATAAGATGACTAAAATGTGATAAAATGTTGTTAATAATGTTATTATTTCCCAATAATAAAGATAATACATTGACTAAATACTGGACTATTTAAAAATAAAAAGAATAACGCTATTTAACCTAATGGGAACGTTTCCTAAACATTTTTAAAACCTAAATTTTTTTGGACTTTTGGTATTTCTTATATTTTAATTAAAGGCAACAAGATGAACAGGTAGCTATTTTTTCTTTGTTAATCTGTCATTAAAAAAACTAAATCAGACCCAAAAGACACGATAATATGAGACTAAAAGCTTCATATTCATGATGAATCTTGAATCAGGAATCATGTGCTTCAGTTGCTAATGTGTGTATAATAGCATTACCTGTAGGGTCAAAGTTCACTATATTGGTCTATGAGCTCTCAGTAATGTTAGACAGCAGGTCATTGATTATGATCAAGTTTCTTTCTACAAACCTCTGATCGTGTTGTTTTTGCTGTTCGTGTATTTTTTATCTTGTGTTTATCTCCGGAGGAACCTGCAATCATTTGTTTTGCTGTCTGTAAAGGGCAAGTTTGCTTGTTGATGATTAATCTTCCTTTTTTAAGTCAGCGTACCTTTCAAACTTTGAAATGTAGGGCAACACTGGATAATAAAGAATTCAGTAATGTGAGTTTATTTAAAAGCAGAGTATATTGTTGTAAGTCTAATAATGTAATATATAGCCTACCACCAAATGGTTTTTGCGCCACAAACAATGGCCAACAGATGGCAGCAGTGTGCTGTCAATGGCCAAAAGTAAAACGGACCTCTTTATTAAGTGTACAGGAGATGATAAAATGCTCTGTGGTATATGACTTTCAGCGATAATAACTGCAAGATCTGCATTTCCTTATGTCCTATTAGTTATTTTAAAGTGAACAGCTGGATGGCAGTGCAGCTGAGGTGAGTTTTTTTTTCTTGTGTAATGACGATTAAGCAAACATTTAATTTGATTTATTAAATGTAATAAAATTAAAGCAGTTAAAATGACAGTATGTTTAGTGCTGATATATTTTTGTTTTGCATGTTCTAGTTTAAACACCTCATGAAATCAAGAAAGCACAGGTCAGTTGCAGGCCCGTAGCCAGGGAGGGTTTGGGTGATTCGAAAGATAACTTACTGACAAAGGTCCAAAATTTGTCCCATACACAAGCTCATTTGACCTATTTTGACTGCTATGCCATAATAAATTGTCAAAATAACCATAGAAGAAGGCTTTAAGACCAAGCAGAATCGTTTTTTGGACGTGCTTCAGCGTAACTGAGGAAAGTTAAATGTGCTGGCCAGCTTGTGTTTGCCTAATAAATGACAATAGGCTAGTTTTTCATTTAAAACTTGAACAGCATCCTTTTTTAATGGTGTATGATATAGTAAATTTGCATTTGAAAAATAAGTATTATTCTCATATTTTTTTCTTCAAAATCTTTCAAAAATGTTTTTGGTACATCAAAAACTGTGGTTGATGACCTGGCTAATCCAGAAAAATTAGTGCTTAAAAAGTATTTAAACTCCATAATTAAATAGAAAATAAGGAGAATAACTGCATAAAATGTCCATATTTTCAGAAAAAAAGAACCACTTCTTTTACCAGGCCTGTTACGGGGCTAATTTGAATTAAAATGCAAAATATAAAGAATATAAATAATATAATGTGAATTATTATTTGTGAAGCCACAAGACAAAGTGAACGAAACAGAAACTAAGCATTGTGTAAATTACAATATGCATGGAATAAAAGAGACAATTAAGAGAGTTGACAACTGTTATTTTCTTTGGATTTAGGTATAAATTTGAGTACCATATGAGGAATGTATTTTATTCTATGAACGTCTGATAACATAACAGCTATGTTTTCATTTGTTGTGATTGAAAATCAGAGTAATTAAACCAAATATTGCTTTATTATTTAAAAATAAAAAAAAATAGTATAAAAATAGTATAAAAAAATAAATACCCACCTTTTACATTTAACCAAGAATAATTTTTTCCTACTCATATAAAAATATAACCGAATTTTTAGCTTGTAATAATAATAATAATAGTATATAATTAGGCTATATAAAAGTCTGTATATTCAACACAAGAAATGAAGAATGAAGTCATTCTACCTGCATGAATCACTGTTGTAATATTACAGTGCTGTGTTTAGTCTCAGTAGGTGAATGTGACGGAGTTTTGGGAGGTGTTACAGTACGGCTTGTGTGCTTTGCGAGTCAGTGGGACAATCGGTCATCTGTGCCCCGCACAAGAGGGCGGAGTCATCATCGCCACAGAGACTCAATCTCCTCTCCTGATTGGCGGAATTGAGGTTTTGAATCGTTTACTTTGGACCGACTCTGTTTGTAGGATTTTGTTCTCAATTAAATGTGGAATGCAGAGTTTTTTTGGGGGTGCCTGTGTGTGTATGTGCCCTTTCTTTTCATAGGCTTATTCATAGGCAAATATAATGGCCCCTTTAGAGAGCTTTGAGGGACGGTGATATCACCTGATCTAAAGGTAACAAGTTTGATTTGTGGTTCACTACATGCAAAAACATTATTATTTCATGTACGTCTTATTTTTGGGATTCTTTTAGAAAGTTTAATGCAAACAAAAACCTCTAAAAATACAAAAAATATACCTTTTAGTGTTACTTTTATAGCACTCTATCAACTTGTGTTAGTAGCTTTTAATTCAATACACATTTTAATGACAATAAATTCTTTTTCCTCCTCGAACCTGCATGAATTTTCACTTCAGCATCAAACCTTTATTCATTTTTATATTTTGAATGTTATTCCAGAAGTAAATGT
Organism: Danio rerio; assembly: GCF_052040795.2. Taxonomy (NCBI): domain Eukaryota; kingdom Metazoa; phylum Chordata; class Actinopteri; order Cypriniformes; family Danionidae; genus Danio; species Danio rerio. The sequence continues at coordinate 17,476,128 of NC_141024.2, forward strand.
TAATACAAGAGTTGCCTGATTATCTATGACATTTCACTCTATAAAAATCGAGAAAATAGTTTTTTATATAGTATTTTATGAAGTGCCTTTAAGTAAGAATCTACTCTGTAAAAGCCTTTGACTCTAATATGTGACCCTGGATCACCAAATTAGCCATAAGTGTACATTTTAGGAAATTTTACATCTAAAAGCTGAATAAATAAGCTTTGATGTACTGTACACTTTCAGAAATAAAAGTACGTGATCTGTCACTGCAGTGGTACCTTTTTAAAAGGTACATATTTGTACTCGAAGGGTCCATATTGGTACCTCAAAAGTATATATTATTAGTACTTAAAATTTTAAGAGGAACACTTTTCTACTTTTTAGATTCTAATATGTACCCTTGAGGTATTATTATAGACCTGACAGATGTATACCTTTTAAAAAGGTACCACCCCAGTGACAGATCGCGTAGCTTTATTTCTGAGAGTGTATGGTTTGTTAGGATAGGATAGTGTTTTGTTGAGAAAAATCTAAATAAATATCATTTTTAAAGTTGTCCAAACTAAGTTCTTAAAGTCAGATACGTCTTAATAAATCTCTAAAATGACTCTAATAAAAAAGGAAAGGATTTTGAACATGACTCTATCCAGTGTTCACATTTTTGTTCTTCAAATGTTTGATAAGCTCCACATATTTAATTAAATAATGCTTCATTAGCATATTTAAACATCCTTTAAGAATACTTGTAATATTGTTTTTGCTAATTTGCAGTCAACTATGGAAGTTGCCACATGAAAAAAACTACTATAGTGTTTTTGAATCGTAAAGCAGTTAAATAATTATGTTGTGGTAATTCTGTAATTGCATTGGTCAAAATTATTGGCCCCTTTAAGCTATATATATATGTATTTTTTAGATAAACTACAGAACAAACCATCGTTATACAATAACTTGCCTAATTACCCTAATTAACCTAGTTAAGCCTTTAAATGACACTTTAAGCTGTATATAAATGTCTAGAAAAAATATCTAGTATATATATAATTAGTTATTAAAAATGAGTTATTAAAACTATTATGTTTAGAAATGTGTTAAAAAAAATTTGCTCTCTGTTAAACAGAAATTGGGGGAAAAATAAACAAGGGGGCTAATAATTCTGAATTCAGCTGTTTTCAATATAGTTTAATACACTTTAGTATAGTTTGAAAACACTGTCCTACATTATTGACTTTAAACTACTGCAGTATTTTTTATGTGGGTATAAATATTAGCTATTTTCTCTGCCTTAATCACCTGCACGTCAAGTCTTAAAGCAACTTTCAGTTAATTATTGTCACTTTGCTTTGCTCTAAACTGATGCAGTTTTGTGAAATAAAGTCAGTTTGACTAAAGTAGAGTTTCACACAATCTGAACGTTAAAAAGTGCATTTAACGCAGGGGACACATACGCTTTAATGAACCTACATTAGAACAAACACTCCTCGACAACTTTGAAATGTGTCTCTCCAGCCTTCAGACGCAGAGAGAAAACATAAAAGGCTGACCAATCTTAGACGACACAAAGACGAGCTTTATTCCAAGCATGAAAATCAGGCTGATCTAAAATAATTAATATGTCCTTGAGAAAAACAAAGGGCCCTCACAAAGCGCGAGACGGAGCTATAGAGATAGGAAAGATGGCTGATAATTGTTTTCAAGTCCTAGGCTATCTGTAAATGAGTTTGTTGTGCTGAAAACACTGTGTTTCCTGTCTTTTATACAGCTCCTGTTTTTTTTCCTACTTCTTCTTCTTTCTTTCTATTCCTTGCCTTTGTTTCTTGTCATCCCGGCTCTCATATTTACTGCTTTCATGGAGCTCCGGCTGCAAATTCTTTTGTGTACCAGGCTTTTAACATCTTTGCCCGGCTATTTATTTCTACTCTCTGCTTTCACCCCAGACTTTGAATCTGCGCAACACAAGACGTTTTACCTCAGCTTTTATTGGTAATTAGGCGATGTCCTCCCTCGCCCTCGTGACCCCGGCGAGATGCATCAGGATCGCGGAGTAAACAAGGAAAGAAGGGCCTTGCTTACAGGTTTGCTCCTTTCTTTTCGTGGCTCAGCACAAATATTCTCAAACGAAACAGTCTGTGGTGGTGTTTATTTAAAGGGAAATCTCTCATGTCTGTTGCTTTTTCATGAAGATAAAATATCTTATTAACAGGTCACTAATATTAGTCAGAAGTTGAAAGATGTTTAGGTTTCTTGTAGTCTTTAAAAAAGTCTGATATAAATGTTTATGGTTAAACGGTTGATATTAGTTCGTAGATAAACATTATAATAGAAATATGTGTATTTACACATTATATGTCCAATCATTTGGTGTCTGTGTCAAGTTAAAAAAATTTGTGAAATCAATCTATCATCATTCAGAAAAACAGATTTGTTTGTGTTTCTATTATATTTATATACTACATTCCATTATATATATATAATATGTTATTTAATAAAATAACAAAAAGGGTGCTATGTTTTCAGACATAAATTTATATACATTTTTAGACAATCCAATACTAATGTGTTAGCTTCAGTATAGTATGGTGGCAGAGAGAGCTTAATGTTCTGCAAGAAAACACATGCAATTACAAAAGACGCCAGCAAGTTCAGAAAAGATCACACATGTTGTAAATCCTCACAGCGCAAACAAATGAATAAAACGTGCTGCATTTTCTCACAACACAAACAAATTAATAAAACGTGCGGCACTTTCAAATAGCACCAAACACAATGGAAATGTTCCAAGGGGACGCAAAAACGTGACAGACCCGGCTATTTAAATTACGGTTAGTTAGAAAATTAAAACACAAAAAAACAAGGGAATCAGGGTGTTAAAATAAACAAAGAAAAACCCTTCTTTTAAAGATCACCTACAACTTTACTGAGCAATAGTCAAGGCACATCTGTGTTTGTCGCATTTGAACAACTTCCGTTGTGTTCCGATGATGCAAGTGTTGTGAGAAAATGTCATTTGTTTTATTTATTAGTTTGCGTTGTGTGAAAATGAGACAACTTGTTGGCGCAGTGGCTAGCACAATCGCCTTGCAGCAAGAAGGTCGCTGGTTTAAGCCTCGGCTAGACCAGTTGACATTTCTGTGTGGAGTTTGCATGTTCTCCCCGTGTTCTTGTGGGTTTCCTTCGGGTGCTCTGGTTTCCAGTCCACAGTCCAAAGACATGTGCTGTAGGTGAATTGGGCAAGCTAAATTGTAAACTGTATGTGTGTGAATAAGAGTGTATGGGTGTTTTCCAGTGATGTGTTGCAGCCGGAAGGACATCCGCTGCGTAAAACATATGCTGGATAAGTTGGCGGTTCATTCCACTGTGGCAACCCCAGATTAATAAAGGGACTAAGCTGAACAGAAAATGAATAAATGAATGTGAGAAAATGCAGCACGTTTTTAATGTGTATGAGTTGTGAGGATTTGCAGCATGTGTGCTGTCAAATGGATGAAGACCTTTTCTTAAGTTGCTTGCTTTTTTTGCAATTGCCTGTGTCTTCCTAAATTGCAGCACGTTACACTCTTCCGGTCACCATAGGATTGGAAATCAATATTTGGAGGAATAATAAAATGAAATCAACAAATGAAAATTCTGATCTTAAAAGTGTAATGCTCTAAATGCTCTAAATGGCTTTTTTAAAATAAATGTTGTCAGACCTTTATAGAATAAAACAAACATTAACATTTTACACAAATGTATAGCTAATAGACCCAATAATATGAAAGAATATGTGATCATATGAAATGATTGCATTTTAAATGAATTTAAAAAAGGATTGTGGCAAAATAAGTTACTTTTTACTGTAACTCATAATAGATATGTTTAACATTCATTATTGTTTTGCTCAGAATGTACAAATAATAATAATAATCATACATTTAATAATAATAATTAAAAAATTATAATAATAACGTTGTGTAAACATTTATGTGTATTGGCCTGTTTTTTAACATTATAATTTCCATACTTTTGTGACTTCGCTATTATTTTGAATTAATTAGTTTTGAATCTCTTCACAGCCATAAATAAGTGCTGACAGCAGTTGTGTGGTGTGAAAAGATGGCCATTTGGTCAAACGAAAACAGGTGACTGCTTGATAACCTTCCCCAAGAGATTGGCACATTTCTATTTTAAAAATAACCAAAGTTCTTCTCGCGGTCAACATTTCAATTGAGTCCGAGACGTCATCCTACAGTATTTTCTTTTTTTTTTTCAAATGTGAGTTGCAAATCATTTACAAAATGTTTCAGTGATCCAGGGTTCGCCATTAGCCTTGGTAAGGTCATGTGAGCTCTCATATGGCCCGTCCATCGCTCTCCCACCCCCACAAAACACCCGTAGTCTTCATAAAATAGACTCAAGGGAACAAGGTTTCCCCAGACGCCTCTCCGAACTTCAGTCATTCTGTCAGAAGACACCGGTTATACATAGCCCTATTTGCATTGCAAGTTTCATTAAATCCCGGAGTGTCATTACAGTTCATATTCTTAATTATACCGCAAATTTCCCTCAGGGAACTTTGTGGAGGCCACTTCTCCCCACGATCTGTCCATATGGTGTTTAATTAAAAGTTTTCTTAAAGAGTAAATTGCATTCAATTCAATTAAAACTGTAATGTCATAGCCAAATAATGGGCTCAGCCAGTGTGGAGGAAAACGGAATATCATTTCGCAATATTTGCAGCAAAAAAAAAAGTGCAGATCTTTCTTCTCGTTCTTAAAAAAAAAATAAATAAAAAAATCCCGGAACAAAATATGCAAGAGGCAAATATCACTAAAAACCTCCTACATGTTATCAGGCCTCAGGCACTGCACATTAACATTGCTGGAGCTATTTCTAGATTCCACTCTTGGATTTCATACCATGACAAATGAAGCGTTGGAGTTTGGAATTCCTATTTATCTGCAGCGAACAGAGGCACCTCTTTGGGGGAGAAGAATGGAGGGTTTAAGAGCGAGAGACAAAAAAAATCCATTTTGCAGGATAAATAAAAAAATAAATAAATAGATGGCGTTGTGTTTTGGAAGGTAAACCGGCGTGATTGCGTCTGGTGAGAGGGCGGCACGCTGTCGATGTCAAAACATTTCTATCAGGCCAGCGATGCCAGACTGTTCTCTATGCAGAGTTTAATAATGTGAGGGCAGATTCAGTCCTGAGGGCAGAGTGGGTGACCACAGAACATCTTTAAAACGGGGGGAATTACAGATTGTTTTTTTTAAGAACACAACCATCTGCCGGGACTGAGGTGCTTTCGCTGTTGTTGTTTTTTTAATTCGTAAAAACCTCTAAATCGTCGTGGAAAGTAGAAGATAAGTTCTCGTCTCCCTCCTCCTCCTCCTCCTTCTCTCTGCCGTTCTCACATTTCTGAACAGCGGAGGCCCCTGAAGCATAAACAAAGCCCAGTGTATTTGCGCTGTGAGTGGAGGGAAATGGACTGCAGATTGCTGGCCCCGTGCTGGCGGGCCGCGTCGCGGTGTTTACCCCTCTGCCCACACGACACACATGGGTCAGGGACACAAACACAAGCGGCTGCCGCTTCCATTCCAGATCAATGCATTCAAGAGTTTTCAGGATCACATGACCTGCTTATTTGGTCTACGTTGATTTCGGCACGCTGATTTGGGGAAAGTATAAGTAGAGTTCACTCAGAATTGAAAGTTTTGTCATTATTTACTACAAAGAAGAATATTTTACAAGAAAGTTGGTAACCGGCAGCCATTGACATCCCTAGTAGAACGGTCACTGGATATTGGTTTACAAAATTCTTTTTGTAGTGAACTGCCCCCTTTAAAACTTTACAAGGGCAACAATTCTTTAAACCCATGGTTAAAAACATGCTTCTTTAAAGTATCAATTGAACTTTTACATTTGCGATAAGTTAAAAATGAAAACATGAATTATAAAATGGATGGTTGCCATTCTTGAATCAGATTTGAGCAGGTTTTAAAGGAAATGTCTTTCAGTGTATGTCAGTTATTCCTTCCTGTTCAGTCAGGAATTCAATTGCTGATATAGGCAAATCAATTTATTAGGAGTTTAACTGTTGATATCAGGAATTACAGTGTTGATATCGATGATTCAATTGTTGATTTAGGATTTTTTATTGTTGACATTAGGAATTACTTTGTATCAATAATGTAATTCCTGATATCAACAATTTAATCCCCCAAATCAACAATGTAATTTCTAATGTCTTTAATTAAGTTCATGATATAAACAATGTAATTCCCTAAATCAACACTGTAATTCTTTATTTCAACAGTTCAGTTCTTGATTTCATCAATTATTATCACTCACTTTTCTTTGGCTTAGTAATTCCTGATATCAACAATTCTATATAATTGATTTTCCTATATCAGCAACTGAATTCCTTATATCACACATTCAGTTCTTGATATCTAAACTTTGTACAATATCAACAATGTAATTCTTAATAGCAACAATTTAATACCCAAATGTCAACACTGTAGTTCCTGATATCAACAATTAAATTCCTGATAAATTGATTTGCTATATCAGCAATTAAATTCCTGACTGAACAAACTCAATTCTTGATATCAAAAATGTTATTCCTTATAACAACAATTTAATTCCTGATATCAGCAATTAAATTTGTGATATTAGGAATTCAGGGCTCAACAATCAATGTCCGATGGCCAGTGTGAGAGATGTTCGGGATAGTAGAGAGAATGGTTGCTGGCACGATCATGCCAGTGCTGCCTTGTCACAAAATTTTAAGTTGCCTAAGACTATTTGTCAGTTGTGTACAAAAACAATCTTAGAATCGAGAAAGAATTTGTGCTTTTAATTCTTTGAATGCTGCCTTTTCTGTGAAGTCGTAAACACCATATTGCTTTTTGGTTCCCTTTATCTGATTGGATGTTGTGAGCACGTTATTTTTTCCACAACCTGGTAAAAACCAGTACAGTGAAGAGACTGCAACATCAAATTATGAGACTAAAAGAAAACGTCTGTTTCTAACGTTGTGGAAACAGATATTTACATGGGTACAACACGACAAAAAAAAAGTGATGTTTTGCATAGTTTTCTGTCAATTTTAGGTCGGCCACCTTTGTTTTTCAGTTAAATACCAACACATTTTCCATACTGCTGTATTTTACTGCAAAATATTTTAACATTTTTAGTCTTTAAATTCTAGATTCACAGACATGATTTTTGACAAATTATTTCAAATATTTGGGTAAGAAATAGCAGTTTTTTATTTATTTATTTATTTTCATTTGTTTATTTATTTTTGTGGGGCCAGTAAACATTTTGGCAGGGCAAGTAAAAATCTGAACCTCTGGTCCAGTCGGGCCAGTGGAAAATGTCTTTAGTTTTGAACCCTGGATTTACATTGGTTAAATTACAGATTAAATTGTTGATATCAGGAATTTAATAAACTAATTTTTGATTTCAACCTTTCAATTGTTTAAATCAGGAATTACATTGTTGATACCGGGGATTAAATTGTTGATATTAGGAATAAGATCGTGTTAATAATATAATTCCTGATATCAGCAATTTAATCCCTCAAATCAACAATGTAATTCACAATGTCACAAATTCAGTTCATGATGTAAACAATGTAAATCCCAAAATCAACAATGTAATTCCTTATATCAACATTTCAATTCTTGATATCAACAAGGGGGCCGCGTGATAAGGGGGCTGCGTTTTGCCCTACGCCACTGCTTAGTCCCTGATCTTTTAGGGGTCATCCCAGCAGAATGAACCACCACAATTTAATTCCTGATATCAACAACTTAATCCCCAAATATTTAATTCCTGATATCAACAATTACGTTCATGATGAATTTATTATCCTATATCAGCAATTGAATTCCTGATATCACAAATTCAGCTCTTGATATCAAAAATGTTATTCCTTACAACAGGGGTGTCCAAACTCGGTCCTGGAGGGCCGGTGTGATGCTGACTTCAGCTCTAACTTGCTTCAACACACCTGCCTGGAAGTTTCTAGTATACCTAGTAAGAGCTTGATTAGCTTGTTCAGGTGTGTTTGATTAGGGTTGGAGCTAAACTCTCCAGAACACTGGCCCTCCAGGACCAAATGTGGACACCCCTTCCTTACAACGCCAATGTTATTACTGACATCAACAATTGAATTATTGATAATATTAGGAATTACTTTGTAATATCACAGATTAAACTGCTAAAATCAGGAATTTAATGAATTTATTTTTTATATCAATCTTCCAATTGTTGATATCAAGAATTAAATTATTTATATCAGGAATAACATTGTTAATATCGGTGATTGAATTGTTGATTTTAGGAATTAGATCTTATAAATAATATTATTCCTGATATCAACATTTTAATCCACCAAATCCAACCTAATGTCACAAATTAAGTTCATGATATGTAAATTCCTCTTACTCACTTATCACTCACTCACTCACTTTTCTTTGGCTTAGTCACTGATCTATCAGGGGTCATCACAGCGAAATGAACCGCCACAATTATATCAACAATTCTCCTGATATCAACAACTTAGTCCCCAAATATCAGCGTTGTAATTTCTGATTTTAACATTTAAATTTCTGATGAATTGATTTTTCTATATCAACAATTGAACTCCTGATATAAAAAAACATTATTTCCAATATCAACAAATGTAATTTATGATATCAAGAATATTGAATTTCCAATATCAGCAATTAAATTCTTAATATCAACAGTGGAATACCTGATTTCACAAACTCAATTCTTGATATCAAAAATGTTATTCCCTTAACAACAATTTAATTCCTAACATCAACAATTTAATTTTTGATGATATTAGGAATTACATTGTTAATATCAGCAATTAAATTGTTGATTTAATGAATTAATTCTGGATATGAGTCGATCAATTGTTCATATCAAGAATTGAATTGCTGATTTCAGGAATTTCATTTTTGATATCAACAACGTAACTCCCGATATCAACAAATCAAATCTAGACAGGGCTGTGCACAGACCTTTTGAGGGCAGTGTGATGTAGCTGCCTGACACATGCATGATTTTTTTATATCAACAATTGATATGAAGAATTCACAAGCACACATATTGCTCATTTCTGATTAACTGGTTTCTGAATTTGCAAGCTAAACAGGTGTAGGTTTGACTTTTGGTGGAGGTTTGATGTTTGGGAGAAAGTCTTAGTTTAGTTTAATTAGGCTGGGTGTTTTTTTATACCTTCTTTACACCATTTTGATGACATAAAAATTAAGCAAACCGAAAAGCATACCTTTCATGTAGATTACTGCTGATCTAGATTATTTGTGCACTAACATTATTATCTGAAATCATTTGTTTCAGTAATTTTGAATGGAAGTTCTCCACCATGATTTGATCCAAAAAACACTTGACTTTCTGTTTAATAAATGGGTCACATGATAAATGTTACAAATGAATTAAATTCCATAGGCACCTATATTAATTTTCCTAAATTATTGTTTATTTCCATGTTAATCTAGATTTTAAATTTTGTGACTTAAATGCATGACTTGCTTATTCAAATAAATTATTCACTGATGGAATAATTGATGGAATAACCTAATGGTTAAAGATCTGGATGTCAGTTCAGATGCCAGTTGGGACATGTCACTCAATGCATAAATGTAAATCTGTTGTAGATATTGAATATGCACATGAATTAAAGGTGACAGGGTGGTTAGGATTACATTTGTGTCTTTCAAGTGCACATGTTGCTTACCTGGTGCTGCTGTGTGACAGAAAGCCATCGCTGTTCCTGAATCCTTTCCAGATGAGCATGCAGGCTGACTACTCGTACTCTGACCACATCCTGCAATTTTAAAACAAAGATCAGTGACTTTTTGGTTTATAAAGAAGACTTTCATAATGTTTAATGCCCCCATTGTCCACAACAATATCATTGTTTTCAGTTTGACTTTTGATAAGAATTTTGCAAAATATTTGAATATGTGAATCTTGTTCACGATTTCTACTCAAAATATTTAAGATCTAGATTTTTAGATGGATGTATGGTTGTTTTCCAGAGATGGGTTGCAACTGGAAGGGCATCCGCTGCGTAAAACATATGCTGGATGAGTTGGCGGTTCATTCCACTGTGGTGACCCCAGATTGATAAAGGGACTAAGCCGAAAAGAAAATGAATGAATGAATATTATAACATATTATATCATATCATATCATATTATATATTATGTTATATTATATCATATTATATTATATTATGTTTTATTATATTATATTATATTATATTATATTATATTATATTATATTATATTATATTATATTATATTATATTAGTACAGGCTTTTTTAAAACTGTGAGAAACATTGGATTATATAGAGTAAATTGAAATGCTTTGGACTTTTAGTTGCTTAGTATATTTTAATCTTTGTTTTGTCATCTTGAAGTTTAATGAGGCCCCCTTTAAACCCTGGCCCCCTGGTTGAGAAGAACTACTGGATTGAGAATAGCTTTATGATGGAATAATTTTTTATGTTCTCACAGAGTAAAATAATATATTGCCTAAAATGATTAGGATGTTTTCTTTTGTCATTTTAAAATGTAATTTCTCACACATTTTGCACTTTTACTGAAACATCCCTATAGATTACTTGATAAAATTATTATATTGTGATACCTTACGCCATATGAATGCCTGTAATATACTGTAAACAACTTAGAAACAGTACACTGTACTGGGGTCATTTTAAATATAAAGTAATTCCTACAACTTTACTGTCCATGTAACCACCTTCACACACACAACAGGTCATGGCAAAATGTAAACTGATAAAAGAATTCACCCTAAAGTGAATAAAGCTAAACAACATGTCAATAAAACATTACTTTTCTTTCTTGATTTCCCCCTTTCTCGTTTAAGTCATTCATTTAAGCTGCAGTGTTAAAATAAATAGTTTGTTTGTTTATCTATCTATCAGATTGCAAACATGAATGTCATCTGTTGCCTAATGCATATATAGAAACTAACATAAATATTCTCTGGTAATTTACATTCTGCCAGTCTTCACCTGACACGTACGTTCACGCCTCCGTGTAGTCGTTGTTGCATCAAAACGAAGACCTAAAATAAATGTACGGTTCTTCTTATTTATTCGTATCAAAGCACTAAGCTGAACAAGGCAGCTAAAGGCTCTTGAGACTTCAACTTGTCACTGTACTTCTCATCTGCATGAAGTACAGAGCGCTGACGGGAGCGCGCGAGCCAGTGGCGCGCACAGATGCTGTGAGCGCGGTCCACCCTTGAACTCCTCCTAAACTCGAAGAGGGACACATTCTTCACTTTTAATTGCGTGTCAAAAGTGGTCCATAGATTAACTCGGCTCCCATCACACAGATAAAGCAACGTTTCATTATTTGTTATTGGTATTTACGGAGTGTCATCGCTCTTCACTGGATGAAGGGATTAGAGTCCGAAAGCTAGCGGCTTAGCGGGACGCTGAGCACCAGTCCCCCACCCAAAAAAAAAAGCTGTACGGAAGAACAACACGTCCTCCCATCGCCAAAAACAAACCCAGAGATTCTCCACCCCTGATGACATCCCTTTTAACAGCCTCGAAGGGAAAGAAAGTTGCGAAAAGTGTGTGTTCCTCTGAGCGCGCGCATCAAATGAAGACGAAAGATGAAAATAACGAGAACAGAGGAGAAGTTTAGGAACGGTGAGAGCAGATTCATCACGTTAAAGTAGGAACATGTTCCATGCAGGAAGTCGGGTTTACAAAAAATAAATATTTATAAAAAAACTGACTCAGGAATACAAACATAAATAATTAGGCTATCCATCAAAAATACTCGAGCCAGTAGTATTTCAGAACAAAAAAGAGCTAAATTTACTATAGTGTTTGGCCATAAGGAAGATAACTATAGTATATTACTGTATAATTTGTTCTGGTATTCTGCTAGTTTAGGGGTGCCCTGTTTCTGGAGATCTACCTTCCTGCAAAGATTAACTGCAACCTTGATCAAACACACCTGTCTTTAATTACCAAGTGATCCTTCAGATTCTTATTACTTGGCTTAGTTGTTTAATATTTGTTTTCTATCTATCTATCTATCTATCTATCTATCTATCTATCTATCTATCTATCTATCTATCTATCTATCTATCTATCTATCTATCTATCTATCTATCTATCTATCTATCTATCCATCCATCCATCCATCCATCCATCCATCCATCCATCCATCCATCCATCCATCCATCCATCCATCCATCCATTTGTTATTGTTAAATTTTCGCCCTTGTGTATAATTTGAGAATGCAAACAAATATTGTATATCTTAAAGGGATCAAGTGATCTCAGTTGGTTCTCATAACTTTATGAGTTTCCCTTTTTCTGTTGAACACAGTAAAATATTTTGAAGAATGTCAAAAACCAGTAGTTATTGACATCCATAGTGTGCAGAATTATACTATAAATAATCAATAGCTACAATTTTCCAGCGTTCTTGAAAGAAAAAACTTGTGTAGAAATATCTTCTCTCTCTCTCTCTCTCTCTCTCTCTCTCTCTCTCTCTCTAATATTTATGAGGTATAAAGCTTTTTCTTGCACTTGTTTTTCTCCTCCAGTTTGTCTCAGGTAATTTTACACTTCGAAATTAATGCTTGTGCTCATAAATCCAACCCACATCAAAGAAATGTGTTATGGCAGAAGAATGTACTTCATTAAACCGTGAAATCGAACTGTTTTGGAAAATTAAGAGTCAATTTCAATCGCTATGCTAATTGTTTTGACAGCGCTGACCTTAGTTTGGAGATTCAGTGGCCTTAAAAGTATTTGGACACTTAAAAATGCATGAAATGCCATTGACTTTGAATGTTCACAAACAAAAACAAGTGGAATCTGCAAGCACATGGTGTTAGGAGTTTGATCAGAGCTAAATTAATTTAATTTTGCATTTTTGCTAGTAAACATGAGAAAATGTTTGTAATCTTGAATAGTATTATAAAGAATAATCTTGTGTATGAAGTGAACTGTATATTTATTATGTTATGAAGTGAGAACAACACTTTTTTGTTAAATGATACACTTGAAAAGTGCTATATTTGTTTAAAATTCCATTTGGTTTCACGGTTTTATGATAGTAAGTCAAAACAAAAACCATAAAACTAAAACATTTCGTTACTTGAATTAAAATGAACATTAGTCTTTTTTAAATTGCTCTGGCTCAATTCTTGTATAAAATTGTAATTTTTCAAAATAATAAGTTTAGATCTCTAAACAATTAGATCATTGTTCACTTCAGAGTGGCATTTCGTACTGATTAAAGAAATTTCAAATGCTTTGGCTCATAAGTGTGGAATTGTCTGTAGTTTGGACAAATGCTAATTGCATATAGCTTGTTGGACAAACCTGATGAGTCGAGTCTCATTTAAACTGTCACTCTTCACAGCTTCTCAATCATTTTTCATGGTGTAAGCCATCACACTCAAAACTATTTATTCAATCATCAAACAATTGTATACACACGTTTACACCATAAATATCTGATATTGACATTGTTTGTAATGTCTGAAAATGGATAAATGGATAACAAAACCTCTAATTGCTATAGAATTTGCATTATCTATTTAACCAATCAAATTTGGCAGCATATATGTAGATTGCCCACAGTACATCTTTTTTTTGTGAATGAAAACTTTCACAATCCTGAACTGCAGCAAAATGCTTGTGAAAGAGCAATTGGAAGAAGTGTAATCTGGCAAGGCCAACAAGAGCAACAGGATGCCCATCAAGAATAATTTTTTCATGGATGATATTTTGTTGTATTTTGTTAGTGTATTTGTGGCAACGTAAGAAAAATGAAATATACAATACAGTAATTGGACAAGCAAGATTGCACTTTGTATGTAATACATTTTTGTACACAAATAAATGTACTCTATATATATGAATGTTCATTTATTTATTTTTTTCAACAAATATCAGATTTTTGAAATCTCAATTTTCATGGTTGACTGTCATGGTGAAAAAGCAACTAATCATTTTGAGCAGTGTGGCTCACACGATGACATATGCACTTTATGTTTTAGTGTCCTCGCCAGATTACTGAAAAGAGAAACTAGGTTTTGAAGCATGAATGAAATGTTTTGCAATAAGGTTCTGAAGTTCCAGCAAACAGTTTTGAGATTTGCACTCACAGTTTGGAAATTGTTAAGTCTGTTTTGAAAAATGTGCCAAAACAACTAAGAAAAACTGTAATTGAAAAGTATTATAACATATATGGATTTGAGTAAAATGTAAATTTTATTCCCTACAGGTCTGAAAACATTTCTTCCCAAAAATAATAATAATAATAATTTCTTTTTCTTTTCAGAAAATGACAATTGGTCATTTATTGTGATTCAAATCATGGATATTCAACCAAATGTAAGTTAAAATTATTAGTATTGTGTTGTTTAAAAATGAATGTTAACATGTCTTAAACATGGCATAGTTTCTGTTATTTAAAAAAAACATTTTTATTTGAAGTTTGGAAGAAATGTTACCATGCAGTTGCTTACAGAAGAAAAGAAAAACTATGTTTTAATCCAGGGGGGCTAGTATGACCTTTTTAGTATGAAAGGTCAAAAACAAAATATCATTGTGAGCTGTGGGCTGAAGGTAAATATACCAAACTGTATTACATTAAAGTTGCCATGGCTAATTTGCTAATTTATTTCATAATATTTCAAAATAAATCGAAAACATTACTTTAAATCGTATTAACTAAAGCAGTATAACATTTTAATATCATAACTCATTGCAATAAAAACACAAATCACATTTCTAACACAGTGGTTTTCAATGCTGAATACACTAGTCAAGCCTTTGACTTGATTTCCTCACCAAAGTCTCTGCATTGTTGGGTGACAGTGCGTACGTTTGAAAAAAATATGATTAATTTACACCATTTGAAACGTTTCATTCAGTTAGCATTTAACAAACAAACAAACAAAGGGTTACAATAAATTTGAATTCCCTCGCTTTTCAGATAGGGTGACTGGCCAAATCAAAAGTTACCATTGGCCAATTTTGGCCCGCAGGCCCTAGTTTGGTCATATCTGTTCTAATCAAACACATAAATATAAATCATACATCCAGAGAAACTAAGACATTTAAAGTGATCACTTAATTGTTTTCAGTTTCTAAATATACCCAAACTGAAAAGAGTTGGATATAAGGGTTAGTTACCAAAAGGTACAACCATAATACTCGCATTTCAGCTGAAAAAAAGAGACAACAACTAACAACTAAGTTTCTAAAGTGTTCACAGAAACTCAAAAAGAGAGAAAAAAAAGAAATTTGTTCGATTTCAGTAGTAGTCACACCAGCGCCTGTTCTACAATCACGGTCTAAACACTCTGTGGCCACTGTCAAATCAATTAGAGACAAGAAGTGCAGCTCTTCCTCTACTTTCCCCTCAGACGCAGTTTAGTCAAACTGTCGGAAGCATCTCGCTGGCCTTTCGTCTCCCTCTTTCGACATGTCTTCCATGTTTTCCTGTACATCAGTATTTTTATCTCTCCTCTCCGTCTTCCCGTCGCATTCACTCCATCTTTTCCCTCGACGTCTCGGCGCTTGGTTTTCTCTCTCTCTCTGTTCTGCCAGTTTAGCTGACAGACAGCCATGTTCGGATGGCATCTGCCTGCTGCTCTACAGCTTGTGTGTGTGATCATCTGTCTCCAGCTTCTCAACTCTTCATCTCCTCTTCTTAGCGGGCCTCTTCTGAGCGCGTGCAGCTTTTCTTGCCAGCTCCCAGCCTCCGTTAACTCCTATACCATCTCATGTACTGCCAAAGCAGATTGTGTTTGGAGGGCAAGCAATTAAGGGGTAGAAAAAAACTGTAATGTAATTTTGGCTGCAATATTTACAGAAATGGTAAAGCTTAAGCGCAGAAACATGACAAAGTCAACACCGTGGAGAATAATGATTTAGAGCCCAGATTTAGAGGGAAGGAAGGCTGGCACATTCCTAATTACACGAGGCCAAATGTCAAGCCTGCTTGCTGTCAACGCGTTTCCTTACCGCTTTTTTTTTCACAAGCAATTTCAGCCATGTTTTATGAATCTCATTATAAGTCATTAAACTCCACCACACATTTTGTGGGCTTTTTTCCTCTCTGCTTTCAATGGGTGCCTGCGAGCGCCCGTGTCCGTTTAATGGAATGAGGAAGGGCGAGAAATGACCACCATTAATTCACCTCTGCTCAGGGGCACTGAGGCAGCAAACAGCGGTAAATGAATTAAGACACTCCACAACAAGACGTTTAGCCTGGAAGACGTGGAATTTCTCACAGTAATATCGCAGTCAGAGCGTAATTCAGTGTGTAATATCATCAAGCCCTCATGCTCTCCTCTCGGGGAACGATCACCTGGGACCTCGATTACTGAGAGATAATTAAATAAACCTGTGGGGCTTTTTTTTTGCTGGTCTAAGAATGAAAACATTCAGCTTTGGTCATGCGTGTGCTTGTGAAGGGATTTTCTATTCTATTATGTGCTCTTTTTTCTGTTCTTGCTGGTGCAGAGTTTGTTTGCATCGCCAGACGTTTGACTAACAGCATAAAATCTAGGCCCAAAAACTGATTATACAGCAGAATACAATTTGAATGACATAAAAGGCGAACAATCACGATTTGTTTTGATCCTTATGTGATTTTATTCTTTAAAAGGCAAAGATTTACATTAATGTAAAGTGTATACATACTAATTTCAGGATCAAAAAATAACAACACAATTTTTTCACCCTAATTACAGTGCTCAGAGTACATCACATTTTGAAAATGAATATTTTTATACATTCTTCTCAGTGAATATAGGCAATATATATTGGTGCATTCGAAGATAACAGATTTATTAAACAGATACGTTTACTAAAATAATATTTTAGTCACTGAACATCTTTAGAAATGGAAAAATATTATACTTAACTGTAATAAAATATTGCAAAAAACTACATTTTGTACAAACTACATTTCAACAAAATTGTATATATATTTTGTTTCTCTTAATTTTTGCTATTATTCAACATTGTATTTCATATTTTCCCTAATATCTGAGCTACTAATTTTTGAACCATTATCGTAAGTTTTTTTGTTAGATAAGCTCCAGATTTAGCTTCAGTGCCGACTAAACTAATCTATATGCACATATATAATATTTTAAAGCATCCTATATGGAAAATATTCATTTAAATGAGAGATTTGTAAAGGGGGTACTCATATATACAGAGCACTGTAATTAGGCAACCAAAAATGTAAGATATTATTTCTAATATTAAAATTTGATTGTTATTCATTAAATTGCAAATGTATTGTAATGTTGTTTTACAGCATAGGCAGACAAAATAGTTTAGCACTTTGTTATTATTTTTACTCAATTCAGCTGGGAGTATTTAATAGATTTAATGTATTAATGATTAAGTGTTATGTTTGCTCAGG
This sequence comes from Danio rerio, assembly GCF_052040795.2. Lineage (NCBI taxonomy): Eukaryota > Metazoa > Chordata > Actinopteri > Cypriniformes > Danionidae > Danio > Danio rerio. The sequence goes on from NC_141024.2 coordinate 17,493,594, forward strand.
GTTGTCCAAACTTGGTCCTGGAGGGCCAGTGTCCTGGAGAGTTTAGCTCCAACCCTAATCAAACACACCTGAACCAGCTAATTAAGCTCTTTTGATATACTAGAAACTTCCTAGCAGGTGTGTTGAAGCAAGTTGGAGCTACATTCAGCAGGACACCTGCCCTCCAGGACAGAGTTTGGTCACCTTTGTTTTTGGTTAAAATCTTCTAAAACTTTTGAGTATACAACAATAACATTTTTAGTTTGTTAGATTTCTAAAATACTTGCATTTCTCTTTATAATGACAGGTGGTTAAATTTGTTGCTCTTATTTGTCCATTTATCTATTTCTATTTTATTTATCTTTGAGTAAATAAATTACACATAACTTATTCAGTTATTGCAAAATTGTTCAATTAATAAGTGAGTTAATTCACACAGACACAAACACACCCACACTTTAATAATTATATTAACATTTTATGAAGAAGTGAACTGTATATTTATTTTGTTATAAAGTTTCACCAGCATGGACCACGCCACACTTTAAGCTAGACTTTATTGTAGGGCTTAAAGGGATGGTAAGGGAACAGTGGTATGAAGGAGAAGGGAAGTATGAGGATTAACAGTGAACAGGTAGGTTGATTTGGCTTCCTATGATGATACCCATAGACTCAAAGGGGGAGGGGGGGGGGTACTGTCTCTGTAATATTTTGACCCCACTGATTCAACCTAAGAGGGAAGAGAGGGTTATAGGATTGTTAATGGGAATCGAGAAAATAAAAGGAGTGAGGTTGGGTTCGAGAAAACGAGAACAGTGCTTGAGGGCTGGTCTGCCTTAAATAAGTTTTTAGGGAGTATGTAATTGCTTAAGGAGACAAAGTGAGGTGTGGTTCTGCTGCTGATCCTTTGTTAATAGAGTTAACTCCATGAGAACTACATTTTTTGTTAATGATATACTTGTAAAGCTGTGCTATATTTGTTTAAAACTGTTTGGTTCACTTTTTTATCATACTAAGCCAAAACAAAAAACATTAAACTAAAAACATTTTGTTACTCATTACTTTTGTTACATTAATAAAGTTAACAATAATTGAAAAATATTATAAGATAGATTAGAGTCAAATTTTAATGTCATCCTCGTCTGATAATATTTCATCCTGAATATAATAATAATTTCTTTTCAGAAAATAACAATTGGTCATTTATTGTGACTCAAAATCATTGTTATTCCAGAATTGATTCCTTAACACTTCTGATGTTAAAACATTAGTATTGCATTGTTTAAAAAATGACAGGTGGTTAAATGTGTTGCTTTTGCATTTATCTATTTCTATCTTATTTATCTTTGAGTAAATAAATTATACAAATATTATTCAGTTATTGCAAAATGATTCAATTAACAAGTCAGTTACACAAGCACGCCCACACTTTATTAATTATAGTACCATTTTATGAAATAATATGAAGTGAACTGTATATCTATTTTGTTATAAAGTGAGGACAGCATTTATTTTTTATTTTTTTGTTAAATGATATACTTGTAAAGCTGTGCTAGTTTTGTTTAAAATTCCATTTGGTTACATGCTTTTATCATAGTAAGTCAAAACAAAAACCATGAAACTTAAAGTTTTGTTACTCTAAATAAAATTTGCATTAATTAAAAAAGTATATCATGGATTTGGGTCAAATTTTAATGTCAGCCTTTAAAGATCTAATAGCATTTCATCCCAATAATAATAATAATAATAATAATAATAATAATAATAATAATTTATTTTTCTTTTTTAGAAAATGACAATGTCACTTATTGTGACCCAAAATCATTGTTACTCCACCAAATATTGAGTTCTTAACACTTCTGATTGACAGGGGTTTCAAAATGACAGGGGGTTTAAATTTGTTGCTTTATGCATGTATATATCTATCTATCTTTAAGTGAATAAATTATACATATATTAATAAGTGAGTTAATTCACACAGACACAAACACACTCTCTTCTGCGTGTAACAGAAACACTTCTGAAGTTAAAACATTAATAAAAAATGAGTTTGGTTAAGTTTGTTGCTTTATTAATTTATCTATATATTAAAATAAAATACAAATATAAAATTTTATTATTATTATTATTATTTGAAAGAATAAATAATTTTTTTTATAAAACATTACATTTAAAATACATTGCAATGACAGAAATTTAATAATTATAATAACATGAATGGGAAAGTATTCTTCACTTAAATTTACAATAAAAATAACTTAAATGTAAAAAAAATAAAATAAAAAAAGTGTTATAATTATTGGACATGTTTAAGTGTACGATATTCTTCTTCTTCTTCTTCTTCTTATTATTATTATTATTATTATTATTATATTAAAACATATTTCATTTCATATTTAGCAAATGCACATATAATTAAAATGAAAATCTGAATTTAGCTTTGGAAAAAGCTACTGACCAAATGGACCGACATAAAAAAATGCAATGTGTTATGTGTGAATATAATATATTAATGTAAAACATTTTACACATCTTTTTTTTTTCAGATGGACTGCTACCACTTATGTCCTCCATCTCCTGGAAGTAATGCAAGTTTTATGTGCAACATCCATGAAGCGGTCAGTTGATGGACTGTGGTCTCAGACTATCAGGGGATAAGCCCTCCTCCTATGGGCTTAAGTGTGAGAGGATATGACGGTTCGTGCACGTATGTTGTGTGTGTGTGTGACGAGGCCGTGCGGGGGCCTGTGCTTTGGCAGTGTCTGAGTGTTAGCAGCGCTGCAGATGGTGAGCGCTCAGCACTGAAGGTGAGAGGAGTGAAAGTGAGTGTGTATGTCTCTCTCTCTCTCTGTGTGTGTATGTGTATATGTGTGTGTGAGAGAGAAAGGTTGGCGAGGTACACATTGCCAGAGAGAGCAAGGAGGCGTCGGCGGCGCGTGATATTGATGCTGCGCTGTCACCTCGAACCCCGCCGGCACCCTGTGACTTGGCGAGGGGAAAAACCAGGCCTGCGTGGGCGCGAGACGCAATGATCCACTCTGTTTGTGCGCGTGCACGTGTCAAAGTCACTTTTCACCTGTCTCTTGCATGCAATTTGCCCCAAAAGAGGGGGGAAATGTGGAAAAACAACAAGTATTGAGCTTTTGCCCAGAAGTCCTATTTTTGAGTACCAATTCATTTCACTGGATTAAGACAAGATGCTGACAAGTAAATAGGAGAATGTAAATTACTAATATCACCACGTTTGATTGATTGCAAGTGTTGCAAACATTTTTTTGGATTACAATTTTTCTAAAATGTTTGTTTAAATATGTAAGTGAGACAATATTTATTTAAATATGCACTTATATGCATATATTTCTAGCACAAAAACTGAACAATGATATAAGTCAGGTTTAAAATTATATTTTAATTCAAAGGTTTTTAGGAGTGCGCCCGTTTTCGCAATTGTTTTAGAACTTCAAATTCAATTGACTATGGGAGAAATGACTAGGAATAATAAATGGGAGAAAACTGTCAAATTGCTTGCTCTACAAACTAGTGTGTCCATGACTATAGAGAAAAGGTAGAATAATATAATAAAAAAATTTCAGTTTGCAACATCAAGCAGCAAAAAGAGCTGTTTTTAGCAACTAAAAATTAATGGAAGTGAATGAGACTGGAAGTCTGGAGCCAAAAAGATTCAAATGGCTGCACCCGCTCATGCTCGAAGAATAAGGTGAATATAATAAGGCAAATTATCTGGGTGTCCGCAGGGTCTTAGACTTAAAATGTCAACAAACAAATGTCTACAAACAAAATAAATTCAAAATTCTTAAATTCACTGAAATATGTTGTTGTGGGTTTTAAATAATTTTGAACAGGTCTTAATTTTTTTTGGGTCCATGTACAGCTACCCAAAGTTTATTTAAGTCTGCTTGTTTTGACAAAATATTTAAAACATGGCTAAAAAATAACTAAATTAGAATTTTAATGAGGCAAGCAAAAATCTTTTCCACTGGCCATTAGTAAAAAAAAATACTTAGTGTTTAGTCCTGTATAATCTGCAATCTGATTTATGATGGTCCTAAAAGGTCCTTATATTTCACATGGTCAAACCTGCTTGTAAATGAAAATATCCCTTTAGAAACCTTTAAGATAAATAAATGACCTAAACAGTAAAGTCTTGTTTAATGTAAGAGCAACTAAAGAGGAAATTTATAAGAGAGAAAACATATATATGGATAAAATGAAATAAAAATGTGCATTTCAATTAAAATCTGTTGCCACAAATTGATAAAATGCAACAAAGAAAACAATTAAAAGTCTGTTTTAAATATTTTGTTTTCATTATACTGAAAGAAAATCATTCAAAATTCATTCATTTTCTTTTTGGCTTCAGGGGTTGCCACCGTGGAATGAACCACCAGCCCAGCATATGTATATCTTGCCTGATCTCACGGGAAAACGTAAGTATTTTACGTTTTTGCCATTTTAGTGGCTAATTCATACGATTTCAGTCGTACTAAATGATACGATTTTTGAAAAGGAGGCGTGGCACCTAATCCCACCCCTAACCCCAACCGTCATTGGGGGATAAGCAAATCGTACTAAATTGTACGAATTAGATCGTACGAATTCATACGAATAAGCCACTAAATGAAAAAGTTACGAATTGCCGTCAGATTGTGTTGGTATATCCAGCATATGTTTTACACAGCAGATGCCCTTTCAGCTGCAACCCAGCACTGGGAAACACCCATACGCTCTCACATTCACTCACATACACTACGGCCAATTTAGTTTTTTCAATTCACCTATAGCGTATGTCTTTGGACTGTATAGGGGAAACCGGAGCATGGAGGAAACCCACTACAACATGGGGAGAACATGCAAACTCCACATAGAAATGCCAAGGAACCAACCACCTCAAATCAGCGACCCTCTTGCTGTGTTACCCACTGAGCAATCGTGCCGCCTCCTTCTAAATTGAAAAATAAAAAAGCAGTTTTCACCTTTAGAGTTACACCTTGGCATCAGACCTATCAGCAATGAGCAGAATCAAGAAAAGACACATTGGTCTACAGCATACTGCAGGAATCTTATTTGATATTTGTTGGATATGGAGCAACTCTCTGATCATTTGTCTGTCAAGAGTGAAGTTTGTCCAGAAGTTGAGATGAAAGATTTTAACAAGTGTAATTTAACTCTACAGCTGGAGTCAGCAGATGACCTCATCCGGGTGGCCAGTTTACGGGACGGTGAGCGACCTTGGGTGACTCGAAACAGAGATTGCAGGTATGTGTGATCTCAGCCAACAGTTTATTGAAGTTGACTATATTTGACCTTGAATACATTTTTTCCCCTTCAGCTTTTCACATAAGATGACTTTTTAAAGTTACAATCACCACATTTGAAACAGACCAGAACTAAAAGAGATGGAAAAAAATAAGAACGATGAAGGGAAACAAAGTTAGCAAATGAATGTCCTTCAGAGTCAGACATTCAGAAAAAGCCTTGAAAGCCATGCAATCAAAGTGCTCACTATTTTAGAAGGGATGAGGAGGGGCGGGGGTGTTGTCCATGTACAACATAAACTCCCTTTTGCACATATTTTGAAATAGTCTATGAAAAAAGACAAGAAAGTTCAGCAAATGCATGCTCAAGAATGAAGCTGAAAATGCAGTTTTGCTCATTTTTGGTGACAAAACAGACTGGGTATCAATTAGTAAAGTGAAGGGGACTCTACACTGTCAGTGAGCGCCATCTTGCGAGTGAGACGTCAAACTGAGTTCCTGACTCTCTGTATTGATTTAAAATCCTATGGCACTTCTCATAAAAGAGTAGGGGTCTGGCCAAATTTCCTCCATCGGCCTTTACCCATCATGGCCTCCCAATCCTCTCCATCCACCGAATTGACTCTATCACTGTCACAGTGATCAAGTTGACAACTATAATGTGTGGAAATATAAATTTATATCATCTAATTCCAAATGAACAATAATCTACATATAACTGAAAAGTTATATTCTTAGGTTTTTAATTATATCATTTCATTGACATGCCAGCTAGGAGGGACATTTAACTTTTGCCTTGCTGACTACAGGCTAAGCCAAAGTGATGCAATTATCGGTTTCACAGCATGGCTTTATCTATTGTGTTCCCTGTCTCCAGAACATCATTTGCACATTGTTGTAATGATGGACTTATATATTGATGAGATCAGACCTGGAGAAGGCATGGCACCCAGACTTCATTTGCATGCTTTGTTTGACTGTCCCCACCATGACTGACCCCACCTACATGCTGTAACATGTATAAAATGTATAATGTTCGCTGTGGAGTTTAGAGTTTGCTTTCGATGATGCCACAGCCACGCTGAGTTCTTCTTATTAAAAAGGATTCTGCTTTGAAGACAACCGAAAGATTCTCCCTGGTCTTAAAAGTTTACAACAGTTTATTTAATACATGGTATTCTATAGCAATATTTTTAATCATCTTTAAAACTTAAAAACAAATGTAGTACTAAGCAAAGTGTATTGTCTGAGTAACGGTCACAAATGACAATTCTGTATATCAAACATGATTAAAAACTGTTGATATTCATACAGAGTTAAAATATTTAAGAATAATCTTGACACAGAATGCTATTATTATAAGACTCAGTCTGTAATTACAATCCAGTATATTACATTTTGTCAAGTGAGCTTATTAAGATTGTTAATTGACTCGTATTGTTCATAATAGGTCCATTATGTTAAAACACAATAATCTTCATATATTTAAAAGCTTAAACTAAATTCATTGTGCTCAGAAGACATCATTATGCATAATCCTCTAAACTTAGAAACTACTTAGATTATTGTCACTAAATTAACATTAAAAAAGAAAAAATACTTATATATTAATGTGTTAAAGTAAATCACTTAGTTTTTACAAATTTAAGCGGATTGAGCTTAAACTTAAAGTTGCCATCCCCCCCCACACCCAACCAAAAAAAGAAAAAGAAAAGAAAACTCAAGAGTTTTGTTGTTTTAGCTCATAGTAGTTTGAACAAACATTTGTTTTTTGAGTGTAAGATTTACGTAATTTTTTCCCCCCAATGTATCAGTTGGTTTTCCATATTTGGACTGTTTTTGGCCAGTCGTGAATCATTGGATTAAAGGAATTGCATTAAATAACATTCATTGTAGATGAAATGTGTCTATAAAGCACATGACATAAATAAAAGACATATTCAAATAAATTAATAAATTTATATAAATTAAATTTTAAATATAATAATCAGCATTTACTCATTAATGGAATGTGAACGGGATGCTGCACAAGGGAGTGCCGATTCAAATGCAGGTTTATTAAATAGAGATGGTCAGGCAAGCAACTGTCACAATCAGGAGCAAACAGATGTACACAGGCATTCCAGAGTCGTAGTCAAATACACAGGCGATCGGTCAGTACAGGCAGGAAGCAGAGAACATAAACAAACAAACAAGGCGAGGGTCAAAAACACGACAAAGCAAGGCAAGAGAAACATTTCGTGTTTACACATGTTCACAAAACTGATAAACAAGACTCAGCCATGAGATTATCAAAGTGAGCCATATATATGTGTAGTGTAATCAGTCCATAAGCAGCATCAGCTGTGTGAGTCTAATTTTAGATTAGATTAGATTCAACTTTATTGTCATTACACATGTACAAGTACAATGCAACGAAATGCAGTTTAGGTCTACCCAGCAGTGCAATAGCAGCAAGTGCAGGATACAGGTATATAAAGTGCAGTTATATAAACAATGGTGATATTTACAGACGGATATACCGGTAAATAATTGAGTGCCATGCGAACCATGCATTGGATACTCCAATAATCAATGGAGACTTGGAGCAGGTGTGTGTGTGTGTTGCATGACTGGACCTTTTAGTCCATTTATCGGCAGATTTGTAGTTTTTTTGCGATATATGAATTTACCAGAGATCTATGAGGACTAGATTGCTGGTGATTGTGACAATTAATGAGAAGCTGCTTGCAACATACAATAAGGGTGTATCTGGTTTAGTTAAAAAAAATATCACAATAAAATCAAATCAACATTATGACAATAAGTCAACAATTCATCAGGTACAAATGGTAACAAAGATTTGCTCTTTTGTTTCACAATCATGGAACTTTTGTCCAGTTTCATCAGTAGTTCTTTAAATAATTATTCAACCAATAACAAGCACATATAAATCCACCTTATACATTTTCACAGATATATTTATCCAAAGCAAATTTTCTTGCATTAAACCTACACATTTCATCACTCCTTTCTATCCATGGAAATCAAACCCACATCTCATGCTCAACTATTTGAGCAACATGAAAGTGGGCTTATTTGAAAGGGCCACTATCCCCCACTAAGACTTCTCAGTAAAATCATCAATACAGACTCATTCACATCTATTGGCTCAGGTGGAGCATGTGCACCTCCTTCATGCTCCACCCTCTCCTAAACACACAGGCACTGTGATTGGATAAAAGAAACCATCTCACACCTCTTTCACTCCAGGTGCGGTGACAGCGGCTCCACCTCTTCAACACAGACAGAGCCGGAAAACCCCCACAGGGCGCCAGTGAACACACACAGACCTCGCGCGTATGACATTAAGCCAGAAATGTGGAAAAGTCTTCACCTCTTTAACACAGGCTGGCAGGTGAAGCTAAGCTCTCCGCTGCTAACCTGCTTGAGAAGCCAGTCTGATGGCATGGCCCTCCAGTCAGGACTGTCAGAATAATAACAGGTTTTTTGCTCAGGCGATGTACTCTGTTGCAACCTGATAAACATACACTGTGGGATCTAGACAGGCTGTGCAAGCATGCAAACATGGACATGTATTCGAGAATGAGAATAGGGCTCTGTTTTAAAGTCTTCCGACTTTACCTTGCGGACTACAGTATAAATACAGCATATATGCACTTACAGTATATAGGCAGCTGTCTTGACTGAAGTGAAAATTCATTAGTTATTGATTAGAAATGCTCTGCATTGAAGAAAAAAAGAGCTTGGCTATATGGAGATTTGACAGGCCAATGATTGTAATAGAGTTTGATGTTAGCATGTTGCCAAGTAACGGCTTTATACTCAGATGAGTATAACACTGGATAAATAATCTATTTTTAATGACATAAATGACCTAAACATATTGAAACCGTTTTGACCTGAACTGACACGTCTTGCCTCAATGCAATTATTAGTAGGGCCGGATGGAATCTGCTTACATTTTTGCTATTTCTGCAAAGAATTTTGTAAAAAAAAATAAATAAATAAATCAGCAGATATATGCGGAATGATTTTGGGAGTATCGTAACTAAAAACTTAATATGTTAAATAAAAAATAAATAATAGATTTTAAACTTTAATGTTTACAATGCAAATTCATCTACATCCACTTATTTGGTAAACAAAGCAAGTCTTTCATTTAAAATATCTACTAAAAGACTAAAAAACCTGACACTTTAAAACCTATTTGTATGTAAATTAATGGCCAAAACACATAAAACGTTTCCTGTGTTTTAGTTGAAAGTCACTTTAACCTAGAGATTTTCACAGCAATTCACAAATTCATATACATTTCATACTTCATACGTAAACTTTTCATATAAAAATCTTCAGTGAAAGTCTACACATTTTTGTATGAATTATATGTAATGTACAGCAGTTACATTTTCCAATAAAATCTACATTGGCCGAGAGAACTTAACGTACTGCAATTTAAGAAAACACATGCAATTACAAAAAATGCCCGCAAATAAAAAAAAAAAGGTCTTCATCCGTTTGACAGCACACCTGCTGCTCACAATGCAAACACATTATGAAATATTTTATTAGCCTAAATAACCATAACCTAAATATACAGGTCTGTCATGTTTTAGAATCCTCTTGAAACATCTACGTTGTGTCCCGGGCTATTTAAAAGGGTTGTGAGAAAATGCAAGTTTTTTAAAATGTGTTTGCTTTGTAGGGATTTGCAACACACGTGCTGTCAAACAGATGAAGCTCTTTTCTTAATTTGCTGGCGTTTTTTGTTATTGCATGTGTTTTCTATAGATGCAGCCTGATAAGCCTTCTCGGTCACAGTAAAAATCAGAACATTTTTCAAAAACAAAAACAAAAATCTCTTGGCTTCTCAGTGAGATTAATATGTTGTTAACCATCCGTAGCTAACACGTTTCAATAATGAAAATAATAATGAATAATGTTGTCTTTAGCAATTTCTGCTGTTTTGAAATGGTCTGCTTTTTCTGCCATTTTACTATTTAATATTATTGAATTTAGTTTAAAAAAAACATCTTACAATATTAAGTGACATTTTATAAACTAATTTCGGAAAGAGCACACCCATATAATTAACAAGGCAGCCCCTTCATTAGCAATCACACAATCATCCAATCATTTCCAAGAGAAATTCCTAGAAAGAGTCATAATGTTCTACCTTCCTTCTCTCTCGATTCAAAATCCCTCCGCCACCCCAACTCTGCACCTTTAACAAATCACTTCTCTTATCCAGGGTCCGAGCTCAATGACGAATGTGCACCCAGAATGCTCCCCTTATGGGTGCACGTTCGACATTGAGCTCGGACTCCCATTCTTAAAACGGAAGCTTGGGAGTCTTTTTGAGCACTCTCCAGACAGCACACCAAATGCACTTATTTATTTATTTTTGATTATCTGTGATTGAAAGTCATAGTTTTGATTTCCAATACCCTCAGAAATACAAAAGCTGATGCTGGGGTGGGACCGTTTCAAAACGCACATATTTTTAACTAAATGGTTCATACTGGTAACACAATAGGTACATGTTAGTACCTAATATCTAGAGCAGTGGTGGGCAAACTTGATCCTGGAGGGCCAGTGTCCTGCATAGTTTAGCTTCAACACCGATCAAGCACACCTGAACATTAGTGTCTTCATGATGACTAGAAATCTATAAGCAGGTGTGTTTGATTAGAGTTAGAGCTAAACTGTGCAGGACACCGACCCTCCAGGACTGAGTTTGCCCACCCCTGATCTAGAGGTAAACCTCTGTACTTTTAATGTACTGATACGTTCCAATACCACCAACTTCATTTTACCAAGTAAGACATGTTCCTGGATTAACATCTATTTTGAACCTGGAAAACATTTCAATCAGAATTAAGAAATATGTTTACTGTTTATGTAAAGTTTAGACTTGCGGTTAGGTTTATGCACTTCTACATGATTGTTATCCAACTATTATTCTCCTCTTATCTGATTTTGGGAATAATTTACGGTTATGGTTGGATTTAGGGGTAGGGAATATGTATGGATAACATTTTCCAAAAAATAAAAATGACCAACATGTTAATCCAGGACCGCATCGTACTTGGCAAAATAATGATGTGCGTTCCAATACTTTGGGTACAAATGTTTTAAAAAGGCACCATCCCTGTGACAGCTTTTGTATCTTTATTTCTGAGAGTGAAGAATATATATATATATATATATATATATATATATATATATATATATATATATATATATATATATATATATATATATATATATATATATATATATATATATATATGCAATAGTTTTGGATAAAAGCTAAATATCCATATAGTTTTTGGAACTGCCATTGCATTGGGGATATGTCGATTCTATGTCTGGCTTAAGTTGCTGCCTCTTACTCAGTGGATCTTGGTGGTATACACTTATGTACAAACACCACGAAAGGTCCCGGTTTAGCGTGTCAGGTAAACTTTAAATGAACAAGCTGAGCTCCGCATATGAAATTACACTAATGCGTGTGGTATGCATTGAATACAGATGCTTCAGGAGCCGCAGACGAAGGCAGCAGTCGTGTGTTGGACCATGAAGAGGAACGTGGATGCCAAATACTGGGTACAGGACCCTGAGGTTACAGGCTGCATGGAGAAGGTGTCAGGTACACACTTCTCTCGCTGCCACATGCGCACACACACACACACATATATTCACACTGCAAGGCCGGATAACAAATCACTGCCGGAAGGAGGTCTGTGAAGCTCCTCGGCTTCCCTAATAACATTTAGGAGATGCTTAAGCTGGTAAATTAGCGAATCTGGACCGCAGAGATATTATTTATGCTTGTCTGTGGTGGAGAATAAGGAGGCTTGATGGGTAAATTGTGTTTAATTCTTGGAAGGGGCCGTTTTTCTGCACCACAGCGTGATACGAGATTAATCCCTTGACAACCTTTGCGACGCACTTCAAATCGCTCGCAAATGTCAGCGATGCAGATTTGCAGTGGGAGAAATGCAGATGGAGGGAGCACAAAGATGGTGTCCACACAAACGCTAAACAATACGCTTTCATCTTATGAATTAAATATAATGTTTAGAGCTATTCTAATCATTTTTAGTTCTTAAGACTGGTTTGTTTCAGCATCAAGATTTTAGGGTATTTACGGTCTATACTTTTAGATTACAGTTTAATGTTTATCACTTTCATACCTTTTTTATTTCTAATATGTACCATTCTGATGCAAACATTTCTTGCACAAAAATTTAAATTGACTTAAATAAATAAGGAACATTCTACCAGAAACGTACTTTATCTGTCCCTGGAATAAAAAAAAAGACGGTAAATAAAAAGTATTTCATCCCAAAAATGTCTAAAATGGACTGATGGTTTATTTCTGTGAATTTTAATATGCCATTCGTTTGGTTCTCAGATTTTTGTTCTTTATTAAAAACACTTTACAAATGTACAAATACCCTGTCATTGTCTGTGTCGTCAGCCCAATTAAACCTACAGCTTTTATAGTTTTGTAACGATAAAAACTGTTATTTAAAAATAAAAACTTCAGAAATAACAAGCTTAAGTTGTTATCATTCACATCAATTGGTTAAAAACATGAAATTATACATTAGTTATAAAAAAAAATACCACAAATATATAAATACAAATAAATGTACAAGTGTCCCCGTGTTTCAGTCAGTTCCTGTCCTGTCCTGTCTAAATTAAATTTGCATTTAATTTAACATAAAATGCATGCAATACACCTTTGAGGCTATGATTCAAAGGAAGTGACATCAGTTGATGGAGACGCTGACAGTGATCAAGGATGATTTCTATCATTGAATTGTATGATTTTATGCTTGTTTTTGTTAGATTTTTTAAGCAAGACAAGCTTAAAGGTCGGGCCCTGTTACATTTTAATAACTGAAAATGTACGTTTCTGGTAGAGCGTCCGTCCGTCCGTCCAACCAACCAACCAACCAACCAACCAACCAACCAACCAACCAACCAACCAACCAACCAATCAATCAATACATACAGTACAAACAAATGGTAATTTGCTGCTTTTATAGTCAATTATAATTGGTGCTTAATCATAGAAAATGGTTTTGATTCATTTAACGAGATCTTGATGAAAACTATATGCCAAAAAAAATTTTTTATGGTAATTTAAATGGTGATATATCACTTTTTCAAAAAAAAATTAAGCAGTTCAGATATTTTTATTATTGATAATAACAAGAAATATCTGAACAGAAAAAAAAAGTATGCTAGAATGATTTCATATTACACTTAAGACTAAAATAATAAATGAATAAAACATTTATTCATTCATTTTCATTTAGCTTAGTCTCTTTTTACATCAGGGGTTGCCACAGCGCAATGAACCGCCAACTTATCCAGCATGTGTTTTACACAGCGAATGCCCTTCTAGCTGCAACCCATCAATGGGAACAAATAAAACATTTAAAAATATATTTAGATACAAAACTGATATATTACTACATATAGCAAATTGTCATGAAATAATATTTATAAATGTATTACTTTAAAATTTAAATAAAAACTAAACTAGTAATAAATTAAAAGATAGATAATAGTGACAAAGACATGCCGTAAAATTACAAAATGAAACCTGCATATGATAATAATACAAACAAAATCTGACTATTAATCAAATATGCATTAGTTACTCAATACTAAATTAATACTCCTTAGAAAACAAAAGCATTTCCAGATTCCAACTGTTAAATATAAAAAAATTTGAGCGAATAATTAAAGAATTGAAGAATAATTAGTCACTAAATTCCCTTAAGTCCTGGTTTTATCTTATTTACTGGTTTCAAGGGCATTCCTAAACCATGCGTTATAAAGAGTCAGACACTTTAATTATTAAGACAAGGCTAGGGGTGAATCTCTGCCCTTGTCAGAAACAGTCTTGCACTGCGTTCTGTCTGAAACAGGTTGTCAGCAACATGGAAATAACGTTATCATGACTCAACGAGGGCGTTCCTTCACCTACCCCTGTGTCTTTGGCAAAAGGGGATCCCCATTGCACAAGGGTCCTCTAACACCCTCCCTCATGTCTGTTGAACCCCTTCAAGCGATGGCACACAGGTTCAATGTGTGTGTGTGTGAGAAAGAGAAGAAACGCCTCTTGGTCCCAAGTCAAAGCCCAGAGCATCTGGATCACTTTCAGGGGACAGAATCTCTGCATGACCTGCGGATCCAGAGACATTCCAACTGTCAACACACATCCATCGTTTCCCCCTTTCCCTCCATTAATTCTCTCATTCTCTCTTTCCCCCGCGTATGTTTTTCATCTCGAGCCGCTCCACAGCTGGGAGCTCTAGAGGGGAGCTCCAAAACAGACAGTAATTAGACTGTAAACACTTCCGGATATCAGAGGACTTTAAAGGGTCGAAAATCAACAAAACCAGGAATTCGAAACAAAGGAGCACCGACTTCTGTTTGTTTTCTTTCTTTTCTTCTGGATCGAGAAAAAAAAAAACAGAAAGAAAATCCCATTACAATGTGAACGGGTTCAACTCCAACATAAACGCGTCCTCAAAAACAAAGATGTTCTAATGTTGCATTGTAAATTGAGTGGCGGAAACTTTTTTGCAGACATCTGACCACGGCAATCAAAACAGAAAATGACACGCCGGCTATTTCCACAGAACAAGTAATATCTGATAATTACTGTTATTTGCAATTTTTCAGACACACCAATTACGCTTGTCTGGAGAATTTTAATGTATTTCTACTCTCGGAAGAGCCGTGTATGTGGACAGTATGTGTGAGAGACATGCAGAGTATATTTAACATTCAAAATAATGCTGATTCTTTATCGTTTGTATTATTTCTTCATGTGCTTTTGACATTTCCATTTTTAACCTCAGCTTTTTAGGCTAGATTTTATACATTCACATATTTAGAAATTGTGATTTGATTGATTGATTTGGTAAAAAGATATTAGTAATGAAATAGTTAAAGATACCTGGAATTGAAGTATTTTTTTATAATGTAAAATATAACAAAGCAAAAGGTAAATTTAGACAGTATAAAATACTTCATAGGTATTACTACATTCCAGGGTGCCCCCAAGGCCACCCCTGTGGCCACCCCAATATGATTTTGCTGTTGATATTATTAATTTAAATGTACTTACGTAAATTCACAATATTTCAATAAATAAATAAATAAAAATAAATAAATAATTGTGGATTAATTGGTGCCACTGACGTAGCTGTTTCACTGCCCCTCCCCCTCCCCAATCATTGTTGACAGCACGCACACACCTTCAATAGTCAGCAATGGCAATTTATGATTTATCTTAAGATACCTCAGTAGAAGAAGCTGTATTAAAAAATATTGTGGCTCAAAAAGGGTTATGGATAAATGATATTATGAGGGTTTGTATAGTGAGTGTGTGTGTATAAAGCAGGGGTGTCAAAACTTGGTCCTGGAGGGCCGGTGTTCTGCAGATTTTAGCTCCAACTTGCCCCAACACACCTGCAAGGATGTTTCTAGAAACCCTAGTAAGAGCTTGATTAGCTAGCCCCGGTGTGTCTGATTGGGGTTGGAACTAATCTTTGCAGGACTCCGGCCCTCCAGGACCGAGTTTGTACATGCCTGGTTTAAAGAAATGCCTTTTGTTCAGTTTGTTTATTTGTTTGTTTTGTTAATTCATTAATCATCATTAATTTTAGACATAGCATATACTGTATTCTGTACAATAAAAGTATGTGAACAATAACTGAAAAGATATTTATATAATAATAATGCATAAATATATGCATATATATTTGTAGTAATACATATATGCATTAAAAAAACTTTCAAAAAAAGAAAAGAAATTGTGTAATTTAGATTACAACTTTTAAAATTTTACTTTCACTTGAAACATTTCACCTAAATAATCCTTCAATATGATTTTGAATGTTTTTAAGCACAACACACATTTTAGTCTAATAATGATGAAAGAAAATTAATAATGAGCCATCACAATGTTAAAATTCTACATGAAAAATAGATAATCATTTTGAGATCAAAATTGTTAATAAATAAACAGAATATATAAAGCTGTAAGTGAGTGTTAGACAACAGTAAAAATAAGGGGAAATGAGAATAGTCATCAAATATCATATGAATATCGATTAAAGGAATGAATAAATGAAAACATAACAAAAGTAGTGATCTATTCTTCATTTCTTCCTGCCAAAAACAATAGCACACTTAATATTTATTAATTAATGCTTTCATTTACATTGTACTTCCTGAGCTTAAATTATATTTTTCTAACACAGATTTCTGTGCTTCAAGCATCTGTTATCTACTAAGACAAACATGACACGATGTCTGCACACCATTCCTTCTTCCATATAAGTGCATTCAGACATATTTCTCCTTCCCAAATTCTTTAAGTTTGTGTCATGTGACCTCTTTTATCAAAGCCGGAGCCTGGCTTAGTTCCTCGAACACATCTTTCAAATAACAGGACGTTCTCATTGCAATCCCATTTCTTGTCAGAGCTTGGGAATAAATAGCAGGTTTGACTCTGTTTTTTGGCTTCAAAGACATCGCAATCCACAAGCGAGGGAAAGATGCAGTAAAAGTCTGGCCATGCATGCAAAAACAAATTCTTCCTGTGGAAGTTTTTTTTTTTTTCAAACTTTATCATTTGTATTATTAATTTTGTGCTCTTGACATTTCCATTTTTAACATCAGCAATTTTATATTATGTTTTTTACATTTAAATTTTACATTCAATCATAACAAATTTTGGTCACACTTTACAATAAGGTTCATTAGTTAATGTTAATGAATGCATTTACTAACATGAACAAACAATGAACAATACATTTACTACAGTATTTGTTCATGTTAGCTAACATTAGTTAATGAAAATACAGTAGTTCATTGTTAGTTCATGTTAACTCATGGTGCATTAACTAATGTTAACAAGCATGGACTTGGATATTAATAATGCATTAGTAAATGTTCAATTATGATTAATAAATGCTGTACATGTGTTGTTCATGATTAGTTCATGGCAGTAAATACATTAACTAATGAACCTTATAGTAAAGTGTTACCCAAATTTTAAAAGTATTTTAGTTTTCTTTTTTTTTTTTTGCACTTCTAAATAATCCTTCAATGTGGTTTTTAAGCACTATGTATTACATGTTATTTAAAATTTAGACTAATAATAATGAAAGGAATTCAACAATGTGGCATCACAAAGTTAAAATGTATCATGAAAAATTGATCTTCATTTTGAGATCAACATTGTAAGTAAATTAAACAGATTTAATAAAGCTTTAATTTAACATTTTATTAGTAAGATTTAATTGCAAAGCTTTAATTGAGTGTTAGACAACAGCAAAAATAAAGGTAAACGAGATATTGATATATATGGATATATATTTCCCCCCACTTTATTCACTTATTCACTTTATTCAACTGCGATTTTAAATTGTAATTTTCCCCCATTTAATTCTGAGTGTACATCCCATAATTCTGACATTTCTTCTCAGAATTGCAAATTATGGATTGAGAATTTACATTTAATATCTTGCTATTCTGAGAAAAAAAAATGAGTCAGAATTGATTCAAATATCATCTCATAATTAAAAGAAACACAAAAGTTGAAAAATGTCTGTATACTTGCAATTGGAAGAAAGAAAAGTCTCCCCATATTATGAGAAAGGGGTGACAATTTTGAGATATTCCTCTCAGATGACTTTATTTCTATCATGACTGACTTTTATTTTTATTATTCTTAAAAATTGTAATGTTATTTCACATTTAAGATTTGCCCTATATTGTTATAAAAAATTAAATCTGTGAAAATCAGAAATGATTTTATATTTTAGTTAACATTTTTTCTCTGACTTTTGAGACAAAAGAAGAATTGAAATTAGACATACTTTCAGAATTCTGTATAATTTTCTCTCATTTCTAAGTTTATATATATAAATTATGACTTTTTAAATGCAAATTGTAATTTTATATCTTACAATTATGCATTTGTTAACAAACTATAAGAAAAAAATCAAATGTGTGTGATATAAACACAGGATTCTAAAAATGTTCTCTCAATTCTGTTTATTTCTTGGAGTTTTGACTTGTCTGTAAAAAAATGTTGGGTTACACACAATTCCATCATGTTGTGCAAACAAAAATCTATCAAGTTAGCTTAATTGTTTTACAAATTTGAGTGGCTCAAACCTAACCAGATCAGATGTCCCACAAAAAATAATAATTTTATTATTGTTTTAACTCATTTTAGAGAAGCAAAAGTCGTTTATTTGGAGTGTAACTGTCATTTAATATCTCACAATTATGCCATTTATTTTGTGGGAATGGGCTATATGCACAGCTAGTGTTTTTTAGCCAATGATGTTGTTGTGTAATTCAAATGCAATCAGTTATAGACTTAAGCATCCAGCAAAAAAAAAAAAAAGAGACAAAAGACCATTTAAACGCAACCGCCGTCATTAGCAGCAGGCTAGTGCTGAAACTTTATTGAAATACTTTATTGAATACTGGAATACTGGATTAAAATAATTTCCATATTTTAAACACATGGCATGGAAAAATATAATTTAATGTAGTGCTTCTTGTTTGGTCTGATACCCACTTTATATTGTATCTCAGCCAGGCAGTTAAGATGCTTTTTAAAGAAATCAGATCTTAAACGCTGCGATTTTGTATGGGACGACAATTCACCGGAAGCCCCGTGGCTGGCTGACTGAAATTAAAAGTCTGTGTGCATACACCCCATTGAGACATAAACCCAGAAATATGAGACAAATGTCAGAATTGTAAGTTTGTAAATCACAAATTTTTACTTTTTACTGCTCAGTCTGTGTGCATCAACCTGCAAAGTAAAAAGCTGAGATTTGACCCTTCTCATTTCTTTCTGGCTTTACATCTCTGAACTCTCTCTAGATACCGAATAATATTCAAGACCAAACTAACACGTGCCTTGTCTGTATGTACTACTGTATGCCAGACTCCCAGGCAGTCAGGCGCAGTTTACAGGCCTGCAGTTTGTGGTAAGCAGTGTCCCATTGCTCTTATTAAAGGACTAACCGCAGGACTAACAGACACCACAGGATGACCCCACATCTGCTCAACAGGCCCGCTCTGCGCGAACAACGCTTGGCGCTCAACAATTACACAACTCTGGGATTTATCTGGCCCGTGTTAAATCCCCGTCACTCAGAATACCGTGTGTGCTCAATGCACTGTAATCCCCGGACACTGGCGCAAATCCTGTCGATCCCGTGGTCTCGGATGTCTCATCTGAACCTTCTCATCTCTCTCTATCCTACTATTCATGGCAAAGGCCACTAATGTGTCCCTCATGCAAATAACATTAGCTGGGCTGTAAAAACACCTACCCTTTCATCCCTGATGGACTTATTCTCCACGCCAGATGCTCCAACTTTGAAAGAATCAGTCATAATTGAAGTGGAGACATGCAATGGGTTTGGATGTTCAAGCCAACATGAAATCAGAATTGATCCTATTTACTTGCTTAATGCATGTTCCTGAATGTATTATGAATAATTCATTGGGGCACGTTGTTCTGAAAGGGTTTAACTTTGGGATCAAAATGTACTGTACTAATGTGCAACTGTTGTTCGTCTGCTGACTTCACCTACAGTAGGTCACAAATGCTCTGGAAAGGTTCTTTATTGGTGTTGACGGCTGCATGAAGTACCTTTAACATTTAAAGAACTTTTCAATTCCTGGTAACATTATAATGGATTTTTTATTTATTTTTTTGATTACCAAACTTTTCTTCAAGAAATAAGAAAGTGAAAGGCTCAGAAATGGTTATTTTGTGTCCAACAAAGTTTAGCTCCAACCCTAATCTCTAGTGATCTAATGAGCTTTCTAGTGAGCTTGAAGACAATCATCAGCTTACTCAGGTGTATTCTGAACAAAACTCTTTGGGAAAGTTGCCCTCCAGGATCACATAATATTATCTCTGTTTTATGGCATCAACAAAAAATAATAATAATAAATTGACAAACAAATATGTGGAATCTTTATTTTTAAGAGGGATTGTTAATCAACAGACAAATCGCCTAGTTATCTGAGTCATTAGAAATATTATATGAGAATATTGGTGTGAAATGAGAGGCCAGCAGCAATTTACAGCAATGTTTAAAATGTTTTAGAGAAGTTTTTTTTTAATTAGGTTCTGTAGAAAAATTAGAAAACATTCTGTTACTACAATAGCTGTTTTTTTCTCAGCTTCCTTTGTTTATGTTTTGTTATCACTTTAAAGACCATGAACATTACTTATCCTTTGCCATAAAAGTGAAATTACTGCACAGGAGCCTGATAAAATGTTTATTTTAAAAGAAAAGTTCAGATGGCATTTAGAGGTTTTTGCATCTAGAGTCTTCATATCATTAAAAAATAAGACTTTGGTCATGCACTTTGGAATAAAACTATAATACATTAAACAAGAAGTTGCAACTAAATTTCATATTGTTTCTCTTGATTTTTTCCTGTTTGCTAAAATTAGATTTTATAAATATAATAAATTGATAATAATATGGGCATACTAGTTTTTGGACTGAGTCTTTTTTTAGATTAGTTCCAGTTTTGGCTTTGGTACTGACTAATCTACTGCACATGCACATTTGTGTAATAGATATTATTTTAAACCATCCCAAAAGAGAGATCTGTGAGGGGTGTACACTACCTGACAAAAGTCTTGTTGTCGATCCCAGTTGTACGAGCAACAAATAATAACTTGACTTCTAGTTGATCATTTGGGAAAGTCAAAGAAGGTAGATTATTCTGATGAATCTGTTGAACTGCATCCCAATCATCACAAAAACTGCAGAAGACCTGTTGAAACCAGCAAGGAGCCAAGATTCTCACAGAAATCTGTCAAGTTTAGAGAAGGAAAAATCATGGTTAGGGGTTACATTCAGTATGGGGGCATATGGGAGATCTGCAGAGTGCATGGCAACATCAACAGTCTGAAGTATCAAGACATTTGTGAGGCACATTACATTATAAACCACAGTAGAGGGCAAATTATTCAGCAGGATAGCGCTGAAATCCTGAAAACAAAGGATTGGCCAGCCCAGTCACCAGCATGAACATTATTGAGCACATCTGGGGTAAGATGAAGGAGGAAGCATTGAAGATGAATCCAAAAAATCTTGATAAACTCTGGGAGTCCTGCAAGAACACTTCCTTTGCCATTCCAGATGACTTTATTAATAAGTTAAGACTTGTGTCCAAGCAAAGTCAGACCTTACTGTCCTAATTAAATAATTAAAATCAAGGCATGAACATATTTTATTTTGATAAAATAAGCATAATCTAGAGGCCTTTGCCTTTCATCTAAACCCCTTCTGATACCAAACGATCAAGTAGAAGTCAAGTTATTAATAGTTGTTCCTAAAACCTATAGGCGACAAGACTTTTGTCGGGTAGTGTATACTCATTTATGCCAAGCACTGTATACAGCCAATAGCCATATTTTTGCATTTTCTCACACAAAAAATAATATAAAAAATATAAAAATAACCATAACTGCCTGCGTTTACAAAAGGGGGTCACTTGATACAGGGATCATCATTTTTGGGCGGTCAACAGCATCAGAAAAAGGAAAGTGCAGGAAAAGCTTCTTATTTAAAGGAGCACCAGATCCATTTTAAGAAAATGTGACATAATTAATAGTGTTGCTATGAAGCACATGAATCAGGATGAATTCATGCAATAATGAGGCTCAGAGGCTCTAACCCTTTACTTTTGAATGAGGGCATAGTGTATGAAGAAAAGTGAATATTAAACAAATTTCAGCGACAAAGTCAACAGCTGGCTATAGCGGTCACTGCACCGAGGGCATGAGCAACGCTGCCCCAGAACATGCCAGTGGGGCCTCTCTCATTCTGGCAAATCAAAAACAAATATTTGCCAGAAAAAAAAAGACACACACACACACACACACACACACACACACACAAACTCAAAAGTCTTCGAGCACAGAGCGAATGGCGACCAGGGCAAATTAAAGATGCGCTCCAGTGCACTGTCAGTGAAAGGGCGAAAACAAGTCTGAGAGGGGGAAGGAGGTGTCTTTATTTGGTTTACAGCAACAATTCCACATCCTGAAGAGGTCAGCAGTGGGCTTTTGGAGACAAGGGGCGTATGGAGGTACAGGACAGACTGCATCAAGGGGTCACGGTTTGTATAGATGCTGTAATAATTTATAGAGAATTTCTTGACTGATGGTCTTTCAAAATGAGCTATATTCTGACTAAAAAAAATCACTTTGCAGATTATAATAATGTTAATAATAATTAGTAAATGTTGTTTCTTATACTGACTTTTTCAGTTTGTAATATCTCAGTGTATCATCTGAAGTTATGAGTAGGCCCACACGGAATCTGCGCGCGCAGAATTCTGCAGCCCATCATTGTTTCTGTTTATTTACTTGTATAAATTTATATTTATTTAGTTTTTAAATTTATTTCAGTTATATTACTGACTAATATGAAATATTCATTTGATTTATTTACAATATAGTTTGTAAAGTAATTTACAAATTTTACAAGTCTTTTAGTAGATATTTTAATTGAGAGACTTGCTTTGTTTACCAAATAAAATGGATCTTATTGAATTTGCATTATAAACATAAAATAAAAGTTAAAAAAGTATTTTTTTTTTTCATATATTAAGGTTTTAGTCATGATACTCGTAACATCATTCCACATACGTAAATCCGCAGATTTTTAACACAATTCTGCGCAGAAATAGCAAAAAATGTCCACAGATTCCGTCTGGCCCTATGAGTTATGAGTATTAATTTAGTTGTTTTTCAAAGGGTAAGTTGCCATTAACTAGCATTTTATGAATGGCAAGGACCACAGTTTGGCCTGAAGGTAAGATAATTAAAGAATTAGTTCAGATATCCTGAAAATGTCCTCCATATGGTTGTTTATCACCAGGCAAACTGGTTGAAGGACTAGACTGCAGTTTTAATGCAGCCTCTATGAGCCCTGTATAATCCAAGCAAAGCAATATAGCAAAATGATTGGTCATTTTCTTAAAGATGTAAACATTGACATACATTTTAATCACTAGATAATGCTTAGCTTGCACTAGTGCTGGAATTTTCTAAATATTGCAGTGACACTTCATGGAACTTTATCTTTTGGTTCAACCCCACATGAAAAAATACAATTGTTAGGGCTATTTAAAATTAACAGGCTTCTATAGTCAAGTGAGATATATTGTATATTATGATATATTCAACACTGTCAATGAATGCATACCACAGTATGAACTAGATGGTGAATAAATGTGTAATAAATACTGTAATATCACAAGAATGTTTTTTTCTCATGTGGGACTGTAGTCCACTATACTGATATTGAATCATGAATGCTTTCTTTAACATTCATTATTGTCCACTTTAGAAAAAAACACAATTGTTAGGGCTATTTAAAATTAATAGGCAACTTTTAAATCACTCTTTTAAAAGCACGCGAGATTTGATCGTTTGATCGCGACACTTTGTGATCGAGTCACTTCTCCTCAAATGATTCATTCAAGCACTGATTCAGTCAGGAACGGCAAATTGTTCGGTGGCGCGGAACGGTTGATTCAGCTGTTTGTACCCAATTTCTCAACGGTAAAGTGGCATTCTGTTGTAAATGTCACATATTAATTATTGTCATCTTGCACTTTAAAAGCAACATCAAATGAGAAGTGGAGTATGGACTACCAATATTTCCATAACGCCCCACGTGGCAGCGGCATGATCACACCGTTGCTCGAAACAGCACGTGCTCATGTGAAATTGCTTCCTATATTTATAAAAAAATTATGCTGTCCGAACAGTGAAAGTAATGTTAATGAATCCTAATATATTTCTACAGGAATCATAACCACATTAGACTGCATTGTGTGCTTGTCTTGTTGGAGAGAAGCTATGCAAAGTACAAACTATGTAAGTAACTATGTATTACTAAAATTATAATAACTAGTTTATTGGTAATTTGTTTATCATGCCATCTGTCCGTCTTTTGTCCAATACAGCAGAGAAAGCATATGGATAACTAAACTGAGAACTTGGGGTATATAAAACCGTCATTGCAACCTGTCTATTAATAAACAGTTGAAGTCAGAATTATTAGCCCCTGAATTAATCGCCCCTCTGTGTATAATAATTCTGACTTCAACTGTAAGTGTCTTCTCTTTTTTTTGATGGAAATGTATATTGAGCAGGCAAGTTTTAAGACTTTAATATCAGATTACAAATAACTAGTATAGTGATGCTTAACCTTTCCGTAAATCAATCATCTTGTCATAGTCCACATCTCTTTTGCACACTACACATTTCTTAGGTTGTTTAATTTATTCTACAAAGATGTAGAGTGTTGTTGCAGGTGAAATATATATTTATATTTCTTCTTTTTTAAATATTTTCCAAATGATTTTCACAGTATGTCTGATAATATTTTTTCTTCTTGAGAAAGTCTTATTTGTTTTATTTCGGCTAGAATAAAAGCAGTTTTGATTTTTTTATGAACCATTTTAGGGACAAAATTAGTAGCTCCTTTAAGCTATATTTTTTTCCTCAATAAACTACAGAACAAACCACAGTAATACAATGACCTGCCTAATTCCCCTAACCTGCCTTGTTAACTTAATTAACCTAGTTAGGCCTTTAAATGTCACTTTAAGCTGTATAGAAGTGTCTTGAAAAATATCTAATATACTGAATTCACCTTCAAAAACTAACGAGTTGTGGGAAGTATTAGTTAATACAAGCCACCTTTTAAAAATATCACTGTTATTGGTAAGTTGTGGCATTCTCTGTCTAGTTCTTTACAAATGGAGATATTTTGCATGTTTGTGACTGAGTAAATAAAACATTTAATTGGATGACTTTGATTTTAACAGTACTTACATATCAACAAACAAAATAAACAAAATGTTAATATTGATGATTTTTTGTACACCCTAATGGATTATTAGACAGTAAACAGGTCATATCACTTATAACCAAAAGTATTTATCTATTAATTAGCTGCGTAATAAGTGACGGGCTGTACCATATCCATAAAATATTTGCCTGGTTTGAACTTAACACTTTTTAAAAACTTTTTTTGAACTTTAACACAGTTTTTTATTCTATTTTTCTTTACCAGACTTTATTGTGAGAAGGCAGATTTCATGCAGTCTTTAAAAAAAAAACTCAGCAGTATTTATTGCAGTATTTGTATTGTTTGCAGTGAAAATATACACTTATTTGCATATCTTAATTTTCAGTTTTTGACCTCTAAAACCATTGATGTCTGCAATTTATATAAAGGAAATAAAAGAGAAGCAAAAAATACATCAAGTTGTTTAAATCTTACTCTATAAATTCTATAAAGAACTGTATGTGAAAATAACAACCTAGGCGCTATGTACATTTTTGGACAGCGGCAAATACGTCCGAGTAGGTACATTTTTCTGCAGTTTTTGTTTTCGCAAAAAAAACACCAGAGGCCGCTGTGTACGCATTTTGAAATCTCAAACTTCTCTCATGAGTGCCATTTGCACCTGCTGTCCTCACGTAAATCCACCAGAGGCTGCTGTTGACTGACTGATTGACTGACTGACTAAACGACCAATCTCCCACCCTCCCCCTTCCCTAAACCCAACCAAAAGTGTTTAAAAAACCACCGATCCCCCGACCCACTGCTTTCCCTAATCTGACAGTATTTTAAAAAGCAATCCAGAAAAAGAAATGCCCTCGTGGCAGTCAGATTTTTTTTTAATGTTTTCAGATTTTACTACATTCTCACTGCCGTTATTTATCACTTCTGCTTTTGTCTCAGAACCCTGATGTGATGGTCAACTCCTCTCTGCATCAAGTTTGCCGACTTTCATGGCGAGCTACTGGTCAAACTGGTAACAATGGGAAAGCTGTCCATATGGAGGTAAGCGGTCAGCTGGTAAGCGCAAAAAGAAACGGCGTCATACCACCCCGGAGTGTTTGTTTAAAAGACGTAATTCAGCCATACGTAGCTGTTGCTACTTAATTTGCAATGTCCAGAAATGTATATAGGGCTTTGTTTTTAGAATGAGCCTATGTTGGAAAATAAGCAAGTATTAAAATCTCTTCATTAATAGAATCATGCTAAAATATATTTATCAAATATAATGTGTTTATTTGTCCAATCATTCTAGTTATTATTGCACATTTCTTTCAGAGCAAATATCAGGTGTCCAATTTAGATATTTTACTATTTTGCCTAAATTATGAAAATCAGAAGCATTACCTCTAAATGATCTATATGTTCTTGGAGACAGAGAGGTAAAGCATCATTTTATTATCAAATTATTTAAAGAAGTGTAACAGTTAATCAGCACAGATAAAATACCTCAAGTGAGCCTATAGACAAACAAAAAAAAATCTTATAAATATTTGAAGTAAATACTATTATATTAGCATAGCAGGCATAAAGGGCACCCCACTAAAAAAAAAAAATTGGGGTTTTCTTTTTTTGTGGTGTTCATTAACCGATCAATAACTGATATATACTGGTGATATATAGCTAGATTATTCAATTTGATTTACTGACCAATACAAATACTATACTCCATTAAATCCTACAGAATAAAAGTACTCTGTTCCACACAGTGCCTTTATGTTATCTCGACACATCGATTCAGTTAACTTAGTGGATTCAACATAAAACAAGTGATCCTTCAAAAAAAAACTAAAAATTGTGTTGTTTCAACTCATTTTAAATAAGTAGTTTTTTAACAAGCAGCAAAAGTGATGTTTTGAGTGCAAACATGAAATATGTTTCACCTAAATAATTCACACATCAACAAAACCAAATTTTTAATAAAGGCAGTGTGACTGGCACCAAGCGTATTATATTGCTCTCTTGTAAAGGTAATTGTAATTTTTTGTAGTCATTATGTAGTTTAAATATTTAACTTTGTGTATTGTTTGTACATTTTGTTGATTGTGAGTTAATAAGACAGCAGTATGCCTGAAAAAGTTTTCTAACACTTAGCCTATATATTATTAAACATAATAATATATTATTAAATTGATAAATCTGTGATTACCGTGGAAATCAGTTAATATTTGGAATGGATAACTGCGCACAACTTAATATCTTACTTTTATCATACTTTTAAGAGCAAGAAAGCTTTCATTGATAAGTTTTTTTTCTTTTGTGAAATAGGCATAGGTTAAATAAATACATTGATTGAGCAAATATCAGCAAAACCTAATAACTTAACATCACAACTTGACCTGCAGCACTTAAGTAAGAAATAGCTATATTTCATTTATGGCACTGCAAACTTGACATTGTAGACTGATCATCTTTAAAATGAAAATATAACTATTGTAATGGTGCATGTGCCATGTTCAGTGAGCTGAAAAGAATTTCACTCAAGCCAATGTTTTGAATCTAAATTATTTACAAATTTGGAAAATAGCTGGGTAACAAACAAAAATAATACACAGACAGCCAGATATTATTATTAAAAATACTCATTGCTAGTCATTTCTAAACATTTTCAATTGCCTTAACAAAAGCCCTGATTTTTGGAAGAAATCTTTTTTGCGTATGTCAAAATATCCCTAATTTAAATAATTCTCATCTAAGTCATGCACAAGTTGGCGATGTCTGGTGAGTTTCAAGCATATCGTTATATAGACTTGCCTGTGTGTGTGTTTGTGCTTTGTGGTTTTGACATACCCTTGTCACACAAATGTCACACTCTTTCGCTTTTTCTGTGTGTTTGTGTTTTGTATTTATTGTGAGAGGGACAGCTCAAAAATGGGCGAACCCCCAACCCACCACACAATAAATATTTTGTTGATAATGAATTCACACTCAAATATAAACATTTGACAAATATTTAAATGGTAGCTATAATAAAATCTTCTTTTCAAGACTGAATCTTGTAAACCCTGTTCAATAAATAAAACATCTGTTATTTCTGTAAAAATATAATTAGCAAAATTCTCCTTTCTAAAATAAAATTCTTGCTAGTGAACCAGTTTTTGATTCTGCATGGCTTGTTGCTATTATTTACAAGCTGTTTTATTGACATTTTCCAGTGAACACAGAGGGACGGTATATTTCAGTAAGTTGTTCTGTTTATATAATTGTGTCATAATATTAGTATGTCATCTTGAAATAACTGGTAAATCAGTTTTGTGTCTGACTTGATCTCTTTCACTTTCTTGTGATTGTATAGGAATTGTGGTTTGTCAAAACATCTACCATTATTTAGGCTGTTTTTGACAGAAAAAATACTGCTAATGCCCAACAATAAAGAAATTTAAGGAAAACATTGTGGGGCAAAACATGACCTTTTTCATTACAAGTCCAGAGCTGAAATATGTCACTGTCCTAAAAAAATAAAATAAAAATAAAGATTAACGGGATGTCTGGTCACCCTTGTCTCATCCTTTAGAAAACTGCATATCAGGAGGCTTTACTGACAAGCTTTTAAAATGTATTCAGATTAGGCCTGTCAAGATACCTTTTTTAGTTTTATAATATTTTGCACCAAAATATATTGCATTAAACAATATTATTGTCATTTTGAGACCATTTTATGCCACTCATTCTATAATGCCAGAATGACAATATAATAGCATCA
Source organism: Danio rerio (assembly GCF_052040795.2). Taxonomy (NCBI): domain Eukaryota; kingdom Metazoa; phylum Chordata; class Actinopteri; order Cypriniformes; family Danionidae; genus Danio; species Danio rerio. Next base: position 17,522,513 of record NC_141024.2, read on the forward strand.
TACAGTAGTGTAAGTACACTCTTCCAAAGAATACATCCAGAGCTTTCCACACATAGACTTTATATGTGTGGGCCACCCAGGTATATTAACGGCCACCCAAGTATATTTAGTGACACAATTTTTTTTTACTATTATTAACATCCTTTACATTTTTTTGTATCCGCCCAATATATCCAAACATGCGCGAGCGAATTAGTAGAAAATCTTCTCGTTTTCTCTCGATTTGTCAACGCTACAACAGACAGTTTAATTTGCTCCGAATACCCACAGTGGCGCACCTTTTTACATGACCTTTTTGAAGCAATCAGGAAAATTAGTTCAGCCCGGGTTTCTAAATGTTGTAAAATGTCCGGGATTCAACTTTTGCTTTCGCTTTCTAAAGCTCGTACACATTTTTGCATTACCTTCTTATTTACACCTTCTTTCGTTTGGCTTCGCAGCTGACTGTGAGCACACAACCGCGAGAGCAAGAAAAACATTAAATAATTCATTTTATTAATCTAAACGACTTGACAGAGAAAAACTTTACTATAAACTTAAAGTCTAAACTGGCTGCAGAATATATGTACACCATCAGTAATGGTTAATCTGTGCATTTGCCTTTTTACATTTTAATCTTTTATTTATGATAGTTTTTAGAGTTATTGTCTGTTTTTTCTTTTTTGTCATTTATTATTTTTTTTATTAATTTGATATTAATTTGGCTATTTTATACATATCTAAAATGCTTTGGTATTCAAGTGTGCTTTGAACTTAAAAGAGAGAGAAGCAGAGTTTACCCTGTCAGTGTGTGGTTTTGGCTCTTGAATCGCAAAAAAATGTAAGAGAAATAGCGGATTTCCTTTTTTATTTTAACCCATTGAAACTGTGTCATAATAAATAAAACGATTGTTAGATAGTTATCGTTAACTATTTATGTGACGTGGGTAAATAGTGTGTTTCAATCGGGTTACCACCACAAGTATATTTCAAACCTGTGGGAAGCACTGACAACATATTTTATTTCTTAAGAATATTTCATTTTAATAATAGTCATTTTAACAATTTAATAATTAGGCATTGGAATCAGAATGTGAAAACCCAAATCCTAAACAAATAAATAATAATAAATGTTAACAAAAAAGTGCAAGGTAAAAAGTAACAGAGGCTAAGATATCTGCCAGATCTACTTTCAGCTGTCAGGCACCCACTAGAAAATATACTATAGTAATTTGAAGTTAATACTATAGTGTTTTTTTAACCATACTAATACTGACACCTCCATTAGAGGTTGTGCAATCAGCTAAATGTTGCTAGAATTGTTTTTTATGTGTTGGTGATATATATTGCATCACCAAAAATGACAGGTCATGTCCATGTTTTGTGCGCTAAGTTTATATATTGATTATTGTGACAGGCCTAATTCAGATATTTTGGTTGTTGCTACCAGAGTACCCAAGACACAATCTACTGTTTGAGATTCTCTTTTAGCAAGGGGGCGGAGAACAGTAGCTCATTTGCATTTAAAGAAAGGCAAAAAACAGCTTGTTTTTTTTTCTCATACAGTTTTGGGGACAATACCAGATACGCCTTGTAAACCAACATAATACAACCCTATGGCAAATAATATATGAAATATAAATAAAATATATAACATTTTGTATTCAACTGCCCTACGTTTTGACAAAAATGTGTTTTGTGTGAGTCAACTCTCATCCGGTGACATGGACAAGAGCGATATCCAGGACTGCAGGCTCGCTTTTAATCGCACATTTGTTTATTTTGATGAGTGGCCGACTGCCCCCCTCCTTTGTGCGTTAACATGCAGCGCTGCTCCCGTAAGCTTTTAGAGATTTGTTTATTTGTGTTGCGGCTCGTTTTGCAGCTTGCGAGTGACCCCACCCAGTTTTCACAAGAGCTCCTGACAGCAGGCCTGCTTAGCAGTTCCCCTCTCAATTAACATACTATTAGCATAATATTAGCATGTGTGGATTCGGGTGTTAATGGCTGGAGAAAAATGCTTCAAAAATCAATTTGATAAATTACAAATGGAGGCCAGCGGGTGCAAGCGGTCTCCTCACATACCGCTTAGACAAGCTGTTCTCTGGATGAAGCACAAACACAGTCAAATTGGTGGTACAAAATGTTAGACGCTGCATCCAAAACTTTTAAAAGTAGCGAAATTTGACTTTGATCATACTTTTGCGAATGATGATTCATCAACAGATACAGAATCAACAGCCTAAAGTAACTTTTTAGTAACTCTGGCGTCGACATTTTACAAGTTGCGTGAAGTTTGGTTTCTATATTGTGACTTAATGTGTTTTATTAAGGAAATTTCCGCACAGACATGAAGTGATCATCTGACATGAAGCTGTGTGTTTACTTGCCATTTTGGTGCAAGTTTGAAATACATTGCCTCAAAATAATAAAGCAACACAAAATAAAACAAAGGCAACATTAGAGTATTCGTAGCATAAAAGTAAATAGCAAAACTACATGTTTGTATATACTGTATATATAATATTTAATATAAGTCATCATTTGTATTTGTGGCCATCTATAATTAAATATGGCTGTTTGAGCATTTACACTAAACAGCTTTCAACTAAATATGTAAAACCTTTTTGCATCTTGGCCTAGGGCTGGGCAATTTGGCCCAAAATCTTGATTAATTGAACATTTTAACTCGATTACAATTAATGAACTGTCACTTTAGTTATTTTGGTAGCTCTCATTGTTCACTGACAGGTTTTGTATAGTAAATATGCTCAAATATTACAAGTCAGAGATTTTTGAATGAAGTGTGCATTACTTGATTTTAAAACAATTGAAGGAAGCACACACTATCGACTATCAATGACTATTTATTGAACATCATCATTGATCAACTAAAATTTAAACACAAATTGCCTAAAACCAACTGCCACTTTTTTCTGCATTTCTTGCATCTTCCGTAAACGAATATTTTAATGTAAATAATCATTTTAATGTTATGGAAAATATGCCGTCTTAAGGCAACTCTGCTGCAGCTTCCAATTATTGTTAATGTAGTGCAATGTAGTCATCCTACTTGTCCAGAGATCAGATGTGGAAGTATAAATCAAGGCTTAACAGAGCGGGGTCTTGTTACTCGGTAGGGAAAGTAATTGAAAGAAATCACTTAGGTTCTGCTAATAGATTCTGAATTAAAAAAAAAAAAAAAAAAAAAAAAAGAGTAATTGAAAACTTACTTTTCATTGAAATTTGCATTTCTTTTTTTTTTTGTTTACAGCCGCTTTCATCCAAATGACAACAATAGAAGCAATCAAACCATAAAAGCAACATGAAAAGTCCCAGTTGGAGTTGAAGGTTTTTAAGTAAATAAAAAAGGAGAGAAAAAAATGCAAGGTTTAAAATGTAAGTGCTGATGAAAAAGGTGTTTTCTTGAAAAGAGCTTATGATTTAAGGGGGTCTGGCCATTCCAACTGCAGGGAACAGTTTTGGTAAAAGTCTGTGAAAATGATTTTGTGCCCCTTTGAGAAGTTGTTTGCTTCTGAAGGACACATACTAAAAGTCTGAAGTAGTGAATTTAGATTAAGAGGTGCAGACCAAGTGGTTGTTTCCTAGGTGAACATTAGTGGCTTGAATTTGATGCAGACAGCTGTTGGTGTAATCTTATAAAGACATTCATTCATTCATTCATTCATTCATTCATTCATTCATTCTCCTTCAGCTTAGTGCCTTATTTATCAGGGGTCACTACAGTGGAATGAACCGCCACTTATTTCAGAATATGTTTTACACAGCGGTAGTCCTTTCAGCCACAACAAAGCATTGGGAAACACCCATACACTCTTACATTCACACACACACACACACACACACACTCACAACGGCCAATTTAGTTTATTCAATTCACCTATAGAGCATGTCTTTGGACTGTTGGGGAAACTGTAGCACCCAGAGGAAGCCCACGCAATAACGAGAAGAACATGCAAACCAATCTACTAAGAAATGCCAACTGGCCAAGCTGTGACTCGAACCAGCGACCTTCTTGCTGTGAGGCGACAGTGCTACCCACTGAGCTACCAAGCTGCATTTTATTTTACAGTTTACATTAAGTTCTATATAACTGTGGTCCTATGTAGGGCTGCACGATATGCAATAGCATGTTAAATTATGCAATATTTGATATGCAATATGACATGTTATGACCAACATGTTCGAATTTCAGAGAAAAGAAACTTCTACAATTTCTGAAAGTGAACAACCATGTTTTACTGTCGCATAATTAGACATTTTAACAATCCAAACGAACATAAATAATATAAATATCACCAACACTGGTATATTAATTAGCTCCACTGGTAAAGTTCTATGGTATAATTCTACAACCAGGAAACAATCAGGAAAGCAAGTTTCTTTGCGGTCTCTTGGTTTTTTGAGATGTATATTGACATGTAACTGCATTGCCTGACATGCTGAGAATCTTTTAGAGTGTGTGCTAATGGCAGGCACATAAAAGTTCATTAGTATTAAATCGCCTGTTTATTGCAAACTATTGCATTATCTATATCGATATTTTGAAATATTATGCAGCCATCTCATGTCAAGACTCATCTGAAATGACAGCAGAGATGTAAAAGAACTGGCAAATACACAAAACAGAGAGTTAAAAGGGAGGCAGACAAATTTTAAAGACAGATTAAATTGATTTCATATGAATGAACATTGATGGAGGTGGAGTAGGCCAGCTGTTGATGAAGTCACTGAATGAAAACAAACGTAATGTGTCATCTGTAGGGGAAATATATGTCAGAGCTGATTGGACGGCAGCCTTAGGCAGTGCTGTTCCTCTCAATGCCATGCCTGTCTCTCACCTACTGCTAAAGTGAAGCTAAACAGCAGAATTAAGCATCTACAGCTGTGCTTGCAGGTCTAGCATATCCCCAGACCACACACACTGATTTTTTTTCCTTTTCATTGTTTGTATTATGCTCACTGTGCTCTCGGTATTTCTTTTATTCTTTTTTACTTCCACAGAAATTGATAATTCTACAATTAATTAATAATTTAAAGCTTAACTAAAACTATTTATGTTAATCTGTGTGGGTCACCTCATGGTCATGGACATTTTGAGATCACATGACCCGCTGAATACTTCTTGCTTTATCATGTAAAGGGCGCGCTCAAATGAAAATGAAAATTCTGTCAGACTCATAGACTTGAATTTTTTCTTCTTCAAAATATCTCCTGTTTTGTTCTGGAGAAGAAAGAATGTCTTACAGGTCTTAAATGACACGAGGGTGAGTAAATGAATTTTCATTCAACTGTGGTTTGCTCACAGAAGAAAAGAATCATGGTTTTCTGTGAATTGCCTATTTTTTTTTACAATGGTATTGTTAACTGAAGGATTTTACTTGATTTACTGCATGAAGCTCTGTCCTTGTGTTGGAAATGACTGTGCACCTGCACAGAAACTGTCGTGCAGGTTTACATTTTGCCTTGAATACTTTTAGGATGTTGACCTGTCACGCGGTTTGACATTTCATCTAAAATTAAGGCTGGACAATAATTCGATATCAATATATATCGCGATAGATTTTTTTTAATACCTGTGATATGTTTTTTAAACCCAATTGCAATGTTTTAATATACATTTGCATATATATTTTATTATATTTATTTAATTGTATAGATTATAATGTCACTGAATGAAATTCAGTGCTCAGCCCTCAGAAAGAGCGTGATGTCACTTGATGTACATCATAGACACGCTGCCAGCGCTCAGCAGTTGGTTAAGCTCCGTCACAGAAAGTTTTAGATACAAAATGAGTGCCCTGAACCTATACCTGCACTTAATGGTGAAGTTAGGGACAGGGTGGAGGAGCAACTTAAGTCAGTGTCATATTTTTGTCTTAATAATTGCTGAAGCAGGTTGTTTTTTTATACAAATAATAACCCTGTTGTAGTTTAAATGGAAATATATTGTTAATAAGCTGAGTCTGAGTCTTGATAGTTTATTTCACAGTTCTAGTTTGTAAAGGCTAAATACAAATAATTTTTACATTTTTTTGCACTGTTTATATTTTAAAAAGGTTAAAAGAGCCTGGAGGTGTTGTAGACTTTGCAAATTCAGTTTGCGGACATTTGTAGGTACAGACATTCATTGTGTGCGTTCTTGGCAGTTTATTTTTAATATTGTCCATATCGATATCGGAATTATATTGTATCCACCAAAATTAAGATATAAGTTGTGATATAAATTTTTGCCATATCGTCCAGCCCTATCTAAAATACTTTTAAACAGAACTGTTGTATAACTCTGCAACAAAAGTTCTGCAATTATGTTCATTTAGAGCAGGGGTGCCCAAACTTTTTCTTAGTAAGGGCCAAAGAAGTTTGATTGAGGGCTGTCGGTCAAAGGTAAACAAACTGTATTACATTAACTTTTCCATGAGTAATTTCCTAATATTTAAAAATAACTACAAAACATTGCTTTAAAAATTATCAAGATATTCGCCCCAGCTAGGGCTGGGCCGATGAATTATATTATATTGAATCACAATAAAATTTGTCAATAACAAAGATAATCTCTGGACTTATTACTCTATTAATTTAAGAGCCAATGAAACAGCAGAAATATGCAACAATGGGAATCTAAATGTATGTTGATATCAGAGATGTACCGAATTTTCAGCTATCGAAAATTTATCGGCCAAAATGTTGTCACCTAATAGACCCTCTAATTTTTTGTGGCTTTAGTCATTTCTGGGGTACTCTTTTAAATCTGGAAGCAACAACAACTTATATCGAAATGTATATCGTTATTGTTCAATACGAAAAATATTATCGAGATTGCATTTTTGCCATATCGCCCAGCCGTAGCCTTAACCACCTCCCAATCAATCTCTCTCTTCTCAAATCTTCTAGTGGGCAAAATCAATGGTTAATTTGGGCCACCTTTGGGCTGCGGGCCCTAGTTTGGGCATCTCTGATTTAGTGATTACATTTAGATTTGTTTTTGTAATTGTATGTTTTACAAGTTGTCGATTGATAAAATATTCCAATTAAAATCGGCAGAGAATTTGCATGCACTAACATTTTGAAGCTGTAATTGTTTTTAATTGGAACTTTAATTCAGAAAAGATCCAACCGTGCAAGTGCAAAAAGATGACGTATCAAAAGTGACAAAAGACATTAATAACTATGTTTCTATATTAAATAAATTAGGTTCTTTTAAGATCTTTATTTATGTAAAGCAGGGTTGCCCAAATTTTGTTATAGATAGAGGCTTGATGGAGGCTTGATAAAGGCTAGTGGGCTGAAGGTAAATAGTTGGCATGGGTAATTTCCTAATTTGTTAAATAACATTTAAAAATAAATAGAAAACATTGCTTTACACTGACTTATAAATTATTATTTTTTTAACATTTCTAGTCATGTTTTTACATTACAGTTAAAACAAAAACAATCTCAAGTAACAGAATGGAGTTCCATTAGTTTTTGCCTTGCTGTGCTTGCCGAAATCAGATTCAATTACAACATCTAATTAAAACATTTAATATCAGTTTGCTTTTTTGTAGCTCAGCAGTAAGACAAACAAACAAAAAAGGTCACAGCAAATTAGAAATGAGGTGACACGGTGGCTCAGTGGTTAGCACTGTTGCCTCACAGCAAGAAAACCGCTGGATCGAGTCCGAACACTCGGAGGAAACCCACACGAACACAAAAACATTCGCTGTAGGTGAATTGAATGAACTAAATTGGCTGTAGTGTGTCTATGTGAAAGAGTGTGTATGGGTGTTTCGCAGTACAGGGTTGCAGCTGTAAGGGCATCCGCTGTGTAAAACATATGGCGGTTCATTCCAATGTGGCGACCCCTGATGAATAAAGGGACTAAGCCGAAGGAAAATTAATGAATGAAAATTGGAAATGACGATCTCTTTTAAGGCATTCACCCCAACCCTCTCCATCATTCTCACTCTCTTTTTAGATATGATGGTGGGCCAAATCAAAAGTTACAATGGGCAACCTTTGGCCCTCGAGCCCTACTTTGGGCATCTCTGATTTAAAGCATCATAAAAAATAAATGTAACAATCCATAAACATTTTTAATGGAGAAAGAAATCAACATATACAAATGATAAATGATGATTATAATGACATTGCTGAAAAAATTCAGATTTTCCATCTCATGAAATACATTTTAGTTTTACAGTTTAAAAATTTAGAAATAGTTTTATATAAATATAAATATATATACACACACACACACACACACACAGACATACACTTTTTGGTAAAATGAATGCAGCTTTAATCTTGTGTGAAACATTTTTAGACTCTTATCAAGTCATTTAGTACCATTTCAGTGTAAATATGAAGTTCTAAGTGTCTTAACTGCTGTTTTTTTGTTTGGTTAGATTTACATGTAATGCTTTAACCTGTTGTCTGACATCCTCTGTGGTGGCAGCCGTGCATATTTGGCCTGTCTGATGTTGAATGGCATGCGTGTTAACATTTCGCCTTTGCAGTGCAAGTGCAGATGCGTTTGGCTTCGGTCGTGCTAAGGTGCCGTGTGCGTACACATTTGTCTGTCATCGGTAATGTATGTGTGATTGCGTGTGTGTGTGTTCGAGTTCTGAGTACTCTCTAATCCCCCCCTCTTCATGAATACATTAGCGGAGTGTCTTAAACTCAGCTTAGCTGGCGGCTCTGGAGGCACATCACATCCTATTACCTACTTTAAATCATTAATGTGACATCGTTTTCACTCAATCTCCAAACACCCACGCTTCAAATCTGCACATTTCACTGAGCTGTCGCAGAAGCTCTCTGAGCACACATACACAGACATATGCATCATGCGTGCAGACATGGTAACTGTAAAAATACATAAGCTAGCATGAGCTTACAAACATGTAAAAACAGTAAATACACACACTGAATTATGCTAATTGCTTTCCTCAGATGATGTCGTTTCCTTGTGAAAGCATCATTCCACACTTTTTTTTTCCTTTGGAGACTCAGCAGAGATGGCAAAACAGACAGCAGGAAAGATAATGCAAGGAATCAGATGTTGCTTTGCTGTACTTTACCTCATATTGAGCAGATGCGCGCACACACACACAGCCTTACAAAACACTCCATTCAGTATTAGCTACAGGCAAAAAATCAAATATTTACAGTGCCCTGAGCTACGCTACTTCACTTAAAGACTTAAAGACTCAATTTTCCAGCCCACTTTCCACTGCGTTTAAACGAAAATTTGGAGTACTTAACTCCCTCTCAGACAAACACTCCAGAAAGCAGCACAGACCCACCAGAGAGGAAACGCATTACAGGGCCAGGAAAGACAAGAGCACTGAACCCAACAGCATTGACATTAACACAACTATCACATTTCGCTAGGTAAAGCTTGTGATTTTAAGAAGCCAGGCTTACCTTCATCCATTTTTCCCTTCTGCTGTTTTCATTCCTCCTTCCATGCTTGTTGGGGTTGATTAGACCAGTCATGTCATTAGACGTGAACCATGTGGTTCCATGAGGACTTCTGGCCTTCTGATTGGTGGACAAGGTGTCAACTGTTTTTTTTAAACAATTGTATTTGGTTGAGGTACAGAGTTTTAAAACAGCCTTGGTTTGGGAAGCATTTGATTTATTTTCTCTAGAGGCATTTCAGACATTTCTTGTAAGCCTTGAAACTAAGTCAAACAGAGTCACGGCATTAGGAGGCTGAATTTGAAGCAAAAAAGAATTTGAACATGGGAAAAAAGTCAAAACACTTTTTATAAGGAAGCTATCATAAAAACAGTCACATCAAAAATGATGCACAGCTTAAAGATTTGTATAAATATATACAAAATATAATGCCCAATCAATTTTTTTGGCATTTAATTACTATGAAGTGAAGAGCTATTGGTTCATTGTAAAAATGATTTTTTTTTATTTTGTTTGCAATTCTTTACTTATGTTGTGTAAACATCAAGTTACATTTTCATAAGTGATTGAACATGCATTGAAACCATATTAAATGCAACAAGACAACTACTTTAGTGTTTTTGGTGACAAGTGGATTAGATCATTTTTCATCATCAATCAGCATAACCAGACACGTCTGTAAAACATTTGCTTCATATTTGTATTAAATATTAAGTTTATTTTCTTTTCGGCTTAGTCCCTTTATTAATCCGGAATCACCACAGCGGAATGAACCGCCAACTTATCCAGCATACGTTTTAAACGTGAACACGGGGAGACCATGCAAACTCTACACGGAAATGCCAACTGACCCAGCGACCTTCTTGCTGTGAGGCGACAGCACTACCTACTGTGCCACTACACCAGGTTTATTTTAAGTATTAATATTGAAAATGATGTTAAGTATTTTGGTGCATCCTTAAATAATATTTTAACATGTCATCAAATGTTTTTTGTGCAAAATAGATCAAATAAGATTAAGTTTGGTGCGTAATCTGTGGTGTCACTAAATTATCATTAATATGAGCGTCTTCTTTAAATCATTGTAATGTTGACTGATCGTAATAGTTGGATACCTTTTTGTGCCATTTTGCAATATTTTTCTCCAAATCTTTTGAGGGCAGCTGAGGAGCTTCTTTATTTTGACTAAAGTGTAATCCAAACATAAAAGTGGTATTTTTTATTGCTTAAGGTTCTTTTTTATAATGAAACTATCACAGAACAATCAGATCAGAAATGATTGCACAGCTTAAAGCTTTGCATGAATATATACAAAATATAATGCCCAATCTTTTACAATTATTTTATTTATTGTTTGCATTAATTTGCTATAAAGTGAACAGAAACTCGATTTTAGTGTGCAACTTCTTTGTGTAAACATCAAATTACATTTACATAACTGATTGACCATGCATTGAAACCATATTACATGCAATAAGATGATTACATTAGTGTTTCAAATAAGTTTTGTGACAAGTGGGTTAGAGAATTTTCCATCATCATTCATTAAAAACGCATACTTCTGTAAAATAAAAAATATTTGTTTTGTGTTTAATATTAAGTTTAAGTATGAATATTTAAAATGATGTCTAGTATTTTAATGCTGCATAGCCTTCATTGACATGGACATTATTCTTAATGATTATAAATGTATAAATAAATAAGATTTTGTTTGTGGAATAATGAATAGTTATTCATTATACCACTAAATTATTATTTATATGGGTGTCTTCTTTAAATTGTTGTAATATTGTATGATCATCTTAGCTTTTTTGCAGAAATAATAAACGTCACGCAATGTATAATCTTTTGCCTCCAAATCCTACTGTTACACTCCTTTGAGGGCAGCTGAGGAGCTTCTTTATTTTGACTGAAGTCTAATCCAGACAGAAAAGTGGTATTTTTATTACTTTCGGTTCTGTCATTGAATGATAATACTGGGCAATCCTTTTGATTTGTTTCACAAATATTATTTCTAATTGAAACTAGTGATTTAGAAAGTCTGGTTTAAAAATGTTTACATCTTTGACCACCTACTTGAGGGGGAGCGATCAAGGCAGACCTTTAAGATTTGTTAATACAGCGCAATTCATGAACTCTCTTCTACAAATATTTGTATAACCTCAGCAGTTGTCCTACTGTCCAGAGTGCAGTACATCACTCCAGGCACACACAATGACGTTCGGCAAAGGGAATTCCTTTCGCTTGGCCTAAATATGCTGGCACGTAACAGTAGACAGATAGTATTTAGTGTAAAGTGTGGTGATTTTTGGCAGTTCTGGACCGTCATTTAGCAGCTCTAGAGTTTAATTATGGAGTTGGTGAGTTGCAGTAGGGCAGAAAAAGGAGCCACAGACACACAGTAGAGATACAGAACACGTTGCTGTTTTTATTTGAGCCTTGACTGGCAGTAATACTGAAAAACGTCAACTTAGAACAGATGGTGGTAACCCACGGCTTGCTTTTTTTTTTTCTTCTTTTTTCCATAAGAGTACAGTGACTCTTACTTTTATTGTGGCATGAATAACATCAATAAAAGAGAGAAAGAAATATACAACTTATATTACACTGTGTTATGAACAAAATATAAATCTATAACTCTATGCTATATTTACATAATTATCTTTCTCAGTTTTCAAGTTGAGATGGTAAGATAAGTTTCTAAGTACTTTTTGTTTGTTGTCATTTACCTTGTTTTGAGCTCCACACATGACTTTGATTGTCTTTTCAATTATTGTTCGTAATACAGGCCATCATCAAAATAAGGGGTGTTCATTTAGACCATGAGGTTCCCGTGCAGACAGGCCGTGAGCTTGTACGTTAAACCAGCATGAGTGTGCCTGTCAAATGATATGATTGTGGGATTTATGAAACATGGTCACACTAGATGGCGGCTTTTCAATGATTGTGACTTTCGTTGTCTGAAAAAGGTGTGATTGTAATGTCACTATCATGAGCTTGATTGACAGAGGGAGACATCGTGTGGAGCTAAAACAATTCTGGAGATAAAACATCTAATATGGGTGTTCAGTGGAGCGTCACTGGAATCAGACAATCTGATCAGCAATTCTGGAAGGAGTAGTTCACCTGCCACCAAGCCGTGCAAAACAAGCTCAACTTTTTTCTTCTGTGAAAACCAAAGTTGCTTACTCTCCTGCAATGAAAAGCTAAATTTAAAGTCAATTATGACCGTCACAAAGCAATCATATAGATTTATTGGACTATATGTAGCACAGTTGAATGCAGCACATTTTAATGATGCTTTTCTTTCTTTTTAGAGCTTCAACGTCTCTTCAACTGGTTCGTTCTGCAGAAGAAAGTAAGTGATACATGTTTTGTCATTTTTGGGGGGTGAACGATCCTCGATTTGTACTATAATTCAACACAACAGGTAAACAAAAGCATTTGTCCAAGCCAATGATGTTCCAATGAAATGTAAGAGAGAGGATGACAAATATCAGTAAACAAGATCAACGCTCTTTCTGTTCAATAGCAGTTGGGGTATAATATAGCTGTTTTCTTTATCAAAAGAAAAAGAGAATTAACAGATAGGAAACTTCACATTATACATAAACCATTACAAATAAAAATATCAGGTTCTTCTTATGTTTGTCTCCGAGTGTCCAGAGTCCTAGTGCTTTAAGAAATGTGTTTGGAGTTCATGAACGATGCACGGAGGAGAAAAAGAAAATGAAAAAAGAGAAATGTCTCTTTTCCTTCATATCAGCAGTTCACCGTGACCACTTTTCAGAAATATACCAGCGTCAGAACAGGATAAAAAAACAAAAAACAAACAAAAAAACAGTAACAAAAACAAAACGAAACATAATAATTAGATCTAAATACCTACCCAGCTAAATATAATGCTTTATCAAGCGCAGTTTCCATACGATCATAAAAAAATCCAACTGGAGGAAAATAATAAATTATACTGTACATAACTTACTAAACTCAGGAAATGCTGCCTATTTTTATAATTATTGTTAATAATATTATTACACTAGAGGCAGTTTTAATGATAAAAATAAAATACAGTATTTGCAAATACAAACTAAAACATTGACATGCAAAGTCTGAAACAGCTCCTCTCAACCTCAACAGCAGAGTGACGTTGACATGGAGGCAAAACACAGATACAAACAGAGACGAGACGGCCTCATTGAAACCAATGAACTAGACAGAGACGAGCGTCGGTCATCAATTTGCTAGCGCTGCTGGCATCAGAGTACCTGGAACTTTTTCTTCCAAAACAATCTCAAGTAGGCCAAAAAAAAAGTATAGAGTTTGATATGTGCTGTGAGTGGACGGATTTTGGGTGGACGTAAAGGGAGAACACGGAGATATTAATGGCAGGAGTCTGGCCGCTGTTCACCTAACAGCTTGTGTGTCTCTCTCATCCAGCTGCCCGCTTATGCCCACACCAGGCCAGAGACAGGCTGGCAGAGTAGTTACAGTTAGGGCAGCCGTCAATCAAACGCCATCGCCGTGCCAACAGCCGCCACACAGGTGCAGTAAGATGGAGTGGGTCAGTCAGAGCCACACAGAGAGCGATGACTGATGGCACGACTCACAGACTCCTCTGCACTGATCAACCAAGTGATAGATAGGAAATAAAGAGAGGAGAGAGACGGAACACAAACCCCTGCGGAGGACGAGAGAGATGTGTGATATATTAAGGGGCGCTGATTGAAACGCACACTCGTGCTTGTCTTGTACAGAGATCCCTGCTTTCTCTCAGAGCTGTGCTTTGAACACTGGGGCTTGTGGGAACTCTATTCTCCGCCTTCAATACTCCATTCAAACACAGACTCTTCTCTAGAGAGCTTTTCTCTGCGAGTCTCCTCTTTTGCTTTCGGGTTGAGGTGCACCCTGTGATGACAAAAACAAGTTGTTCAGGGAGACAAAGAGAAAGACGGAAGAAAATGAAAGAAAAAATGAGGAAAAACAAAACAAAAACATAAAGAAAAATAAGGAAATGCAGTGTTCTTTTTTGGGTTTCTTCTGCATGAATCGTACGCATTGAATATTATTATTTTTTTTTGTAAATGTTCACATGACCAGCACATCAACGGTCCATATGTAATAAAAATTAACTTAAAACCTAGCAAAAGCCGCGTTCATCCAAACACACACACACACACACACAAACATAAAGAAATGTGCACGCATACAATAATTCTGCTCGAGGCTTCACTCTCCACCATAACCATCGCCATGTCAGCTGTTCACCAAACACAAGGTTTGTGCTATCTCATAAAGTTTGTCTCCACACCTGAGAGAGACGTCAACATCCAAAGTTTCCCCAGAAGAGGAAGAGAAAGGAACAGTAAAAGTGTGTCAAGAGGAAAAGATGTGAGGACGGAGGGATTGTCTGTCATCCAGCGGTGTCCGAACTCCTGAGTGAAGGGACGCGAATTCTCCCTTCCATCCAAAAGAAAAGAAATCTTTGAGTGAGAGGACATGGGCGTGAGGATGATAGAAAGATTTAGCTAATAGCAAGCCAAAGAGAAAAAAAAAGCAAAATGTTTGTCGTTTTACTCTTGTCAGGTGCTTTACGGTGAAGAGGAAAATAAACGTCTTTTTTTCTCTATTAAAACTGTAGCACAAAAACAACAAAATCACATTCACAAGCCACTTGTTGGCACTGTGTACCTGAGTGAGAATATTATAGAACCAAGAAAAAAAAGCTGTTTAAAAGTGTCTCTTTAGAAACAAACAGGTCCACCGTTTTAAAGTGTCTATGACGGGTCGACTGACAGGTCCTTAGAAATAAATGTCTCAATAACAAACTGGTCATTTCTCCTATGTTGTCGTAGCTTACTCGTGATACAATATGAACTTGCCGCGGCACGTTCGCTCAGCGAGAGTCAAGGCAAGTGTTACACTTCCTTCACAAGACCCTCCTGTTCATGTAACAGTCACATTGATTGACAGATCCTGTGCTTTGCCGTTGATATCAGGCTTGGCTCGGGAGGGGTCCTGATTGGACGGTGTCTGGGGTGGAATTAAGTTTGTTTACGTGAGATGCCAGGTGACTGGTGAGTTGGTTGTGATTTGCAGGTTTACTGAGTGATGTGATTCTCGCTGTCGCTGCCATAGTCTCCATCATCGTCCTCGTAGTCAAAGTCATCATAGGCATCACCGTTGCCATCGTCCATTCTCAGCTCCTCCTTCACACGAGGCTCCACCTCTTTGAAATAAGAGGCTTGGCTGGTGGGTGGGACTGGTTCGGGGCTACTTGACATGCTTGAGTGCTCAGAGGGCATCTGTGGAGAGGGCATTCCCGCCATAGAGAGAGCACCCGGGTACACAACGCCTGCTGAAGACAAAGGCAATTGGGCCTGCTGTCTGTAGAGCAACAAAACACAATCTGTTAGCAGGGCCTGGGTAAAAAACATTTTTTCAGATGGTTGTTTGCAACAAGCAATGAACATGGCTTTCTTGTCAATTTGATTTATACATGTTGAACTGTTAGAAATGTTAGCAATACTCAAGATAAACAATTATTAATAATGTGTTCTTGTATGGGGATTTATTCTCCACGATGAATGTTTAGCGTTCTCCTGCCTCCACTGCCTAGACTGCAGCTCTGCACCAGAAGTTTGGCCAGAGGAGAAATGGTCGTGCCCCACTGAGCCTGGTTTCTCTCGAGGTTTTTTCCTTCGCTTTTGTCAATTGGTAAAGTTTGTTCCTCGCCACTGGCTTGCTTGTTTGGGATTTGTGGAGCTGCACATCGATGGATTTGCTCTTTAGTGATTTGACTTTCAGCAGTGAAAATTAAACCACTCTGAACTGAACTAAACTGAACTTCAACTCTGGAAACTGGACTGAAGCAGTTTTCATTTACTAGAACTTCTAGGCTAAGCTGCTTTGACATTTATTATTGAGAGAAACTGGATATTTAAATGTTTTTTGTAACCTAAGGAATTGATTTGATGGTAAAAAGAAAGGCTGTATAATTAGAGGGTTCGATGATGTCTGTCTAAACGACAGTTACATAAGCGAATTTTATGCATCTATTTCGTGCACTTTCTTGTAGTGGAGGGCCCATGGATGAGTCTATGTATGTGTTTTTTTTTTTTTTACCCTTTTTGCTCTAATATTCTCAGATACGCTCACACAGTTAACATACAAATGTGAAAGGAGACAACAGAAAAGATAGAGCAGCTCAATTGTGCTCTGACAATTTCAAACAGCAAAGTTTAAATAACGTATGTCTAGCACACTTCAATAATACATCCTTTAATATTTAAGAATAAGGTCAGTAGGGAAAAAGTAGATAATTTGTGGCTGCTTGAATTCATTTGACCATTGGAAGTGGTCAAAATAGACGAGATGAAAACATTTCAGATCCCTTTTACACCTGTATTTGATTTTGTCTACTTGTAATCAATTCAGCAAAATTTCATCTTAACACCAGGTGCTAACAAGGCCCTAGATGGAGCTAATGATCCCTTTGGATTACTGTGCCTCATTCCCAATTGGGCCAGAAATGAGAATAATAGAATTGAACAGAATAGATGTAATTTGATCAATGAAGCTTACCCCACAGTGAAGTACTGCCGCATTTCTTGTCTGCGATTGCGCATGATTGCCTTATATTCACCAATGCGCAACTTCTTTCCATCCACCAGACAGGTGCGTTTGGGCCGTGGTTTGTATTTGTAGTCTGGGTATTTCTCTAGGTGCTGCTTACTAAGACGGGCCTGTTCTTCATAGTATGGCTGCTTTTCCAAGTTGGTCATCGACTTCCAACGAGAACCTGCATGAACACCAGGCAGTTAGAGAACAAGCACTCACCTCATGCTCACACACAATGGGACACCGCTACAGCTAGAAACATTTAGAGGGACATCTTTTGGTTGTCGTCTCCCAATGGAAATGCTCCCTAAATCAGTGGCAGTAGTCAGGTGAGCTCAAAGCCAGTCTAATTATACTGGGCGTCTTTTAGACAGGTTGGTCAACTTAATCATTCCCACTGACATTTGTTTTTTTTTTAAATATGTAATTGTGCACACTGCTGATATACTCACACTTGCTCAGTGCCTTTTTTAACTGCCTATCGTTAGCTTCAGACCTGGCACTTTGCACTAAGAGAGCGTTTTTGTTTGGTCTAATGAGTACCTTTGAGTGGAGCTGATGTCAAACAGAGTAGAACAGAGTGTGCTCTCTGCCCTCCAAAACACACTCGCACACACGCCGGTGATGTGCGACATTATTCCAGGTGACAGCAGGTTAAGTGGGCCACTAACACACTCCATCTAATTATCAGAGCTCAACAGGCATAACTGTGGGCCTGTGTCTCTTATTTTTCATTATCAGAGGCTTGCGAACACATACACATGCTTATACACAAGTACACACTGTCCCAAAAACAACAAATGTGCATTTTAGGGTGTGTGTATATGAGCCTGTGTTGAATTTACACAGTCCTACTGTATGTTTAATAGGAAAAAGCTGTCACCACTGGCCCTGACATGCACCCAGCGCTGGAAAGGGGAAACTCCTTCTGTTAACAATTGAGAGAGCGGGGCCTTATTAAAACCAGATTTTCCGCCGTTATAAAACGCTTAGGAGCTCTTTAAAATGTCAAACACAATCCCAGAGGTCTGGAGAAAATGTCAGACAGACTGGAGAGCTGGTTTAATGCATAATGAATTATATCATCATTGTTGGAGTCGGCCCTCTAGAGCGATTCATTAGGCGGTGGTTACACAATGCAGTGCGGGAGAGGGTTGTGTGTGTGCACTGAGGATGAAGAACAGAGGGGATTCTCTGTGCCTGGCTGGATAGCTCTTCCCAAAGGAGCCAGTCTTCAAGCCACACCCACTTTTATGTACTCACAAATCAGGGAATGACTGTGTGTGGTGAATCAAAGTTGGATAGGAAATAAATCTATCAAATAGCTCCAAAATGTACAAATAGAAATAAGAGACAGAGCGAATAAACCTGTAGTGGTTAGATAAGGAGCTGAAGAGATTTACTAGCCCTGATTCTCACCGAGGATCTTGCTGATATTTGAGTTATGCATGTCAGGGAAGGCCTGAAGGATTTTTCTCCTCTCGTCTTTAGCCCAGACCATAAAGGCATTCATGGGTCGCTTGATGTGTGGTTCACTGCTGCCACGCCCTCGAGCCTCTCGGAAGATCCGCGAGTCCGACACACTTGGGCTTCCTGGAGAGCAAATGCCAAGAGTTACTGTTTGTGCGAAGACAAATGTGATTGTACATACACTAAACATAAAATAAATGTAGGGCTCAGCTTCATTTATCCATTAAGATCAACTTGGATCATGAAAATAGGCACTTAATAATAAATAGAGCAAGATTCAAAGTCGATTTCCAGTTTAAATGCATATCTCAAATACAGGTCAGGTGAGCTTGTAGTAATTGTGAGAATGTAAGTGACTAGGTTTGGCGGTTGAACATTGTGCTAACAACTCACCTCATAAAAACTGGTGCGGCTAAATATCAACTTCGATATAAAGGGTCATGGGGGAAAGTGACTAGGCTTGTTTGGGTTAAAAGGATTGGAGAAGTCTATTTTGGACATTTATTTTATGCATAGATTAGCTGTTTCAATAAGACTTGAATTTTAATGTTAACTTTACACTGAACTTTTTTATTACTACTTAACATCCATTGAGAGTGTAATTTATGATGTGTGGCAAAAAAAAAAAAAACTCACCATCTGAATCGCCACTGATGCCAAAGTCCATCATTGCATGGGTGAACTTACTCTCTTCAGACTGTTTTAACTGCTGGCTCAGGCTCTCGAGAGCAGCTTTTTCCTGTGCAAACACAACATACAACCAACCCAGTTAGATTCATAATCGACAAACCAAAAAGACTCATTTGCATAAACACCAATGAACTGATGAATCAAGCGCAGGGAAAAAGACTCAGAAGAAATGAAAATGAATGAAAATGTGAGCTAATGTTTATCCATCAAATACAAGTAGCCTAGATGCCACCTGCAATCTATTTACACTTATTCTTTCCCTCTCTTGTTCACTCGATCTCTGTCTCTCTCGCTTAGCCCTAAGGTCAGTGCATTAGAGAGAGTGAGCACTCTAGAGATGAGAGCGGGGCTGGACCGCACAGCCTCCTGGGTATTTATTACACCCAATAAAAAGAGATTTACTATGCATTTACATGGCTAATGTAGCTGGGATGCATATTTCAACACAGCACCCCCTGCTCTCTCTAAACATGCACACCCCCCTTTACCCCCCCGGAGCTGCATCTGGGGCTTAATTAGTCAATTAGACTCCATCCTGAATCCACGCTACGTTTAAAACACACTCGCATACAGAGTCCTCACCATTAGAGAGTGACCCGTGCCTTCTGCGACTCTGTAATGAAATGCATTACACCATTTCGCAGCCATCAAGATTTAATTGTTCAGACTGAGTTAGTGAGTGGGGTTTAAATGAATGTGTAATGGAGAGAGAATCTCTCCCCGGAGAGATAAGGATAGAGAGAGAGAGAAATGATCAGGTTTGATAATGTGACAACACAAACTTAGGCTTAATTCCTAAGGTATGTAATATTGGTTATATTTATCCAAGAGTACTCCTGTTTATCTCTACAGAAAGTATGTTTACAACATTTAAGAGCTTTGAAAAAAACTGTTCTGGGTAAGAACTACTATATAATATTGCATACATATATTGCATGCATAAATATTCTTCATAATACATAGCTAATTTTGAATGGCTCTTAAACAGAGATGCATAAGCTGTTTCAGTCACAACATGTACCAACAAAGGTTAACTGGGTCTTTCTAACCAGCTAAACCTTGTTTGGAATGCCATTAAAACTTCTTCATCTCATAGACGATTGACCTGGCTCGTCTCCCGCAATCCATTTAGCTTAGTGTGACACAAAAGGGCTTTGGGAACAAGGCACGGTTTGACCGCACCATGTGTTCCTAGTTCAAAAAGCACACCATACACTCTTCAGAGAGTCTTGGTTAATATAGAGAGGGACAGTAACTGTCTAAAATCAGGAGATAATGTACTGAAGAAGAAAACAAACATCAGATGGGCTGGTTGATGTGCAGGAGGCAAGTCACGTGACAAATAAATTGGGAAAATTATTTTGATTTAAGGGATTTAGCCCCTGTCTATTAGATTTGCAGCAGTCTGTATATTTCTGTACACCTGTAAGCTGGTAAAATCGTTTCAAAAATCAAAGTTTGAGAAAATGGACAAAATATTGACTTTAAACTGCACTGATCCTGCATTACATCTTTCTTCCAGTCAGATGCTGTATAGAATGAATATGCCCCATCTTGACCAATGTGTAGCAGACCATACATCATTGCCATAATAAAACTAATGCCTGATGGGTATTTTTAAATAGTTTAAATATAAAGTTATATATTAACATCACTATTTGTTTCTACCTGAAATATATCAAGTATTTGTTGACTTTCTGTGTGACACATCATCGTTAACACACTGACTCTTCACATGCGTGCTTCCCTTAAACTGACCACAACCTGTTTGCCATTTTTACTGCTTTAGAAAGTGTGGCCTTAATCAAAAATAACCCTCTGTACTCTAAACATGTAAAAGTGCAGCACAGCGGGCAGTTGTGTGTGTGTGAAAGGATGTGAAACTGTTGTCAGGGTAAAGTGCAGCTGATCTGTGGTAAATCATAATAAGGATAGAGTGCTTGGAGATGTGGATTATTCCTAATGCACCTTCATTAACCTAGCAGCAATCAGCACAGTCACTAAGCCTGGCCAAGAGAACAGAAAAAAAAACCATCAATGTTTGAATGTGTGACATACATAAACATACTTTTGTGAAGCATTTACCTACTGTGTATTTGGCAATGCTGATGTGAATTTACACACAAAGGTTTATGAAATAAGCTAAATTTCTCTGGTGGTGGAGAACACTAGAAACTATGGACACCTGTGTATATACAATCTTCTTGCTTTTCTAATGTGGAGAATAATGCCATTAGAAGCAGACGAGGCAATAGAGGCTGTAATTTAATGCTTGTTTACTGACATACTCTGCTTTTCTAAAACATGTGTATGCATATTCCTCAGAAAGCAAGTGTTTTATTATTTGTGGTCAAAGGCATTTCTTGTGGACCAGCTGACTTCAGTATGTTTAGCAAACAAGCCCAATTTCGCCACACGGCCGAGGATTCACTCCAGTCGCTTCACATTAACATCAGCTACGCCATTAAAATTAGCGTTTCGTTCACTGCACCCTGCCTGCCCTGAGCCTGCCTCTTAGACATGACCATCGTGTACAACAATAGAGCTTTCAGATCTTAGTCACCTCCATTCCTCCACTTTACAAGAAGAGCTTTGGGAAATCACTTTGTTGAGAGACTAATGCATTCTGTTGTAATTAACAGGTCTGTTTGTCGACTGTTTTAATTTTCATTTGCTATATTTTTTGGTGATAAGCAAGTTAGTATCTGCTGATTACTTTCATTCACTTAAAACAGAGAGTGAATCTGTTAATGCAAGATCACCATGAATCGAACCTTCTCTGAGCGTCCGTTGTTGAGGCTCAAGCTGTTGACTGCTGCTACTTTGGCGTCCAGAACCTGCTCCTCTCTCTTTAGCTGTTCTTTCATCTTTCGGGCCTCCTGGAAAGCTTTGGTCACGGCCTCATGGTCATTCAGGTAGCCGGCAGAGGTGATGGATGATAACAGGTCTGAAAGAATTGACATGTATGAATAAGACACAACTTTCAATAAGGAACAACATTTGACTAGACAACAAGCAGGAAAATATGAAAGTTTTTAGATCTCAAGCAGTCCTTTACAAATAGTTCCTTCATCTATCAGTAATGCCTTTAGCGCACTTCAAAAACAAAAAATACATTTTTGATATCAGTTTTGGGACTTAAGGCTGATTTATACTTCTGCCTCAAGCGCACTCGTATGCTACGGCGCTGCCTACGCGTGAACGCATAGCCCTCGCCAGGGCCGTCAGCGTCGCTGATGCGCACCTCTCAAAAAATGTAACTACACGTCGCAACAGTGTTTTAGAGTAAAAACGATTTGGTCCACACTGGCATTTCACCTAGCGTCTCTGAACAACTCTCTGTCCATACTAGCCTGCGAAAAACGCATATCACGTGACCACACACACTCTGGCATGCACTGCAGCGATAAGAGCTGTGCATGTCAGACTGTTCATCAAGGATCTGCCGTTGGATCTGATCTCACTATAGTGATATGTAATTCATCTTGTTGTCTCTATCTAACGACATATTCGCCGACTTTGGTCTGTTGAATCTACTACTTTTTCTCAGGTAACGTGTTTGGTGCAAACATAAGTTAATATATTAATGTAACCACGTACACTGAATCTGCACATTTGATTGATTGATTGTTTGCATTTATTTTCTATAATATATAAATTTATTGTATGTTTTATTTTTATAATGGATATTATTGATTATTAAAACTGATATGCAGCAAAAGAGAGGGTAGGCTGTTTCGTATTTTTTGATGAAAATGAAAGGAGGCAGTTATGTTAAAGGCTTCGTTTTGTTATAAATGTGGATATGAAGATGACGCTCATATAAATATGTAGCTACACAACTCCTCAACATTTAGCCGTCTGCTAAGTTGTCAATACCAAAATGAAAATAGGCAGTTCATCATATCCTGTCTTCATTTTATTGTTAAGAAAGTGAAGCAGTCTAGCCAGGGGGATGTGAATGAGGTTATACAGTACACTCTTCCCTTTGAAGATTTACCCGACATATTCTTGGGAGTCTGTTTTCCATATCAAACTTGCGAAGTCTGAACTTACAAGGAGAGGATGCAAGACTGAACTGTGTGTAGGCTACTTAATATTGAGGAAAAAGCCCCAATCAATGTCTGCAGCCACGCCTCCATTTTTATAGATGTCTCCATTTTCCCCATCCACGCTGGCACGGAGCAGCAGGGTTTTAAAACCAAAACGACCTCTTCAGCATTTCCGAAACACTGCGTTTTCGGTGCTTGAAAACTCTGACGTAGTGTGGACTGATGGTGATGGCGTAACCGTAGCAAAACTTATGTGTTTTCAAACTAAAATGTATTAGTGTAAACATCGCCTTAAAGTGCGGCCAGCTAACAATATAACCCTGATGGCAATCTGGACATTACAGATCAGCATGTAGTGTGCTGTAAGGTCACTTAGCAGTTGTGTTAACTTTATCATTCACACAGTTACCATTTGACTTTCACCTCTTTCACTCATTACCTATATGGCACAACCAAGTCTTTTAGGATTCAATCAAAGTGAAGAGATATAAAAATATATATTGAATTTCAGGCACTATGGTCCCAGAAAATATCTCCAGCACCCTGGAGCTGACATACACACTTGTCAAAATACATTTTGTGATTGCTTTTTCTAAGAAGCAGTCTGCTTTAATAAGGTGTCAGACCTTTGGGACTTTAAGCAATGTTTTAAGCTTTAGACTTAAATCATTGCTTTTGTAGGCAGCTACAGAGTTTTGGTAAAGAGCAAGAAATGTTAAAATCCAGTTGAAAACAGATGCTGAAGCCTGATGCAAATCTCACAAATCTTCATTTTTTACATTCAGGGAAGTGGTAAAAAGTGCCATTTGTCTCTTATATCCCACATACATAAATACAGCCTCCCTCTCTCTAAAATTCAGTGTGCTTTTATTTAGACCAAAGCTCATGGAAATCTTAAAAGTAGGGGAAAAAGTGGAGATTAGTTATAATAAAGCCATAAGCAGCCTAATTTGGCCCATTCCGCAACATCTGCCTCCGAGCATATCAAAGATGTTTCCAACCATCTTTTCATGGCTATTATTTGCATTATTCTCAGCAGCTTAACCGCCCAAACCGTTAGCCGCATCTGTTGGGTAGTGTGTGTGTGTGTGTGTGTGTGTGTGTTTGTGTGTGTGTGGTGGAGCATTATCTCGCCAGGATAGATCTAACAAAGACCTGTGCTAGATTATGAGTCTTTATCTGGCCTAATCCGGTCACTAATGCTGGATAGGATGGATTAAATGCTTTCATTTGAAATAACGGAGGAGGGAACTCTTAAAAGTCATATCTCGGGAATCTGTTAAAGTGGCGATGGGTCACAGGGTGATATGGAGCCAGCACATTTCCTGACAGTCAATTTAATAAGAGGTCAAATAATGCCTGTGGTGTTAATTGAGAGCACTGACCTCAATAAAAATATGGTTATCTTCTTACATACAAAATCATTTCTTTAAAGAAGAGTTATAGATCAGATCAATAACCCAAAATATAAACAGTCCATCACACTTTACATTACAGTGACCCGGTGAGTGAAACTTTCTTTGTGGCTTCTAGGGCGAAAAAAAGGCAAGAGTGGCCTAGAGGACACAGCCCTTGACAGCCACTGTTGTGATTCTGTGGTGACAGTGACACAAAAAGATAGAGACGCATGTGGTCGTGTGTACCGGATATTCTCAGGACAGATGTCACTTAACAAGGTCAAACAGATGAGCGAGGTGGAGAACATGGATGATAGAAAGATAAAAAAATTGCACAAAAAGGTGTACAAAAAGATCCATCAAGTTTGAATAAAAAAGCCAGGTAACACGTGCATACAGCTACTGTACAAACAGCATGTTAAGTGGAGCTGTACTCTAGTCTTTGATATCACAATGCTTGCTGACCCTCTAAAGATGTACACCAGATGGAATAATCATTGGACATATGGCACTCTAAAACTTAATGATCTAAAAGAAGCATCCGCCGCAATGTGTTCTAAAGGATTCCAGTGAAAACTTCCTAATCCATTTTTCAGAACAAAAAACATCTGGGTGGCAAATCCACTAATCTGCTATTAAATCCCAGGATTTGTTGAAAAACACTGCGATTACAGGGAAGAAGTCTGAAATGGCTAACTGTTGTGAGAAGAGGAGGCATGGGGAGGGGAGAATATTGCTTTATTGTGTTATTAATGTATGTTGTTTGTGCTGTGGGTGGTAACAGAGTTGTATAAGAGGCTTGTCTAATCTCAGCGCCTGTCAGGAAGGCTTGTGTTGCTCTATTCAGCACCTCTAAACAACAGAAATAAACGCTGCTAAACCTTCCCGTTCGCTGTCTCGCTCTCTTTCGCTTTCAAACACAGCTGCTTAACAAGCTCTCCCCCACCATTTAGACTAATAAATGTTTGACAATGTGCCCTTTAGGCAAAATTAAATTCTACAAACCTAAAAATGTAACATCAATTACCGTCTCATACGAGAGTCTGTGCCAGCAGAAAAAAAACATATCCAGGGAGTAGGAAATGCTCTTGAGAGATATGTTTAGGGCAATATGTAATAACATAAAGCAGGTTATGCTGCGATTTGTTTGTGTTTATTAAATTGCAATGCACTGTGGAGGTGTGGGTACCTATTGAGCTGAGCCTGGATGGCGGTCCTCCGATGCTGGAGGGTGCGCTGTGCTTCAGGGACCCGGGGCCCAGCTTCAGGGCAGGGACCTGTGGGGAAGCGGGGGAGGTGGGTGACTTGCTCTCGGATGCCTTAGGCTTGGACGACAGATTCAAGGGCTGAGCGCCCTCGTCCTGCAAAACAGCAACACGTTTGGCCCGGTGTGATTTTTCTCCTCAGAGACTTGGGACCCAATCAAAACTCCCAGCAGGGGTCAAATCAGCTGACCGCATAGCGAAATATGATGTTTCAGAAAATGTGGCCAGGTCACAAGAAAAGGAAATAATTTTGGTTGTGCAGGCCAGTTGAAAAACCTGCTGATATTGAATTGACGTTGCGCACTGCTATGGCATAATCAACATGCAGCACACCCATGCTCAATCAACAGGGACAAAGCGAGCATACTATGTAAAGAAACATGCTTATGTGAGAAGATTCACACACATTTACCAAACATGTTGCGCATTGAGAAGAAAAAACATACAAGCACACACAAACACAAAATGCCCAAGCAATAATATATATATATATATATAATATATAAAGCACAAATGATAATTTGACGCACACATTACAGCCTCAGATATGTTCACAGATGTCAGTTGGCCTCAATTGGATAAAAATCAAATAACACTCTCACTTTTGCAGTTTATCAGTGGTGGATGGCTGTCAATACGGTACAAATGGCTACTACCCAGATATCATCCCCTGCTGACATTGTAATCACATCAAAGAAGGCACCATAAGGGCCAATTAGATCCCAGAACGGCAGATGCTGCACTGTGCACACCATCACAATGTTGCAATGAAGACTTAAACCTTCATTTAAGGTTTAATTGCTCTTAATTGCTCTCAAGATCTTTCTGTCTTCACTGTTGTTCTTACAGCTTCATATTTCTATACTTGGATCTCGTTAGAACCAAGTAAGCACCTCCAGAATCAAATGACACATCTGTCAATAAACCGTCTGGAAAAGTGAGTCGCAGGTCACTACTGAGCTTCCCATGGTGTAAGGGCCGGGACACACAACTAGGGCTTGGGATCGTGTCTTGACCAAAGAGCTG
Organism: Danio rerio; assembly: GCF_052040795.2. NCBI lineage: Eukaryota > Metazoa > Chordata > Actinopteri > Cypriniformes > Danionidae > Danio > Danio rerio. The sequence goes on from NC_141024.2 coordinate 17,549,438, forward strand.
CACGTTAACACACCAAACGAATGAAAGCCGACTTAAACAAGAGCCACCTGCGCTAGATGACATGTCTTTTCATGCTACATGGGCCAGTAGTCTGCTTTTCTCATTCTGCAAAAGGAAACCAAACCTTCTGATGATCGCATGCAAAGCATAAACAAAGCAGCATTTAGTGCCATTATCACAGTAATTGTCACTCACGTTTGGTGTGGAACACACCAAACCAAGAAGCCTGACTGATGGACCTGCGAAGCCCAGAATCTGACAATCAGCTTGGTATGTCCTTTGTTGTGGCCCTAAGAGCTACTTGCTAAGATGCAGAGTGCTGCATGTGCACTATAACCCTTCTATCACAATCTTCTGAAACTAAAAACACATTTGCAGCAGCCATCGAGGACAACCACATAACACAGAGCTCTAGCCTCTGCTGTAACATTAGCAGACATTCACTCCTTTTCAAATGCTTTACACAGCAAGGCAGCATGCTAGGTTTTGGAGCAGAGCTTCTAAGGTCTGGAGAGCTTGATTAAGACCTTGCCTCAACACACATGCTGTGATGGGCCGTAACAGGATTGTCCTCATTAGCGCTGTTCTCAATGGAAGAAGAACCAGTGGGATGTGGACTCCATCATAAGGAAGGCACACAAAAGACCTTACTCAATGAGAACACTAAGACGCAATTGAGCAGAATACTGTATCATGACCCATATTGTGTTGGGTGTGTATCAGTGCTGCATTGAAGAGAAAAACTGAATATTTATGACAGATAATGCCTGCCTCCCGCCCTGATGGTGGATTGTTTTTCGAGAAGCAAATCCTTTGGTGGGATGTTAGCCAAAGAGAATGAAGCTGGTGAGAGGAGAACTAATGAAGACTGGCAAAGCCATGTGAGAGGAGGAAGGCTAGCTTTAAGATTTGTCATACATGTTACAGGAAGAGACAACTAAAAAACAAAAGGAATAAGCCTTAAGCTGATGTAAAATGATAAATGATAATATGATTAATTAAAATAAAATCAATAACTATTTGTAAATAATATTTCAATTCATGTGGAAGGAAAAATAATGTTGCTAGAGTATCTTTAAGGGGTCAATACCTAAAGATGTGATGGAACCTACTTTTAAAGCATGCAACAGTAAAGTAAGCTCAGACGTTAATGGCTAAATTGATAAAAGAACACTCGCTGTCAGCCAAGTAGTTTTGTGATTCAGTTTTGTGATCCAAGTTTCTTTTGCATTCAGTTAACACACACCTCTTTCACCTATCTGGTGATACAATCTACTTCAATTCACCGAGACCAACACATGGGCAGTGTCTTCAAGAGAAATCCTTAAGCCAACGGAGGCAGCACTGAACTTGAGTGAAGGAATGAGAGTGTGGATGTGTGAATCTGGGTAGGTCACAGAGTGAAAACTGTGATATAGGGACTGTGTGATGCACCTGAGTTGTGAGGCCTCCCCCAGGGTAAAGCACTTAAGCTCTGTACGCCTCAGTCCAACCAGCTGTCTGACACATGGCACACATCTCAAAATGAGAGGGAGAGTGGCAACTACCCCAGGGCAGCAACCCTGAAATATACATGCCCTGTCCTTCATGATGGCAAAAGCTTGCAAACGTAAAAAGAATAAGAAAGCTGTGATTGAGTTGAAATTTGAGGGTAAAAGGAAGATTTTGATTCTACTCTGAAATACTTTACAAGGAGCATAAATGTGACAGAAAGATATATTTAAAGAAAAGGTCATTTTCTCATGGCTCAGTGGCTGTAGAGGCCTAGCAGGTGCAAGCGGCACTGCCAATTATCTGTATTATCCCCATCCCTCTTCAATCTCCCCATGTATTTGGTCATGTGACAACAAAGAACCACATGTTTGGGGAAAATGGCCTTCATTAGCCTTTGACACAGTGAGCTACAGGGGGCAGACACAATCGATGGCTACTGCCAAAGCTACTGAGATGGACGGAGGGAAAGATATCCTGAGCGCTTCCTCTATGCAACAGGCATGTGGTTGAAATCCAGGTCTGTGGTCTAGCCTATCCAAACAGGCATTGGGCACAGCCGTGGCTCAAGGCTGGATAGGGAGCAGGCAACAGGCCTTCACACATGTTTATCCAGCTCTGGCTGCCCCACAGTCCAGCTATTGTACTGCTGAGCAAGACAGAATGGGCTAGCGGGGGTTCCTGGGCCGTCTAGAATGTCCAGCTTAGCAGGAGGGAAGAGAGGCCAGACAGGCTGATTTTATTTCTGCCCGGCCTGATATTCATGGAGCTTTATTCCGCTCAGATAGCTCTGGCCTCCTGCTGCCACATTTGCTGAAGGAAAAGATACCTGCTTGAAGCCTTACACACTACTGAAAAAAGCACAAAGCAGTGGTGGTATCTTGACTTTGAGTTTGAGGACCAAGAACCCTCAGAAACTGGCTTACTAAGCACTCGAAAGGCAACAATGCAATGGAGGTGCAGCTAACTGAGAGAATGGTGCCAGTATGCAAGTGTTATAGGTAATCAGCCAAATAAACATCCAAACCAGAACATATACAGACTATTAGCTCTGGAATCTAAATGTATGCTGTCTTTACAGTCTAATACACAAACACATCAAACACGTACCTTGGGCTTTGGTGGTGGGGTGCTTCTGTTTTTCTCGCTCTGGCCGCTGGTGGGCGAGAGTGTTCCGGTTGCCAGGTTGGCCTGAGGCACTGTGCTGTGTTTGGCCCCCGGAGACACCTGCATGGCAGCTAGCTGAGCTGCATACAACTGCTGCTCAGAGACAGAAAGAGATAGAGAAAGGGGACATAGAGAGGAGGGACAGAAGAGTGGATAAAGAAGAGAGAAAGGCCCATGAATAAATGAATACACTGAACACACAAACAAACAAACAAAAAAAAAAACAGGCTAAAAAGCTGGTTTGGCCATTAGTGGAGAGGGCTGATGGTTGTTTATGTGTGAGGGGACAGAGCTGTCACTTTATGTTCCACCATCTAGCCTCAAGGGGCTACGCTAACAGCTAGCAGACGCCTGAGTGAGACATGTCCTCGCCAAGGTGCATCCTGGGAAAAAAAACGCACTCACCATAAGGGTCATATTCACTAAGGAAAGAAAAGTCTACAAAAAAAAAAAAAAGCACCTCTCAAGGTGAAAAACTGGTGAATGTGTTTATGTAAAGAGTGAAGTTGTGAATTTCTCTGCCACTGGGAGTGGAAACAAACCCTGGACCCCCCACTGATTCTTTTACTCTTGTTTAAGAAGGCACACCAGGACAGAGGGACCCATGAGAAAATGCTCCTAAAACTCGAAAACATATCTGCCAGCATGACTCAAATTGTAGCATGCTGCCATTGGACAAAGTAAACAAAGATTTTTGTTTCTATTTTTGCTATTTAAAAAATATGAATAAGTGTCAGATTGATACTGTATGTGTACTGCCCCAATGTCTGATTATAGTAATTTCATCAGTACAAAAATACAGCATTGTTAATAGATAATGAATGCATTTTTTATGTTTTTTGTAACTTGTTTTACATTTTCAAAATGATCAATTGATTTGAAAAGCAATATAAGTTTATAAAAGCAGGAACTGAAAACTGATATATTTTAAGTTAAAATTTTTTTAACACTTACACATTATCAAAACAAAATGCCTTCTTTAAAAAAGTATCATGTACAACTATATTAGCTATTTAGATATTTGTAAGTGCATCATTCACCAAACAAGCCTTTATCAGTCAACCACAAGCAATAAAATATGCCAACTGTTAAAGGCAGAACCCTAACTCTAACAGGCAGACAGTACAGTTGCTGGATATCCTGTAAAATAGACTTGCGGAACTGTTTGTGCAATTCTTGCTGTAAGTGCATTTGTGTAGCTTTCATGTGCAATTTGTGGACTTTGAGGAAAGAAAAGAATGAAATGAGAGCGGGAGCTTTTTATTGTATTTGTGGGAACCGATGAGGAACCAAATCTGTGTTTACAGTAGCAGCAGAGACGGGCTGTTTTTTAAATTGTATTTTTCTCTTTAAGGTTTGGAAGCGAGTGGCTGTTTGTGAGTAAAACTTCCGTCCTTCTGTTCGTCTCTGGCTGCCAGCCACCAGCAGGAAACAAAGACTGGTTTATGCAAATGTCCATGGCAGTTCTTTCTCTCTCTCAACCTCGACAGCACATTCTCCACAATCTTCTGTCGGCTGTATCTGCTAGAATTAAATATTTCTATCAGATGAGAACACACAGAGATTAACACACCATCATGCTGAGAGACATATCTCAGCACAGAACATCTCTATCCACTCACACTGGCTTTTATCTGCCTAAATTTGCACTGCAGAGAGCTAATAAAGTTAATACGTACAGTTTTTTTTTTTAAAAAAGGGAATATTCTGAAGCTGCTGTATTAACTGTATTGAAAAAATAGGTGTTAACGCAGAGTGCACTTAGATTTTTGCTTGTATATAAGCCTATGACATAGGTTACACATTTTATTATGGCTAGGGCTGGACGACATGACAAAAATGTATATCATATATTTCTTAATTTCGGGTAATACGATATAATTCAGACAATATTAAAAAGCCAGGAAAAAAACTGCCAAGAATGCACACAATAGATGTCTGTACCTACAAATGTCTGCAAACTAAATTTGTATAATATAAATTTAGTTAAAAATATAATGGTTATTTTTTTTTTATTAAAACAATACAAAAAAATGTATGTTCACTTTTTATTTGTATTTAGTCTTTAAATCAAGTAAATAAAACTCTCAGACTCAGCTTATTAACAATATATTTCCATTTAAACTAGAACAGGCTGATTATTAATATACAGTAAACAACAAACAAAATCCTTTAGCCAGTATTAAGACAAAAATACGGCACTGCCTTAAATTGCTCCTCCACCCTGTCCCTAATTTCACCATAAAGTGCAGGTATAGCCGTGTGGGAAAAAATATTTTCGACTAGGGAGCTGAAATCAGGGGTTAATAACTAACATAATTTTCCTGAAGCCCACAACATCCACCATACTAAATGGTATCATGTCCTTAGCCAAGAAGTTTGTAACAGCCCTAGTAATGTCTTTATGACGTTCAGACTGCTTGTCGTAAGGTAGTTGTTCTGACACAGTTGGTTTTAGTGTCAGGGAGGGGGATAGTGGTGATGGTGAGGCGACAGGTTGGCTTTAACTTTTATGCCTCATCTTCTGACTCTCAGTATGTTCTATCGGGTGGAACTGCTTCAAATGATGGAACAGATTTGATGTAGTGGCACCACTCTCCGGCATATTTTGCAGAGCACCGAAACCTGAATTTTATAGGAACTTTATAAGCCAAACCACTTCCACACCACTGAATTAGCCTTTCCTCTGTTATCAACTATGTCGTCTGCATTCTTACTTGTGGAAGCTAGTTCATTCACATCTATTCAGGGCTCTCAATTTGTAGCTAAAACTTTCTGTGACAGAGCTTAACCAACTGCTGAGCGCTGGCAGCGTGTCTGTGATGTACATCATCGCGCAAGTTTCATCACGGTCCTGCTGACGGCAGTGTATATCGAAATATCTGAAATGGGTTTAAAAATCATATCACCATTATTGAAACAAAATCTACCGTGATATATATTGATATTAAATTATTGTCCAGCCCTAACTATGGCCAACCAATATGGTGGCCAGTATTAAATGATGTTGTTTTTAATATTTTTAACCAAACGTGTATGATAGGAAACCTCCCACTGAAACCATATGCTGTTTGATCTTATGGTTATGCTTAATAACGAAATGGTCATACTGGTTATATGGATATGCAGTACAATGCTTATTGAAACTAATCTTTCTGTCTGCTTCATTGCAGTGTTAGACTGTTAATTACTAATTTCAGCTCAAATCTTCTTTATGTGCTGCGTTTAGTCAGTCAGCTGGCCACTGTCTTTAAAAGAAACACAGATGAAGCAATTCTTCTGTTTTGATTCTGTAATCCGGTTGTGTACCAATTCATGGCACATCCATGCACACAGATTTCTGCAGGCTTTTTGATCAGGAGGTGACCTCACTGTGTGAGCTAGTCCACACAGGGGAGCAGGACATGAAATAAAGCTCTTGTTGGTCATTTCTGTTCAATTACTCCCACCATGGCCCCTGGTTGTGTGTGTGCCTGAGCGTGACATACGGCCCCTGTCGAAGCGTGCCTTGCCTCAGTGTGTGTGTGTGTTTGTGTGCGTGAGAGGGCGAGATGCTTTGTGTCCGGTCCACTGCATCAGAGTTCATTTTTTTTCTGAATCAAGTTCTATTACAGGGCCAGCTCTTGTCAGTCACAACTGCTAGACTGACACACACATACACTTCACTTCCAACAGTGGCTGCCACTGAACACGCTCAAAGCGCTGCCACCCTGCCATCAGCATGAGCAAACAGGAAGTGACAGCACAATGCCCCTCAAGTGCCCATGGGCTCACGTTTGCACACACAGCGAGAATGGGGGATGAAGGGGTGGCTGATCTCAAAAGTGGGGATGTAACAGAGGAATTTAAATGTCAGCCTTACACACAAAAAAAAAAAAAACACATACACAGAGGTGCTGAATGGGGGAGGGTGTATCTGTGAGGGATTTGATAGGACTCTTGACTCCTTCAGTCAAGCTGCGTCCTTTTAAACTCTTAAAGCTTCTCCTCTTGCTTCTCTCACTCTCTCTCTCTTTGCTAATCCCCACAGAGGAGTCTTAGGCCAGCTCTAATTCTTTAACCAGAACTCTGTGTGTGTGTTTAAAGGCAAGAAAGGTAAGAAAACACACATCGTCAACACGCACTAGAAAGATCCCAGAAGCAACGCCAGTCCGTAATGCTACACCTGATTTCAGGTCTGTTGTGTAGTGTGTCAAATGTGACTGCGGTAAGTAGTGTGTGTGCGTCTGTATGTGTGTATATGCATGGTGACGGGAGGAGATAGATTGGCATTTGCACTTTAACTCGTAAGGCTGATTGGAGAGTATTAGTGTTGGTGACACATGTTTTAACAAAGCCACCACCCCATCATCGCTAAGCCACCATACCCTCCCTGAATGCAGGAAGACGGGCTGCTGTCAGCACTATCCGTCGAAGTGGATCTGCGTGTCTTTATGTGACTGAGCAGACATCTCTCGCTCTCCAGTAATCCCCTGCTTTACTCAGATTATGAGCTTCTTTTCCCATCCTGCTTTGTTGTCAAAATGGAAGAAGTTCGGAGTGATCCTGTAAGCTATTGTCGTTTTGGTCTCTGCTGACTATTGTTAATTCTTCCTATTCTTGTTGTTAATTTTTGCGCTAAACCAAACATTGGCTGTCGAGTTGTGCCATTTTGATTACTGCGCCAGACGGGATGAACTTTGACATGAGTTGCATCTGACTGAAGCCGCTGCCAAGAAATCTCCCTCCCTAAGTGTCAATTAGTGTTTACAAAAAACACAAAAGCCAAATTAAAATCTATTGTGAGGTAGGATAATATTTCTCTTTTCTGCTTAATTATTTTTGGGATTGTCAAGGAAGACTCTTTTTAGGTTTGCGGTCTGCTTGTGGGAGTCAAAATAACATTCCCATTGTGTGATAAACTGAAAATGTTATGTGAGCTTTTAATGTTGAGCGGATAGGGTAAGCTGGACAGGATCAATCCAGCCATGCTATCTGTTAACAATGCCACTAACCTCTTTATTCTCAGACAATACCACCAGATCAATATCTGAAAGAAATTCACATGGCTTATCATCTTGCGCACACATGCCTCTCCAAGTGCCCGTCAGAAAAATAAATTGCTGGTGGTTTGGACTACAAGTGGAAATACATGTACCATTTCTTACAACTGATAAAAGGCATTAAATACAGTCTCCCTCTCACTTTCTCTCTCTGTCTCTCTTGTTCTCCTGTGTGCTGCAGTAATCCAGTGCAATATGGTCCAACATCTGCCTCTACATATGATGGCTGACCTCCTCCATTGACCCACTTTATACCTCTTCAGTACTGCTGCTCACAGCTTGTATCTTTCCATTCCTCCTATCCTTTTCTCATCTCTCACTCTTTTTCTCTTTCTCTCCATTCACCCATTTAAAACACAGTCCCTATTCTTGCATTTCAAAACTCTTCTTCTGCCTTTATGTGTGTGGTTTTGGGGGGTTAGGCAGGTTAATTTAGCAGGTTATGGCAAATTAGGCCAGTGTGAACTGTGGCCACAGTTGTGAAAAGTGGTTTTGTGGCCAGGTTTAAAGACCACTGCAGTGACAAATGGCAAACACCTTTAAGATAGTGACCCCTTGTGCAATAGCTCTGCCTCACACACTCACTCTTAGAAGTCTTAATGGCTGTTGTGTAGGTGAGCAGTTACAAACAGCTGTGACTTCAGCTATATGACATCTTCAGCTATGTGTTGAAACATAAGATGAGAGGATTTGTACAAAATGAATGTGTCATAACACTTTGTGTGGACAAACTTCACAGGACATGAGCGAGAAATTAAAATGCAATATATTTACATATATAACTATACCTTTTAAGCATCCAAATGCAGTATGCCTATGCACCAAATGCCTCATGGGCTCTGTTCTGTGATACTTCTGGTCTATTGTGTGTCAAAATATATTTTGTCCCAAATATGAATTACAGAAACAAATAATTGTGAAATAAAAATTATTACATTGAAATGATGTTTGTTTTATATTCAAAATGATTATGGCTTTATAATTTTATAGTGCTCTGAGTAGAGGAGAACGTGCCAAGCCAGGTTTGTAGCCAGATTAAGTGCAAACCCCTAAACCATGGGTCGTCGAGTGACCAAGGCAAATATTTTGTGCCTCTCATTCTATTGGGGGGTGTGAAGATGAGATGTGCAGATGCACAGATTGTCCCAGAGGAAATCCAACATGCTTCTGTTTGAGACATCTGTATTTAGCTTAGCCTTAGTAAATAATTTTCTTTGTCACAAAGCCCTAATCTCTCTCTCCCTCTGTGTGTTTGTTACAAGGGAGATTTGAGGATGAAATGAGAGAACAGTGGCATTGGATGTTGTTGTTGTTACTTTTTGCCAGTTGTTATTCTAGCAAAATCCAATTGCGTCTGACAAAGCTGTTCAATCTGGGATTTTTTTGAATCTTAACATGAAGTAACATATGGAGACAAGCTCTGAAGCAGATAAAATCAGACAGGACAAGATTTCTCACAGTAAGCCAGTCATACGCAGCACAGCAGGGTGAGTGCACAGACAGTAAGGGTTTAAAAAAAAAACAATCCTGTTTTATTATCCGTTATCCAAAGGGCACCTGGGAATACCACCTGTTTCTATGTGAGCATGTATGTGTGAGAGCCATTTATACCTCTGGCATATGCTTAATCTGTTATACAGCTGTGCAGGTGTGTATATACCTTTGCACATGTATACGCAAGTACAGTTCCCTGTTAAATTCACTCTATAATGTGTATTTTTTTTTTGGCTAATGGTGGCAGAGTGAGTATGGCCTCTTAGCCAAGATATTTAATGCTAAAGGGAGGTAACAGAGAGGAAGACATGGTCTAAGCCCCATTTGTACCTTAGGTTAACCTGATGATAAAGGAACTCCGAGTTAGCTTGTCCATACTGGGCCAGTGAGCCTGTAAACAATATTCAGAGTGGTTTAGCAGATGTATACATTTTGTCATTTTCATCTATGCGACTTCTGCTATACCAGCAGAGCTAACAAGCTCTTCACCCCTCTCCTTCTCCCAGAGACCAAACTAGAGAGGAGAAAAAAGGGCATATATGTGGAGATGCATGTTTACTGTGTTTTTGGCTTAAGAGAAGCACAGTGAGGCTGCAATAGGGGTTGACTCTATTCAGGCAGCTCATAATATCTTTTTGTGTTTGCTCTCTGTTCAGTGTCCCTCTGTGCTCTGTCCCCCTTAAAAACAGTTTCTATGGTACCCTTCGCTCCACAGTGAACAATATTAGCACCCCGGAGCCAGCAGTGCGGCATTCTCTCTCTGGGCTCTGGCCTCTCACAAAGGCCCATTTCTATGGCAACTTGCAGTTGGCATGAGGAAAAGGGTTGGGAAGAACAGTGGGCATTGTTGTTGTTCTCTATCGGAATCACAAAACAAAAAAGGGGGGAAAAAAAACGAAAAAACGGGAGAAAAAAGATTTTGTTTGAGTGGTTGGGAAAAAATTCACATGATCACCACAGTAAAGGGACACACACAGGAACACAGAGGAAAAAAAGCACACAAGATGGACATTACCTGCAGCTGAAGAGGACCAAGGCCAGGTGTTGCCGCAGCAGCGGCCGCCATAGTCGTAGGGATTAACTGTAGAGGGTAAGGTTCACCTGAGGAAGAGAGCATTATAGGTATGTCAGAATCTTAAGATTTTTTTTTCACACCTCACCCATCACTTTCATCTCCCTACACTTCTGCCCAGGGTCTGGGCCCCATCCCCCTCGTCTCTCCTTCGATGGAGCAACAGATTCACTGCTTTCTCTACTGTCGGTAAAGACCTCCATTGTGAAGTCCCCCCTTCATTCTAATGAAAGGCTGATTGTGTGGCTGCAGCACTAATACCCCGAGCACAATAGCAGTTGAAGGCTAAGGCATGATAAGGAGAGGACGGTAATTAACGAGGTAACGTCAGCGCCCCATCTCCCCGGGCCCCGCACAAGAGCCTCTGCATTGGAGAGATGAATCAGAACATGACGAGTGAATAGCGTGAGTTATTAGCGTCCACCTGCAGATATGGGCTTTATAATTACATGACCGGGAGGTAAAGGTCAGTCCAGTTTGGCTAGAGAAGCTGGGGGAGGGGTTATCAGCATCACATTGAAAGGGCCTGTGACATGAGAAACCATAAGTGTGCCCTAATATATCTGTTCAGCAGTCTTTTTGAGTTCAGACCATGATGAACAACGGAATGATGCTGGTTGAGTGGGAAGAGATATTGGATACCAGAGTTCTTTGGAAGAAAATAGGAGAGAAGACACATATTTGCTCGATGTCCAGATAGGACAGGTTTTTCTTCGACATTGACATAATGAATCTGTTATTTTAAAAGAATCAGCAACTTTTGCTGTGTCTCTCTGGCCAGATTGTAAAGTAAATATAGCACTTATTATTTGTATTATTAATTGCTTTAATGCATAGGCAACTAAAATTGAACTGTAAATTATTTGAATGTTATTGTATTTGGATATTATTTTGGATATAGTCAGCGACTTTAAAAACATCCATACAAGGGGTTTAAGGAGGAAGTCAGACCTTGTCTCAGTAAGCAATAAACCAGACGCTGCTATCAGATGGCCCAAAACTTTTTCCCATATACTGCTTCCCTTCCCCCTCCAAAAATACTCATCCGCTAGGTTAAAGATTGCCCTGGACCCAGTTCAAGGATTTATTCTGGTTAGATGTGTATGTTTTGTCTTTTTTCTTGTCATTCTCTCAGTCTATAAACAAACACAAATATTCCAGCTATTTTATGTCTCTCCCGGGTACAGCTGTAACAAAAGAGCAAAACTAAAGCAAAGCAAACATGTTGCTATTGGCGAGAAGGCAGCATCTTCAGACTGACTGGAAGAGATCCGTGGCCTGGCTCCGGGGAGCAATGGGTGGGAACCAGTGTCCCCTTAGTACAGACCCTGCGACCAGAGGGATTTTATCCCTCTTTTTTTCCGCTCTGGTTTTGAGGGTTCAAATGACAGCTTCCTCCCTCGTGAGTAGGCACTGTAATCGTAACTAAATGACATGCGTAATTGAAATATTGGGCAGGGTTTGATGGTGCTTCTGGCTGTAATTGAAATAGAGGGTGTATGGCTGATAAGGAGGGGGGCCATTGGGAGGAGGAAGAGGGTGGGGGGACTTGTTTGGGAAACTGTGAAGCTCAGTGGGCGGAGCTGGAGATGCGGACCGATCAGTCTCACAAGGGAGATGTACGTTTATGTGTGTGTATATGTGTGTGATCTATGCAATGTGTGTGTGCCTGCATACAGTTGGATTGGAGTTGGAGGCGTGTGCGAGGCGTATTGGACGCGTGTTCTGGCGGCCGCCCGTGTTAATATGAAGAAACCTGGGGCAGGTCACTCTACCCCCCCGTGAGAGCGCGAGCGTTCTGCTGCTGCGCTGCTGGCACTTGCCGCCTCGTTTCTCGCGGTAAACAACACATTGCTTCACAGTTGGACTGCTACGGCCAAAAACACAAACCCCAGAGGAAGTTTTCTTTTTTTTTTTTTTTCCTGTTCCTACTTTTGAACAAGAAATACACAGACACAAAAGCAAGCGAGTTTGTCTAGTCTCAGAGTCTGTCATGTGCGTGAGATGACGGGCATCGGTGCTGTTGGCTGATCTTAATAACACACCAGACAGGAGGGAGATGCTGCCCAACATTGGGTTGAAGACTCCGCTTTCAGCAATCTGGTTTAAAATCTCTAGTGTGAACAATAAACTGAACTAAAGTCTTTCATTTTACTAAAAGGATGCTTTAATACTTACTGCATCCCGGTTTGTAGTTAAATCCAGGAGGAAGTAGAAATCCTTGTTGTGCTGCAGCGGCTGCCAGAGTTCTCTGATCTGGAGGGAACACTGGAATCATCAGCGGAGGCAACTGACCCTGGACCTGCTGAAGAGATGGAAAGACAACAATTAGCATAATAGTCAAAAAAAATCTAATAAACAATATAAACAATGTTAGCCATAAAAGAGAAGAAGTCTGATCAACCAAAGTCCTAGTATCACCTTCTGACAGCACAGTTTAACCAGTAACCACCTGATGCTCTATATAAAGTTGGTCACAATCTGTTAAAAGTTTTTTTAGCTAAAGGGTTGAACAGACACTGAAAGAGCAATAGTTGGCCGCTTTACATGTTGATTAGACTTCCTGATGAAATGTTTTCTCTAGCTGACCATACTTTATGTCTGGCTACATTATGCCCCTCATTAGCTAGTATATTCTTTGGACAAGTTTAAACACTGCTTGTACAGTAACTGTCACCCAAGAACAAGTTAGGTATGGATAGGTGGCTCTTGGGATAGTTGGTCCCCTTGATTATTGCCATGTGAAGGAGCTTCTTCACACTCTGGCAACAGCTGGCCTCCATCTCTGCAGAGCACCATGCTCGGCACCTCGCCACACCACTTCACAAGGTTTTCAGGATTTAAAAAAGGGAGGAAAGATGGGGAAAAACACAAGCCAGAGACTTTGGCAAAGGGAGAGGCTTGAGACACACAGGCCCAAAGAAGAAGAGGACAGATGGTTCTACTGACAAGGAAAAACAAAAACTACAAAAGTGACAATACTGCATATAGGCAAGTGACATTCTCTAAGAGGAGAGGAAGCCCTTGATCACAGCAGTTACATGTTAAGATGAAAGTCTAAAAAGTTCTTTTTTTACTCTTCTATCTCTTTAGTCTCAGTAGCATGTCTGAGGTTTTCTGAATGACAACCACAGAGCAATCATTCCTTCATTTTGGTTAACCACAAATCGCAGGCCTCCTGTTCCCAGATCAGGAGGCGGTGGAGTTTTATTGTTGCATTTCGACATGAGCCCCCCCATGGACTAGTTGAGCTCTAGCTTCTAGTCCTAATTGCATATATGCTCCTCTGGTACTGCCTTCATCACCTCATTGTGTGCTAAGAGACTGTGGTCACAATAGCCAACACGCACGTGTGTTTGTGTTCTCCAGTGGTTTTGAGCATGGAGGTTTTTTTTGGCAAAATTTTAAGCACACGCTCTTCCCTTAAATGCATAGATGTGCAAGCAAGTGTGTGTGGGTGCATATGGAATTAGAGGCTCGTGGATCTCCTCAAAGCATTTGAAACACTGTCATGCTGTTCTCTATTCAATCAACGTAGCAAATGGCATTACCCACGCAGAGTAGGTGAGGCTGATATTGAAATTTTCAGACTAGTTAATGCAGATTGATGCATCCAGTTGACATGTATCATTATTTAGAGAACAATAGGACTAAACTTTATAGTCACTTTCAAAAATGATGTAAATTATGGGTCATGAATGATTAGCAATACTTGCAGAGCATCTCTCACATTGGCTGAAGCCATGATCACATGGTTTGTTTAAAAATACAGGAATTTGACATAAAGGACTTAAAGTCAGGGATAATTATTTTCAACTAGAATTTTGCCTCAACTGTTGGGATACATGAGTTATTGTTTAACCAAGGGTTAGGGAAAACACTACAAGGTGTTTCACACATTAAATAGTTAACCACAGCTCATTTTAAATCCAAGGTAAATATAATGCTGGGTTAAATTATTTCATAATGCTTCACCCAAGGGTGTACAATAATCCTGGGTTTTAATAAAGTGCTGTTTGTCAATGTATATTCATACATTTTTGGTTAATGTTCATATTTAGATATTTGCATGACTAGTGGCAGGTTTTAGGATGACAATAACCCTAGGTTAAGTGCTTTTTGTTTTGGTTATAACTTTAGAATATTCCTAAATGCTTACAACAAAAGTGTCAACTCCAGCTGCCAGGTCTATAAAGCTCTATTAATCAGCCAACAGCTGGATGTGAGATTCCATACTTGCTCTTTGAATTCTCTGGTCAAAAGAATGGCTTACTTGAAAAGCTTTTAAGTGCAGAGGAGTTTGTCAGGTGATTGAGTCTAAACAGATTTTAGTATTTACATCTAAGAACAAAAAGATAGCGCTGGTTGCAAGTTACAATCGTTGTCTTTAAAATACCTCTATTTAGCCTTAAGAAAAATAGATAGTGGAAGAGAAATAAACGCATGTAATAGGTGACAAAACAGCATGACAAACTTTATTAATTTCGCAGTTAATATGAACATAGTATGAAACGAAAGTGAAAGAGAGGAAGAAAAAAAATGTTGAAAGAAATAAACAGAAAGGGGAAAAGTAGAAAGTTGGCACCAAACTGAGTCAGAGTCTCTCGCCAGGCGGCACAGCTTGAACCTAAAGCTTTTTGAACATAATGAAGATGTGCAGATAATTAACATATGCAGTGTGAACAGGTTTGCTGGCACAGAGGAGAGAAAAACTCTAAGGTAGAGCTATTATTAGGGAGTAATTTGCTCTAAGAAGTAAATGAGTGAAACAATAGCTGCCAGCATTGACAATATGGCTCACATCTGAGAATGCGCGCAAGAACGGTGGTTAAAAAACGAGTCTCGCTGCTAAAATCTGTTTCAAGCCATATGCTCCGGCAATTAAAGGCGGGCCTCAGTGACCTCGCGCTGAAGAGGGGACACATAGCCATATAACTAATAATTAATTTGTGCCTGGATAGCAGCGTTAGCACACTCACACTATACTTGCAGACTGTCACTTAATATTAGCCTCGTGGATGTAGGCATAGGCCATTAACTTTTACAGTGTGGCTGTGATGACTGCCGTTCTGCTGGAGGAGTCAGTGCGAAAGGACTCTCTCTGGTGGATACAATTGAGATCAAATGCATGAACAGTCAGCCTTTGCATATAAATTCCTATCTCTCTTTATTAAGTATCTACACCTGGTTAAACATGGACAAGTAAAATAGAAACCTGTCAAAGTTGCCCTCTTTGCACAAAAGTTGTTAATTCACAATTGTGTGTGTTAGAACAGTGTCTGTGTTTACAGCATTAGGTATTGAAACCTGCAAGTACTAAAGTTCTTATATATAAAATCTAATAAATATACATTTGTTACATATTATATATGCTATTATATAGGTTTTATTAATATTTATTCCCATGATCATTTGCATCCAAAGCAGAGCTCGCTTTAGGATTATACTAGCTAATCTCATCTCTTCCTGTTAGTTTGTCTTTTCACATTGTCTTCATACAAACACCACAGAAAAAAAAGTCAGAACATGACTGTTGCACATTGCTGGGGGTAAAAGGGGTGCAGATTTTAAAGTCTAGACCAGTTCAGTTGCTTTGAGGTCACATGACTTCAACCCTAATGTCTGATCTCTTCTCCATGCCTGATCGCAGCATCCAGACAAATATGGCATTTCGAGATCACACCAAAACAACAGCCCAGCTTTTTCAAATAGCTAACGCATGTCCATTTTCTCACTCATGGCCTTCGTTCTTTTTTTCCAAGTATGCCTCTCATTTTTTTCCAGTGAACGGTCCTTTTCCGTGAGCCAAGGGCACCTTTGGCTGATTAGCAGCTAATGAAATTGAGTGGCGAGCCTGTGTCTGCACAGCCAGCCTTTTATTAGGCCCCCATTAGGTGTGAGTGCAGGAGGTGCGTCAGCCGCCCGCTGTAGGTGGGCATAACGCAGCGCCCATCTGCTCCTCTGCCTGTGTGTCCTTCCTCAAATAGCTCCCATTAGCTGCCAACCACCGGGCTGAGAGAAGCCTTCCCCACACTCTCAAACACATGAAGACACGCATATATGGGTATACAACAGGCTGTTATATGCTGCTCAAGGCCAGTCACTTAAGTAAAACACAGTTGTCCTGTGGTTGGAAAGGAGGTAGAGGTGGACATGGAAATGTATAACATTTTGGATATTTTAAATTCCCTGATTTTGGCTTCCTTGTTGAGTATGTAACACTTCTGTCTGCTTTTTTCCTTCATCGTTCTTTGTTTTGGTGATTTTCTTGTTGATCCTATGGCAAACCTTTACTTAGAGGACCTGAGCATGTTAGATATGTCTATCTGGTAGATTATCATTCTGTCTCACCCCCTAGCTGTTTTCTTTCAAGGAAAACTGAACACATAAAATCAGAAAAAGACCACACATATTCCTTATTTTCTGTCAACTGCAAATCTTTTGGAGCTATGCAGGGCTATCATTTCCTAAATTTTATCTGTCTAATTAAGTTGAATCATCTGGTTTAAAGCTTTTACAAAACCAACTTCAAGTTATTTTTTAGGTTGATTATCCTGAAATTGTTCAAACCGAAGGTGCAATCAAATATTTTTATAAACAGATTATAATATCAATTAGGCAGAAAATAATAAGTTGAAAACTGTCAAATGCTGCCTGGAATAGTGCTCACATAAATTGGGAACATGTGTTGGGAAACCCCCTGCCTCACTGTCCCTACCATCATCCCCGGTGCTGCACAAAGCCCAGTTCACACAACCAGTGCAGCCACTTCATGCAGGAAAAACACCAATTACATTCATTTAGGTGTAATGAGACAAATTAAACAATTACACACCCAATTGGGTTAGCCGCTCCTGTGCACAGGACCTGGTCTAACGCTTCTGTTGTCTTTTTTCTCCTCAACCTTCTTTTTAACTCTCATTCCGTGGGAAAATGGATTTACAATCTCAAGGAGGCACTGGCACTCGGCAAATGAGTATGATTGAGTTAGGAAGTGATCATGCAGTGTTTGACATGTATAGGCTACCGCAGTGGAAGTTCTTTATTTGGTTAGCTTTCCTGAAATGGAGGTTGACTCTAATACATGTTTTACAAGCAGTCACCGGTTTGTGTCGGCATCGTGTCTTAAACTAGTTAGAAAGCTTTAAAAAAAAAAGTGACAGCCGTGCTTGTTTTGTTTGGTGTGGCTTATGCCATTGTGCTAAATGGCCATAGTTATACATCAAATTAGCCCGCAAAAACATCTCCTCATGGGAGGTCTGGCTACCCGCGGTAACTGACACTTTGACAGCAGAGAATCCTCATCTCGGCCCCTGCGCTACGTATTGGAAATTTTCTAACACCAGCGCGAAGTCCCGCAGAGCCGGAGGAGGTGTGCTGAAAGGAGGCTGCTAATGAGAGAAAAGTGAAGGGGGAAAATGTTGGGAGTACGGCGAAGCTCAGAATGAGGTTGTACCAGTGGGCAGCTCACAGCCATTGCACCCACAGGTTTTTTTTCAACATTACACCTGTCGTTAAGCATGGAAATGCATTATATGTATTGCATTTCATGCCTCATGCTTCTGCGTGTGTGCCGCAAGCTTCTCGGCAGGTGTATTCTTTCATCCAAAGAAGCCTGTGTTTCTGGTTGGATAACAGTCAGGAGTCCTGTTAAGGCCCCGTGAGGGGTCCTGAGAGAAGACGCTTTAATAAGAAGCAAAGAGTGTGTAGATGTTACCCCCAAGAGCCTAAAGAAGTGGCCCCACACTGAGAGGTATATATGTGTTAACTGTGTGCATATTTCTGCAGAGAAGTAACTCTTCAAGGAGTTTTCAATGCGCCACAGGAGCAAAATTCCATTGAAACTCAAAAGTCAACATAAAACAGCACTCCATTTGACTTATTTAATGTGATGCGTATCTGTGTGAACCAATTTTGATGAGGGTAAGAGATGGCAAAAAGGTAATGTCATACAATAAATATATAAAAATAAGGCCGGGAACAATAGTTTAAATATTTTCTTTAAACATGGAATTTGGATATTGACCTTAGTAATGTGTTGTAAAACTCCAGAGTTCAGACATGAAGCAAGTGTTTGGTCAGAGTATGTTAGCGGTCTGTATGCTACACAATTTAAATGCGTGATTTAAGGAGGTGATTTTGGGCTAATACATGATTGGCCCATAACAAGGGTCTCCCCCTCTCTCCCCCCTCCACTGCCTCCGCGTTGACTGTGAGAAACTATTGTTCCACTGGGCTGAATGGAGAAGTGCTTGTTTGGGAAAAGGTTGCAAAGTCATGGGAAAAAGAAGCTTTGTTTCTCTGAGTGAAGAGTGGGGCTAGAAAAACCCAAGCGGACGTGTTTTGGGGACTGACGCACACACAGCTGCTTCTGACACATATACAGACATGAGCTGGTGAGGATTTTGAAATAGACACAGATAATTCTCGCATACACATGTTCAGACTAAGCTGTATAGTATGAACATGCACACACGAGCAACCACAGCTGCTACACACACACACACACACACACACAGCCAGGCACTAAAAAGAATGGCAGGGGTCCAGCGGACGGGACTGATCTGTGTATGCGTGTGTGAATAGTCTCAGTGTGATGTGGCTTCCTGGCCAAAACTGCCGGAGTCCCTCTCAAGGCTAAGTCTCATTTTATCAACCAAATTAGACTCATCTCATTTCCTTTTGCACACAAAGACTTTATTCGCTTCACACCTGCACACACAAAGCAGGCCAGTGTTTCTCTGCCCCATGTATAAGTCAGCTGGGACAAACCCATCAAAAAAGTGTCTGTGTTCAGTTTTCCACAAGCTCCCTTACCAGCCAGCAGGACTTTACCCATGTGTTCTTTTACGCAAACTATTCATTGAAATATAGCAAGTAGCTGTAGTGTTTTCTGTTTTCTTTCACAGACCTATCGTTTTATCATTATCATCAGAAGACACTGGTGTTCATTTAATTTTGCCTGTTGAATTTCAAAGTGACAGTAGCCATTGATTTACATTTTAAGAATCACCTTTATCCTGGATGCCCTGAGCTGCAGTAAACTCAGTCATTTTTCTAATCTTTAAATATCTTCCACTGAGCTGTCATAATGTGTTCAGGATTGTCTTGAAATTGGATGTACAGTAATTCAGAGGACAGCTTTGTGATTCTTTGTTTTGTGTAGTTATATTTTGATTGTTTCACAAAAAGGACTACAAGAATGGACACTAAATATAAGCTCCACTCTTACATTTGTGATTTGATGAGGGGGGTTGATTGCTGACTGGCAGACTGAAATGTTTGATTGTCATGAAACCCCACAGTCATGGTGACAAGACTCTCACATTGTGACATCTTATAAACATTTGCGTTCAAAAGCATAAGTGCAAACAAGTATACAGTCCTAATACTGGACATGCACATACTGTATATATATGAAGACTCACCTGGATCTGTTGCTGCAGGAGGTTGATTTTGTGTTGTTGCTGCAGAAGTTGCTGCTGTTGTCGTGCAATCTGTGGACAGAACATGTCAAACTGTCAAACATGTCAAACTCTTCTCCAATAATAGAGAACATTATTTGTGTAGATAGAGATTGGGATGAGTGAATTGTTGATGGTGCACTGTTTGAAACTCTTGGGTGTGTTTTTGTATTTTAGACATATTTGCTAAGGAGTGGCGCCTAGTCCTGGAGCGTTGTGCGCTTGTGCATGTTTATGTGTATGTGTACAGGGGTGTGTAAGTAAATGTGTTAATACAGATCTGTTTTCTTTTGTAAAACTAAGCTCCCCAGAAGCAACTATGCACACAACAAAGCCCAAGCACTCTCTTCTGTATGCAAACACCTTTAGTCTCCTGCTTGTGTGCTGGAGGGGACCTAAATGTTTCTCATACACTTACAAGCGGGATGGAGAGAACAGAAGGTTTCTTTATGAATTTGGTTCAAAGTGGAGAATCTTACAAACTGTACCTTTCATAAATATATGCAAACACACAGGTTTCCTAGACGTAATGATTTTTAGACTGTACAGATTGTTTGGTTTGTCATTCCCTTAAACATTCTACAGATTTACATTTTCATAATGATTAATTCTGGTTTATTTATGAGCCATTCTCTTCATGGGGACCAAAAGAGGAAAATTAAAATAATAATAATAATGTTTAAGGTCCCCGTAATGTTTTAAATACCAGCATTACATGCACAGACAACTTTGGTATGTGTTCTGTAATCTGACATACCACAGGGGTCAATTTTAAAAATGTCTGCTACTTTTAAGACAAGTTTCAGATCAATTTTCTTTCTGTTCTTTTAGCAGTAAAATGCATTGCTAAGTGGCATACTTACAGAACACGTACTTACATACCTATCAGAAAACAATTGTTGGTAATAATTTTTGACCATTGAGACTACATTACTCACCAAGCCTTGTGTTTTATTGCATTGTGCTTGGTTAATGCCTATATTGCATATTTACAATCAGCCTACATTGCCCTCTGGTCATTGTTATTTGGCTTCATTTGAAAAAGTTTGGATAAAACTGAATATAACTAGTGAGACATGCGCATGACGAACATTGTAAATATTTGCTGACCTGGTCCTGTTGCTGTTTTGCTAACTCCATTTGCTGGCGTTGTTTTTCAATCTGTGAAGCAGCCAGTTTCTTCTGCTCCTCGTGGGCAGCCAGTAACTGCTCTCGGAGACTGCTGAGCTGCGTGATCATCCCCATCAACTGCCGCTCTTTCTCCGCCAGACTGTCCGGGGTGCCTGCAAGGGTTAAAGGACACAGGCCACAGGTCAAAGAGCTAGTCCAGGAAGCATTGTGCCCAGATGTGCTCCTCCCGAGATGTGCTATCACCCTGATGTTTACCTAGCCTTCGCTACACATTTAGCATGAGCTGACCTCCGACCTCGAACTAAAGCTGAGAACGCTCTGACATACGAGCAGCCCCAGAGCAGACGGCAGGAGGGGAAGACTAAATCACTCAACAGGATGTAGTCGCACTGCGGTATTACCCCAGACTACCACCAATCAAAAATTGTGTGTGTGTTTGAGTGCACTAAACCCCTAAAGCGTTCAAATGTCCAAATGAGCACGTCTGTTAATGAGTTCATGTGTGTGCAATTGTGTGTCTGAGGTCATATATCTGTGCTAAAACACACACACACAGACACACGTCTGCAGGCCCCACAATCACCCATTGTTCTCGGTCTCTACCTTCTGAGGGGCCACATTCCACACCAGGGAAAAACAGATGATGAAGAAAGCTAGAGAAAGAAGGGAGTCATAGCAGCTGACCTGACCCTTTGCCCTGGCAGGAAGGTGAGAGTAGGCTCCATTTGTAACCCCTTCACAAACACACACACACAGACTCAACAATGCACAATAAAGGCAACTGTCACAGTTGGCCAGTTGGAAAAATAAACCTGCAGCTCCCTTTAACAGCTCCCAGACTGGGCTTTCACAAGAGGGTGTGCATGTGAGCCGGCCTGGGACAAGGGAAGGCCTTGTGTGAAAAGTGACGAGTCTTCCAGAGAAAGGAGGCATCAAAGCGATCTTTCTTTCCTGCTTTCTTTTTGAGACCCTGTTGCTCATACTAGGACTGGATCTGAATGGTTAAAATAGACATTTTTATAGCTATATTGAAGTATTTTAATTTATATATTTAATATATTTTTTAATTTCTTTTAACTTGATGCTTTGAAGGTGGTTCACTTAGATATTAACACCAAAAACATCATGCAAATAATTAGTCTTGTTAATTCTTGTTAGGGCTAACAGAAAAAAAAAAGATTTTCATTGTTGTCAACCTTAGATAGAACACATTAATAATAATTTAAAATCCTTACATTTATATAGCACTTTTCTGGACACTCAAAGAACTTTACACATTTTTTGAAGGGAATCTCCTCATCCATCACCAGTGTGCAGCATCCACCTGGATGACGCGATGGCAGCCAGATCGCACACCACTTGGCGATTGGCGAAGAGTGATATGGGGATGGTTAGGAGGCCATAATGGACAGTGGGAAAATTCTCTGATTCTCTTCTCGATCTCATCCGAAATACTGGGGCGTGAGGACCCACACAGACTGCAGGTTGAGCACCCCCTGCTGGTTTTACTAATGTCACTTCCGGCAGCAATCTAGCTTTTTCATGTGGCTTTCCTTTATATCCAAATACTGATCGTGCTGACCGTCTGCCCAGGTACTGACCCTGCTTAGCTTCAGTGGGCAACTATGTGAGAGTCGGCTAGTTACACATGAACATATTATACATTCAAATAGTGTCGTGACCCCTGTGCTTGGTCCAGATTTTTTTTACCACATGGGTGAACCCTAAAGAATCCATTGAGAATGCGTCTTAGCATTGTTAGTAGACATGCTCCTAAAACAACTAGTCAGACAAACTACCAACTAGATTCAATAAGATGCTTTGTGCATGCCAAACTCAGTAAGACTCTCAGCAAGATTCACTTACTAAACCGAACCTTTGACATAATATACTCTGGATGCACTAAGACTAGGGTTGACAGAAGGTGTTTATACACACACATAAGAAAACAGACCAGCCTCATCAATCACAACCGAAGGCTTTTTACCTCGGCTACTGAAAGTTCAGCTTTGGATCAATAAGTGGTTTCCTCTCTCTCTAAACATCCTAGGGCTGCCTTTACTGCCTTGCCTCATGTCACAAACCACAGTAATTAACCAATTTGTAACAATGTAATACCTGTCAAGCAGCTCTCACTGCTAATTAATGACTGGGCTTAAAAGATAAATCCCTAAAGCAGCACAGTGCTGTGTTACATGAGGGAGAGGAGGAGAGAAAGAGCTTAGCCCGAGGCTCTTATTGTCCATTACCACTATTCATTCCATGTTTCTTCTCTCTTTCAATCTTTTTCGTTCTGTAATCATCTCTTGTGTGGATAATGTAGGCTGTTGATTACTGTATACTACTTTTAGTTGACTTTTTAAAGTACAGTTCTCTATTAAATTAATAGATCTCGTCTTTAATGTCTGTCAGTACAGTGCTTCAGTATTGCAAACATATATATGTTCGTATTACCGTATCAGGGAGTAATAAAAAAGCAATAGCATTTTATGAACATTAGAACTTCACTAACTGGAGTGACACTTATCTTCATTTGTAATGCTGACAATGACACATCCTTCGACCAAATCACAATCCCAAAGACATGTTGGAATATTTAATTAACAAATTGATCCCACAGCCTTGAAATTTGTTCCTGATTGGCTATAATGTGCAGACTTTTATTTGTTTGCTATCAGCACTTTATATTTTAAAAACCTTGTTTACTTTACATAATTTAAAATGACATGCTTAGACACTTTTGTGTGCCTGCTCTTATCTTAAAGGGTACACACACAGAGAGCGAGAGAGAGAGAGAGAGAGAGGACAGTGTAGGGAAGGCCCTCTGCAACCACTAGTCATTGGTGGTCGTGGCAGGGATGCTCTCTTGCTGAAATGTCATCACAGTGGGGTTACCGCACCGACAGCTTGATCAATGGCGTTCCCTTTTGTGCTCCAGGAGTGTGAACAAGCTTCATTTGATTAAATATTTCTGAGCCACTTAATGAAGTACATTTACTCCCGAGTTAGCCTCATGAACACGCTGCAAGAGCAAGGAAGGTGTATGGAGGCTTGTTAAAGTGACAGTGGAGAGTGTTATCGCTACAGCTGAGTGACCTAACAGGATGTATCATTAACCGTGCTAACATGAGCGAGGCTGTTGCTTAGCAAGTCACCCCAGCAGATCATTAACTGGGGCAGACGAAGAGGGTAGCACTACGTGGATTTGCATAACTGAGCTCTCTTCTACATTTTATACATAAAGTTAAAACTATGATCATACTGTAGGTTAAACTTGAAACACAAACCAAAAAAAGCAGCCCTTCTGACCAATTTGTTGATTGAAACGGTATGATTGCTTCTGTTTTGTACCGCTAAAAAGATAAGCAACAGATATATCAATGGCAGAACACAAACATGCATAAGCTCAGAGGTCACATGAAAAAGTTTTTGCTTTACCTTTGATCTCTCCAAAGTTGCCAGAACCCATGGCCAATAGCTTGTCCTTCCAGTCCTTAGACAACAGCCTCTCAATACTGGGGGCCTCTGGAGGGGAGAGAGAGAGAGAGAGAGAGAAAGAGAGAGAATTACCACAGGCAGGCAACATCACAATATAGCTCATTTAAAGTCCATTTGCTGTAATAAAGGCCCGTCTCTCTAATGGCACCAACAGTAGGGCAGGAGGAAGAGAGGATGGAGAGAGAAGGAGAGAGAAAGACAGAGAGAGAGAGAGAGTTGAGCGGCTTCCTCACCTGCTGTTAGCCAATCATTAGCCCTATGCTCCAGCTAACACAAAGAGGCTCTTAATGCACCGGGTACAATGGACACATTATCGAGGCTGTGCGCTTTGTTTTTCTAATACACCCCGCAGACCCGCTAACCCCTCCACCCCACACGCTAATTACTAACCTGCCAAGGACGGACGTCTCAAACCAGAGAGAGAGAGAGGAAAATTACAACAACTCTCAACACCCCCCCTGTATTCCTCTTTAATACACACACACACAAACACACTGGTACCTGCATCACCATCACAACAATTAACTGTGATATGAAACAAAACGAGAGGAAGAGAGAGACACAAAGAGAAATACAAGGTGTGTGTTTGTGGTAAATGACAGCAGTCGGTATTTTAGTGGCCTGGGAAACCACACACACACACACACACACACACACACACACACACACACACACACACACACACACACACACACACACACACACACACTCACAAACTGTGTTCAGTTGTGATTTCCTTTTCCTTTATGTTTCATTTTTATCCTTTTTGTCATTTAACATCCTGTTGCTCAAATAGTAAAACATGACGCTTGCAAAGATACGTTCATGGGCTCCTTTCCACATTCATTTATGATAAACTACCTTCTTCATATCTTCATATCTTAATAGTTAAATTAAGGGCATTAAAATGTACAAAAATACACACAAACTTCATTTACAATTGCAATTTTCTTTTTCATTTGTTTTTTTTTGTTGTTGCCATTCTACATGCTGTACAACAAATGGTTAAGCAGATGCAAGGTCATGTATTTAAATACCATTACATTGCATGTGATAAATTGTTTCTTTAGATTTGTAATGTATTTCATCTGATTCACACCTTAATCACTTAACCCTGTGGAGTATACAAATTCACACTAATCAAAAACATGTACACATGCAGACACACAAGCTTTACATTCCATTGCAATTCAATTCCTTTCAGTAGATTTTTACAAATATTTTCTTTTGTCATTCTGCATGCATTCGACTGCCTCAGCTTTATTTCTAAATCTTAATCAATAAACCATACAGTAGAAAAAGCAGAATTGTACATACAATTGAAATATATATTCAATAGTTATTTCATTTTTCTTTCTGTTCGATCTTCATTCTTTTTTTATTCACTTTCATTCTTTTTGCCCAAATAATAAATCATGACATTTGCAACTTGAAGGTCATGGACTCAATTCCAAATGACTTTTTATAATACATCTTGTAAAAACATCTTATTCTGTTCTTTACCATTAAAGCCTTTGAAATATGAAAAAGGAAATATTTAAAAATCTTAAGCAGCAAAAAAATAATATTCAGACTTACTTAAACACTTCTACATTAATGTAAAAACACCAGGTGGCACCATTACCAATTGAGCTGGAGTTAAAAAACTGAGCACTAACCTGTGTCTTTGCGACTGATAGACTGTATGGGCCCCAGGTAGGTGGCACACACTTGTACACATTCAAAGACTACCAGAAGACGACTTTCCAAGTAATTTAAAGTCTGATTCATTGTCAAACTTCTTCAGTGGCACATCTGCAAATTAAAGTTTGACGTTCTTCTTGGATTATCTGAATCGCCCCTGTGTTTTGATCATGTTTCTGGACTTCAAAGTTTGACAGTTTCAGGCTTGTAACAAACACAGTCTTTGGTTTGTGGACGCACTCCTTCACCACTTAGCCAATCACCTTCAGTGCTGCTGTTTCTACTGACAGCTGTCTCACTGTCACCCCAACAGGTGTTATTAGGCCTCAGCTCGCTCTCTCTCTCCTCTATTCTGGCATCTGTGCGGAACAATGACAGAGGCTTTTAAGCCCGAGAGCTTTGACAAGCGAAAGGTTTCAACAAATGGCCACTCCGTCTATCCCCCCTGCCTGTTCTCTCTCGCTCTCTATCTCAGTATGTCACTTTCTCTCTCTCTCTCACCACGGCACTGTAATAGTTATTATTTTTATTTATTAACATGGCCGCTATTGTCCCTGCTGACAGCTCCTTCACTTTAACTATTAATAAAAATAGAAAGCCCTCTTTTATGTGACAGCCCGCAGCGGGGATCTGTGCAATCGTTTACTGCAAAATGGACAGAGAAGGGAAGCAGATATGCTGATGTATCTGTCTTTTATGGCAGCTCCCGTCTTGATCTCGTTCTTCATCCTCTCTTATGGTTTTGGAAGAAAGGGACTGTTGCGGTGGTGCCCTTTTGTGAAGGCCTTTGATAGAAGCACCTCTCAGTTTAGCATGTGAGGTTCCTTTTAGATTTTCAAAATGAAATAAGACACATGCTGGAAAATCACAAATGAGAACTTTGAAATATCTCTTTTGTTTCTACTACATACAGTAACAGTGAGGTTAAACAGAATAAATTGAGACCTTTTTAGTATATCAATAAAAAATACCTCACTAATCTTAAAAAAAAAATGCTTTAGAGTTTCAGAATTCTCAATCAAAGATCAATGCTGACCATAGCAAATTAGTTACTAATTGCTTATCTCAGTTATCTCCTCTAAAAAAAGTTAATACTAAAATTAATTATATCTAAAAGATGTAAATACATTGCTTAGTAATTGCATTAAAATGTGTAAATATACATATAAGAGAGGCAGAATAAAATTAAAAGAAGACAGAAACATTTGGGACTGGTCCCATTAGTATACTCCCAATACAGCAGCACAGCTTTTCTGCATTAACGCTAAGGGGTTTAGTTTGTGGCAGCTGGGTGGAACCCTGCGTATGCGCCCTTACGAGGTGGGGAGCACATTTTTGGTGGGACTAGCATAGCCTGAGGGGAACAGCGGAAAGAGAACAGTGTGACTCTTGAAAAAACACACAAAAAGGGTGTCTTTGAGAGATAGAGTGTGTGTGCAAAGATGTATTTCAATTAAACATAACGTGATTGAAAGAGAATGTAACAATAACAGAAAGCATTATTTCCTTGTAATGACACTATCCGAGGGAGCCAAACTTTGATTAAAATATATTTATAACAATAAAAATTAATAATAATAAAATGTTAGAATAAATGTTTTAACGGAGGAGTGAAAATCTGACATTTTTATGATCAGTGCACAATTGTTTTTTTTTTTATGATCCCTGGACCCAATTTTGAAAACTCCTGGAACAACCATACTTATCCATCCCTACTCATACGTCTCTATTTGTGTCGAGAACAGGATGTTCAGCAGACAGATCTGACAAACAAGCACGTCAGCTGCACACACTCATCTTTTAAGCGAATATGAGATCACAAACTCAACACACCAGCCATGCCAACATGGGAGAGGAAAAGTTAATCTGACAATAATAGGTGAATTATGGGGCATTATTAAAGTTCAGTGGCTCCAGAGGACTTCAGCAGCTGGGCAGAACCGAAGCCAAGATGTCCAGCCACCTGGCCCAGCAGCGTGGAAGAACCACTCAAGATGTGCCACCACTATGCACACTTTTAATCTTCACACACCCTGATCCAACTTAGGGCGGCCCGGGCTCCATACTTCACAAACAATTTCATCACCCTTTCTCTGTTTCTCTATGCCTCACCATTGCGATGCTATTTTTTGCCCAAAACGTTCTGACTCAGCCCGGCCAACTCCATTTTTCCAATTATCTCATATTTGCAAAGCCAATGAGATGTTTTGTTCGGAAAAGAAAGAGGGGGCGGGGGTTGGTTTTGGAGGAGTGGAGAAAAGCGGGGAGACGGAGGGGGAATGAGACAAGGAGAGCCAGGCCCACGGTGGACAACAAAAGGGCCAGTGTCCCAGCGCCAGCTTCACGCGGGTGGGGAGGGCTCACAGGAAAGGCCCTGGCTCGGGCCCGGCCCAGCACGCAGCACCAGAACAGGCTCCACATTGACTGCTCTTGGCAAAAAGCAACACGCTGCAGCAGCTCCCAGCCGCCACAGAGGTCAGGATTGAATAACCAATTATACAAGCACCCAGCTAGTTTATCTAAGGTTGGAGAAAGGACCATCACACACTTGCAGTTCAGTGCGGTATATATGTCCATCATGAGACGCACACACACGGGAGTCCAGCTGCGCTTAGATCTTTGCGAGTAGTGAATACAAACACACAGATGGATTTCAATCACAAAAACTAGTGATTAATTACTGCCTTTGTGACTAAAATACTGTAATCAATTAATGCAGTCCAGATCAGTAGTCATTTAGAGTGTCGAGTTTTAAAAAAAGTTCATGAGATTTTAAAAGGGGAACGGCAGAAGTTCGATGCAGAAACAAACACGCTGTGCAAACTCCGCTCCTGAATTCCCCTGTCAAATGAAAAGATGATTATAATCACCCTTGATGATCAATTTATGTACGGCTGTTATTTGCCCAGAGACTGTGTTGAAAATTCTTTCTAAAGGACGTTCAAACATCGGCGCTCGCTCATGTTTTCTCCCAGTGCAGTAGACACTGCGAGACTGTGAGTTTAGAAACGCACTGAGAAAGAAAGAAAAAAAAAACATTGGACCAAATCTCTCATCAAAAGCCGCCATTCAAGCTAAAAGTCCCAATTATGTGTGCCGATGGAGGAAAAGGCAATGCTTAGCAACACTCTGTACAAACATTCACACACACACACACACACACGGAGAAAGTCTTCTTTCTTCTTTTCCCTCAAAAAACACTCCTGCCTCAGAGAGGTGGCACAAGCAGAAAGGAAAAAGGGAAACATGGAGGGACAGAGTGCGATGGAGTGAGATAAGGTGAGAGTTTAGAGTCTCTGTGAAGTTGTAACGTGTAAAGCATGTGGAGTCAATGGAAAGAGCAGAGCTGAAGTTAAAGGTCAGGATGTTAAACAGCCTTTACATTCAAGAGCAGTCACCAGGGCAACAGGCACAATTTTCTAATACAAAATATTAAATGAAAAACACAGCGCCTAAAAACCCCTTACTCTCCATCTGTACTGGGGTTTTTTGGACAGTAAAAAAAGATTTACTTTTCTTGAAACAATGACATCATAGGTAAACAGAACTATTTATAGTTGTGCTTCAGTTTAATTTGTCTTAGTCAAAACTTTATTAATGACTTTCAAGCAGAACATTATTTTTGTGTAAATTGTTTGCGAACCCACTTGTACATGAACTGTCACTGAATTTGCATTAATATGGTTTACAAACAACTTATAGAAATGTGACATTGAATATTTGATTGAATTTAATAACATGCAGATGTCCTCAGGCGCTACAATGTGTGCTCTTCAGCTCTAGTCTTCACTTAGATGACGATAAATTAATTTTCCATAAATTAATAGAAAATAATTCCCAACTAAAGTTGCAGGGTGAGATTTACAAATTGAAAAAGTCGTTTATCTCTGACGGAATTGTGCCCTTCACATATCTGCAATCCTTCTCTGACAGATGGTGTTGTGGGTGCTTATGTCCAATTTGATTTGAACCAAAACTCCCGCCAAATTTATTCTGGCACCTCTCGCGCAGTGCCAAATTTACACTGCCAGATTGAAATAACTGCGTGGAGGGCATGACATTGTGAAGAAGAATGTGAGCAAAACCATCACGATGTGTGAGAAAGTCTGAGAAAATTAAGACGTTCTCTGAGGACGTCCAAGACTTCAAATCTGGCTGCCGTACATCTGAGTATCAGCCATGCTACTGATACGCACACACACACAAGCATGCGCTGGTATATGCGATTGTACATACATGTAGAAATTAATTAAGGCGCACTCATGCAGCCACACAAGCCTTCTTATACGGTATTGCATATGTGGGTTACTGTTACTGTATGAGCTCTGCTTTCTAATAGCCGGCTATGTGAATTAGCCTGATTAGGATGGCATAATAAGCCAAAATAAAACTAATTGCATGTAATTTTAGGTCTGAAACATAGTATACAATCAGGGCCTATGCATTATCATTTTAATGTCTGAACTTTTCTCACTGGAAAAATAGGAGACTGGACACTCTACTTAATATCTTGTTTTTAATTCATATGCAAAGCCATATGCGTTAGACATAACATGAAGGAAGCTAGATTTTTCATTTTCGAGTATTCCTTTATTAGCGGATCATCTGTGTTACGGACAGATTCCTACAACACTGAAATTTCTTGTGCTGTTGTGTGTCAGAAGAAAGGGTAAGGCTGGGCTCAGGGCTCCCCTCTCCTCCAAGCACACACATTTCTCTTGTCAAAGGCATCCTGTTAAAGTAGGCCAGGGCATATTTGTGCTTCCTCCGTGTGCTCTATAATGGAAAATGACACTTTCAATCTGTCTCGTGGCAATAACCCCTCTTCAGCGTGTCTCGCGCGCAGCCCAGTCAGCAGAGAGCTGTCATAGCCCCGGGGCCCTGCCGCCACCCGCTTTCATTACATCACTTTAAAATGACAACAAAAGAATACAACGTGTTCGTCTGAGTCTCTGATGCATTAACTGCGGGACAGCAGGAAAAAAGGAAAAACCTTAGGACTGAGGCAACACGCACATGCATATGGTTGCAAACACTTGCTCTTGTAAAGTCGATGTCACATGAACCATGGACTGAAACGTATTGACAAGCACAGTCGAAAATAAACAAATAAGCAACAAAATAAATATATAAAAATTGCCAAAGCGCACAACAGAGGCCGCAGTGTCTGTTAAAATCACAATTGTTGTATGTCACGCTGAAGTGTACTATGGCTTTCAGAAAGCAGCTGTCACAGGCCTGTCAAACACGGGCCGAATATGCTGACATGATAATGCTGCTTTGCATTTTGAAAGCAAATAAAAATACAAAGAACAGAACAAAACAAGACAAGCCCACTCAGAAGTCTCCATTTAACCTCTTGTCATAACAAACTGCCCAAGAAGATGAAAACTGTTATTACGTATTTTACAATCTGCTTCGTCTGTCTTCGCATTGTTTTTCATTTTCTGATGGAAACCTTTTTTTTTTTTTCGGATGAGGCATAAACGTAGGGTTATCGATAAACAAAATCTCTTTGAAAAAAAGGTTTGACCTGTGCAAACAGGAAGTAGAGAATCTAAAAGCATGTATTTCCCCCCGAACACATTCCGGATTTACACTGGATTTAATTGTTGCTGTTGTCTCTATGTGCCTGGGGCGGTTAAAATGCTCCAACTGTAAGAATGGTCAGCATTGTGTGGGCTCCATTGCTCCCAGATACTGGTAGCCATGTGAGAGCCATTAGGTGATTGTTAACAGCTCCTAAGAAGCTGCCCATGCTGGGTAAAGCCAGTTAGATCCTTGCACCCACTCCTTACATCCTTCAATTCCATTCCTGCTTTCTCTTCAAATGCAGGACAGGAAGAAGGGAGGCGGATTAGAAGGGGGATAGTGGTGAATTTACAAGCTTTCAAGTTTCAGTATAGATTGCTTGATAACTTTAGTCATGGGAGTAACTTCCCACTTAGGAACTATATAGCATTTGTGTTGGGTAGTCAACAGACTGGGGTATGGGACAGTCTCTTTCATCTTAATAAGTTTATCTAAACCCTTACTGTGCTGATTTGTACAGTGCTTTCATTATAATGTTAACATTTTAAATGCACTGGAATGCAGCACTTTAGAGGTCATCAGTAGCTAAAAATGTTAAACGTACACATTTTTCCATCTCTTAGAAGAACCATAATCTAACAAGTATAATTCTAAGTGGAAATTAAAGTTCAAATGCTTTAATAACAGTTTTACTGATGTTGTTTTATCAGATAAAGGCCACTTTACTGAACATACAGGGATAGTTCAACTAACAATTAACATTCGACCATTATTATTTCTTCTGTAGTTGTTTTAAAACTATTTCTGTTTCTTTCTTTTGTTGAACACAAAATAATTAATTTTAAAGAATTATGGTAACCTGACAGTTAATGGTACTCTTTGACTTATATAGTATTTTTCAACATATAGAAATCATTGGATATTGTCAACCATTTCATTACCAACATTCACAAATTTCAACAAAAGAAATAAGCTCATACAGGTTTGTAACAACATGAGGGTTAGCATTATTTCATTTTTTGGAGATGAGCTATCTCTTTTAGAGTCTGAATTCACAACAACATTGTGCTGTTATTTCAAACTGTTTGAAACCGAATAGCTTTATTTTGAAAGCAATATTAACAATATCAAAATATTCAGTAAAAACTCAGTTTTTGTAAGTAACATAAGCAACAATGGCTGGGTCCTTGGGCAATTCTGATGGGCCCGTGTGCAGACACAATACAACATTTGAAAACTACTATAATACAGCAAAGAAAAAAGGTTTATGGTCGGGGGTTAAATCCACGGCCTCCCTCTGTTCTGCTGCCACTGTGTGCACACTGGGGTCCAAAGTCCCTAAAACGTCACAAGCCTGTAAGCAAATATTCCAAACACATGGCAAACTATACATTCTATTGTGTAAGAGTGCTTATTTGTGCTGTGCGTTCCATCTATCTCTCTGTGAGAACAGCCTTATGAGGAGATTAGCACATGGCCTGGCCCTCTGAAGTAGAATTCATCACTTGAAAACACTGAAAACCTGACACACTTAGGTTGGAGCACTGGCCCTAAATGAAACTAATGAATCCTAAGTATCTCACACACCTGAAGTAAATTTATTTATTTATTTTTAAACAAATGTATTCCCTCTCGACTGGCACTGCACAAAGGGAAGACAGGGCAAAAAACAAAAAGTTTCCCAACATTCCCTCGATCATCCATTTATCATCCACCAGTAATTAACCCACTGCGTTGTTCTGTGCTCTTGGCATTAAAAAGAAAGAAACAGATATTTAAATGTGTGAGAAAGATTTGCCAGAATGTGTAACCTGTGTCTAACTGAGGGGTATGTGAATCCGGATGAAAGAAAAAGAGGTTGAAAAAGATCCAAGGGAATGACAGGAACAACACTCTCTGAAACGCAGCACCTCTGAGGAAAGAAGGGCGAGAAGAGGTGAAAAATAGAGAGGAAGAGGATTAGTTTTTAAATTAAATAAATTAAAACCTCTTGAAAATACTTAACATTATTGTTTTATTGAAAAATCTATTACTATTTAAAATATTTCTTCATTTAGATATAAATATATGTGTGGGTGTTTGGATGGCTTTAAATCTACAGTATTATTATGTGAGATAATATCTAAATATGAGACTTTATGGCTAGTTAAAAAAAACTCATTAGGCAATCTAACCTGTCTAAAAAGCTTGTTGTAAACACTGCTTTTAATGGATATATCAGTTTTTGAAGTGCTTTATAAAACAAAAAAACAATGCTTTAATATTTATATTAATTTTAATTGATGTGCTGAGGCGTTTCCTTTGTGCCTATGTGTCTGAAAGTACGTGCGTGTGCAGATCGCTTTGTGGCCGTGACAATGGGCCAGGGAACAGACGGTGAGAGTGTGTGTATGTCATCAGCGACTGCCGTAGACTGGCGGAGTGTGTCAGATCCAGCCTAAAATGACTAGCAGCTGGGGGTGACAGTTGTTTTAACAGCTGAGCTGACAGGATTAATTCAAATGCACTGAAATCAAAAAGTGGAGAACACCTGTTCAGTCTTCCAGCGGTCCCCACGTCCAGGCAGGGGATCAGACTCGGGCGTGCAGCCAGGCTAGAGCTCTCTCTCCTGGAGAAGTGCACTGGGTGCTCCGCCACCATGGGACAGGAGTAGGGGCGGAGGGAGGGATCAAGAAAAAAAATACAGTGGCGAAATAGGAAAGAGTCCAAGTGCAAAGGAAGGCAGCTAGAAAGACAGACATGAAGGGAAAGAGGGAGTACTGGGATCCGCCTTGCTTATTTCTGAACATCTGGCTCAAATAAAGGGCCTATTTTCTGGCAGGCCGAAGGGTGCTGACCTAGGGCCGCTCAGCGGAGACAGATTGCTTCATTTCAAAGTACGCTGCTGACCGCAGGACTGCTGGGGTTAATTCTGAGCTTCCCTCTTGTGTTCAAAGACCCCCTACCGGAGCTTCATTCACTTACTAGTGTCCACTACTGGCCCCCAGTACACAAGCTCAAAACAAGGAAGTAGAGCAGCTATATATAGTGTGCAGTGTGTGATGGAGAGTGTGTGCTGTGTTTATAGTCAGTTAACATCGCATCAAGGCCCAAAACAAGTACATTAATGCATATGATTTTGATTCTGCAAACTTCGGTTAAACTACAGTTAAAATGCATCACATTTCATAATATAAAACAAAGTGATGTTGTGTTCTTTACATTGCCACAAGGTAAGTAATGGCATTCATCAGCATGAAGGGCATGGTCAGTTCTTCCTGGGGGGAAGGGGAAGAAGGTGGATGAGGGGAATTATGTGTAACGCCCGGTGCATGCTCGAGCACTGCTAAGGGTTTACGTTTACACAACAGGTCTGTGCACTTTTTTTTGCCAATACAGTTTGCATACTTGTTTTTGGCAAAAAGTCAAACACTTGTACACAAAAAACTCCCTATCTATGTGCTTACCTTTACCAAAGACTGTATGAGTGGGTTTGCGCATGCTCTATATGTTGTGTGTTTGTAGGAGTGTACACACCCCTTGACATTTGGCCCATGCACATCCACTGTTTGTCCTAATCTACTTCAACCCAGGCAAATACACCTAAATCTGCTTTGTAATTTACTTTACATATCCCTTTTAACCCAACTGAGGCTCAAGTGAGAGTGTGTGTGTTTGTTAGAAAAGGAGAGAATGGATTTAGATTTGTGTAATGGATATGAGGAAGGGATTTGCGAATTGATGCAAGCCATGTAAAAGGACTCTTACGCCGCATCAAAATAACCAAAAACCACTGACCCACAATTACCCACAATGCAACAGCACACCAAAGTGGTTCAACCATACGCACATGCCTTCTATTGCAATATTTCCTCTAAAGTCGAGTCCCTTCACAGAAATCACACAGTGTTTCAGAATTCAGCACTGCAATTGAGAAAAAAAGACCAAACACCATGATGGACTCTAACGCATAGGAGATCCACTAAAACGTGATCAAAGAGAGGGGGAGAGTGATATTTTATGGAGTGCGCTCAGTTTTTAAAAGTTGCAATGAATATTCATAGGATATTGTATTCCATTATTTAGCATTAACTTCAAAAATGCCAACACACACAAAATAAAATTAGCATGTTAATAGATATGGGTGTGCACGGCAAATTAGCATAAGAATCGCACAACTGCTCAATGTCTGAAAGCTTTATAGGTTTAACAGCTAAACAAATGGTGAAGAACTTACTTTATTTGCGCAAACTGATTATTTTCCAAGGGTCTGTCTCTTCGAACCGATTGAGTGTGCATTAGCATGCACAGAAGTTCTTAAATGTCTCGCGAAATCCGTCATCTTCTACATATCTTCATAAGGAATATTCATATTATGCAATTCACACGCACATCATTAAATACAGCCAGGCAAACAGAGCTGCTAATATATGGATTCCTCATGTTCAGACCCTGTATTCAGCTATCAAGACTCAGGAGCATTTCCAATTCATGAACGTCAATGACGGCTGTGTGCAACTGTCCAAGTCTGGAGCCACAATGGTGTGGCTATGGAACAGTCAGCTTTATAATGGCCCTGCTATGGAGCCACAGTCTAATTCATGAACCTCCGGCTTTTGTGCCTTTCTTAATGCCACACCAGGAGGTCAATAACAAAACTTTAGACACACAATCACAATCGCACACACACACACACAGAAGTAATGCACAAAGACATCCATCTCCAAGTCTCTAATCCGAAGCCCACACTTAAAGGAAAAAAGACCACAGTGCGTTTATGCCAAAAGCTCTAAATGCGTGCGTCCTCAGACAGCTTTTCCCATCCAGCAAGCAGCATTCAGCTCTAATATCACCTATCCAGTGAGAAGGCTCATCCCTATTGATTGTCTTGTGCAAGGCAGCAGAAGAATACAAACTGAAAGGCAGACCCAAACAATTCAATACAACTGACTTGAATGTGCCTTTCATACGCTGGAACAATGGCACGCTCACAATAGGGCCCCGTTAACTCTCATGTCTTCAGCTGTTTTGCCAACCTCAAAGGAAAGTACACTGACTTGGATTCAGCTGGAGACAAATAAACAGGCATGCAATCGTCTACTCAGAAAAAAGGAGGCATCTTGTGCTTTTCCCAGTAAAGAGTGACAGCGCTCCTGAGAAAAACTCTAGCGTTGATAATGGCTGAGAGTCAGAATAGCTGGTGTTTTGTTGCGCTAGATTCTGTAAATAGAGTTCGAAGCAAAACTTCCTTCAGAAAGGCGTCTGTTTGTCTATCAAGTTGGATTGCATCATTTTTAAATAGATCTCCCCAGAGGAAAAGTTTAGTGCTCAAAGATTGCTTATTGAGAGCTCAGCTTTGAGATGTTTCTCCTACAAACAAAAAAAGTAACCACTGATATATGAGTTTTGAAGGTGTTTGAGAAAATGTTAAGGTTAATTTTAGATGTTTGAGAACAAACATTTTAACATTATATCAAAAGAAACTTTGGAGAAACAGGACACTCAACTGAGATATTAACCTCTATGGCTCCATATTGTATTTTTTGTTGTTTACTATTTTCTGTTTTTCTGTCCTCTGTCTTTAACTCATCTTTTAAAGTGTGAGGGGTAGATAATGACAAACAACTCAAGAGAAAACCTTCCTCCTAATGTTAATTTATACATCTAACTAATTACTACCAAATGCTGGAAATTGCATATGGAAGTTGTTCTCTCTCCCACGCTCTGCCTCTTCGCTCACAGACGCTCTCAGTGCTCGTAGCGTGCCCTCCTCGCACTCTATGTGCCTCAATTTGTCTTTATATGGCTGCATATGGAAGACCTTTGGTAGTTTTTCTTGTTCGATCTGTTTGATAATGCTTTATACAGCATCCCAAGAAACTGCTAAAGAACCCAACTGTGCATAACTGTGTTTACTCAAACACACTTGTGTGTTTTGGATCGTTTATAATATGTGTGTGTATGTGTGAGAAAGCTCTCAGCAGCAGCAGTCGTATAGCGGATTAGCAGACCCTGGGGAGATATAGACAGAGATCCACTGCTGAACAGCTTCAGAGCTCTTCTACCCTTTTCGTCTTCATAGAGACGTGTATCCGCCCTTCTTATTCTCTCTCATTGAGGGGTATGGATGCGTGAGCCCTCGGCTAACAATGACAGGGCCTAAGTGCTGTCTTATAAAATGCCCCAGTGCCTCCAAACACCCCCCTCATGCTTGTCTCACAAAAGACGTCCACTCCGTGTGAGTGTGTGTGTGCAGCGCAGCCTTGCTCTGATCTTAAAACAGAATTCGACGTGCCCTACAGTTCAGTGTCATGCTATAAAACAGTGCAGTCGCACAACTTATGGCCCACTGAGCATTAAAAGCCACCTCCAGTCTGACCCCAGTACAGCAGAGGCAGGGAAAGATAATAGAGGCATCCGGGTGGCAGCTGACCCCAGGACAGGCTTTGAAGCCGAAGCATCCCACAGAGAGAGAAGCAAGGAGAAGGACTCAATTAGTCAAGTCTAAATTGAACCATCAATCTCGGCTCACTCCATGGCCATCCGGTACAAAGGGGGTCTACACTCATAAACAAGACCACGCTGTTACTTCAAGAGGATTGCGTGGCATCTAATGGCATCTTAAGGTGGGGAAATATGGAGGTAACGTTATGGCAAAAGAGGGAAGAGAACTCATTAACAAAATCATTCAATCAAAACAAAATAGCAATATTGTTTACAGACATTTAAAGAAAACATTTAACAATAAATACAACTAAATGAATATAAACATAAATGAATATGAAATAAATATTATAACATACATAACAGCAAATGCCTAATAGTTTTAGACATATAATTACAACATAATACCAATGTTTTAATAATTGGTGCAATAACCAATTATTATTAAATCAATAATTGGTGCAATAACAGAATAATAGAGTTATTATTTTGACCAACTGTTATTTTTTGACCAACTGTTATTGTTAATGACAACTTTTTATTTCAATTTTTTGAAGAAATGTTATTAGACATTCACAGAAAAAAACAAAACAAATATTAACATTTTACTCAAACCCGCAATCAATCTGTCTGTCTGTCTGTCTGTCTGTGTGTCTGTCTGTCTGTCTGTCTGTCTGTATGTCTGTCTGTCTGTCTGTCTATCTATCTATCCGTCTATCTGGCAGGTATGGCAAAATAATGTAATGGAGAGTTACTGATGAGAGGACTGATCTTTTTTTATGTGCAACAGCACACAGTGAAGGAAGACTTGAAGAGAGGCACAGGAAGGTGAATGAGACCATTGTCTATAAAGGGCTGTGTGACGTATGCTTAGCTTGAGAGTGAGTGTGTGTGTGTGTATGCGTGTGTAAGGTTCAGTGCTCAGGGAACCAAAGCTTGGCCCTGACCATGAATCAAGCTCAGCCCAGCGCCAAGGCTGACAAACACATAGACTCGCGCACACACACACATGCGCGTGGACACTCAGGAGACCCTGAACATCTGTGCCCCACATAACACAGACTGCCAAGCACTAGTGAGGACTACATCTCCTCCACAGAGAGCCGGGTGGAGGAGGAGCACCATCATACCATCAAAGAAGAAAGCGTCTCAAAGATCTGGAGTAGTTCATGATAAGGATGAAGTTCATTTGCAGTGTAGCCGTGTGATTGCGGCCAGTCTTTAAGAGTGGATGACTTAGGAAGAGAGTGTGTGTTCATTGTCCAAGCTCATGAGAGAGACATGGCGCTCCCTCTGAACCTCTGACAGCCCTCCTGCCCTCTTTCCATTACTAAAGCTAATAACACACACACACACACACACACACACACACACACAATCCAGCACGCTTCTGCCTAACACCACACACACACACATATGCGCTGCAGGAAACTCTTCTTGCTGCATTTCTGAAATATATTGCTACATACATAGAGAAGAGATGTGTAGAAGAGGCATGAGATGAATAAAGGTGACTGAATTACAGCATCTGGCACCACCAACGAAAGACAAATGCACTGGTCATGCCTATTAATTACCCAATATTTACTATATTTAGACCATGGTATTACCCATACACTAATCAGTCCATGAAAAAACAATCTAAATAATAATAAAAAAACTAATTTTTTCCTCTCTGAACTCAGAAATAATAAGTTATACAGCAGAAAAACAAACAAGAAAATACATTTAATTAATATTCCAGCCACTTTAACACTTGATCTTTGAACAACTTAGTTAGTCTTATGTGCTTTATAATCAATGAATGATCAAAATAAATATTCTGAATCATAATCATCATGCAATTATATGACACCACCTTTCTTTCTAGATCTAAACCTAAATCTTTCCCACCTGCAGTCATATAAAATGTGTTTGTGAACTCTATGAGCACAGTAGCAGGTCCGTATGAAAACTGCATTTAGGTGTGCTGTATCATTGAGGCCAGTCGATTAGGGAAAGACTCGGACGCTCGTTTATAAAGGCCAAACGCTGTGCTCTTGGTCAAACACACACGCACACACACACAAGCGCACACACTCACCTGACCCAGTATAAGTTTGTCTGCTATCTCACCATAACAAACGACTCTGCTCTGGCTGTTTATCTGAGGGGAAGTGGAGCAGCGAGGGGGACAGGTGAGCAAACGGCTCGCTAACACGCTGACTAACACACTCCCGATTTCACATGGCCCCCTCATGCTTTTCTCTTACTGTTTTCTGACCCATTTCCATTCCTTGTGCCTTTCTGCTACCCAGCGCTTCGATTCCACTGCACCGAGCGCACCAGTGACTTTCGATGAATGTGTGTGTACATGCAAGTGTGTGATTGATCCGGCTAGAAACAGCGTGTGAGGAGGAGAGAGGGAGGCCGGGAAGAGAGAGAGAGAGAAAGAGAACGGTAATAATACGGCCCTTTCATAATGATTAAAGCATTCATTAATTTTTCATCATAACCTGCCGTTTGCAGCTAATGGTCTTTGTGAGGTACACAAGCAAACAATGGACAGGCGAGTTGAAAAGGGATTTTTATCAGGCTATGAGAGCCCTGGCTCAATGCACTGCCCACCTCCCCTTTTTCATTTCTCTCTTTTTTTCTTTTCTTTTCTTTTCTGCTTCTTTTTCCTCTGTGTCCGTGCTTCTTGAGGGACCCGGCTTCTTTTGTTTGCACATTTCATTCGAACAAAACGCTGAGAGATAATGCACTACTGTAGTCTCCTGCTAATGGACTGTCTTTTGCTTGCTTGCTTTCTTTTTCTCAAGAGTTCTATAAGTATCCGATACGTCTTTCCCATATATTTTTCCTGGCTTCCTGCATATGGCAGCTGTTGAATTTCACAGCCAGACACTTGCTTTAACCTTACGGCTTTTCTGTAATGTAACTATTTTCTCTGACGTAACTATTAAAATCAAATGTAAATGAAGCAAATTCCTGCTTGGATTCGCAAAGTAGGTTGATTTTCAAACAAATGACTTTATTTAGTGCCAGCAAAACTCCCAACGTCTGTCACACATCTTTGCCTATTCAATGTTTTGTCTAGTTTGATGATGCTGTCAGAAACCAATGTTTAAATCCAGTCCAAATATTTTCTATGAGATAAAATATTAATAATAAATAACTTCTTAAGATCAGCAATATCCTCTAAGTTCCTATGAGTTTTTAAAGCTAATTTAGGGGGAAAAAATTCACAGGCTAAAGCAGTGACCAAGTTACACTTTGAGCATCCAAATTTCTTCAGATACTCTAAGAAGCTAGATATGATGCCACACTGTATGATATTGTGTTTTCCCAGCCAAGAGCTGAAACACAGGTGTTTAAACTGTTTATAAGATTAATGTCTTTGCGATATGTGAATGTACTGAACTTGAACTTTGATACGTGCCACAAAATGTTGTTGCGTGAGTATGAATAGAAGTCAGCGGAGCAAGATCTAGTCTGACCACACCCTAAAACAAAGATTGGAGAAACGCAACAGTTGAAGATGAAGACATCTGAGCACACAAAAAACACAGAAAACCAAGCATGTTAAACACAGCCGAATGTAAATAATATAGCAAAAAGCTAAAGCACTGACTGCTATCTTTGTTTGCTTGCAATCATCGCATGGTTGACAGCAGGATCTATCTATCTATCTATCTATCTATCTATCTATCTATCTATCTATCTATCTATCTATCTATCTATCTATCTATCTATCTATCTATCTATCTATCTATCTATCTATCTATCTATCCATCCATCCATCCATCCATCCATCCATCCATCCATCCATCTATCCTTCCATCCATCCATCCACCCAATCCATCCAACCATCTATCCACCCAGTGTCAGTATGTTCACATGTGTATTTGTGCACACATTGGCTAATTCACATAGGGAGCAGGTTCTGATTATTCATGAGGAACTGGCCTCTAATTACAGTGTGAGTGTGGTGTGATGTAAGAGACAGAGAAAGAGAGAGAGAGATCCTGTGGAAGGAGCTGAGAGCCGTTCTCTCAGTAATCAGTCTGAAATGAATATGCAAAGTGTGGCACACAATGGCTCCGAACAGCTGATCCCTGCCTGCTTAAACAAAGGCCCGACTTTATCAACAGCTCTCATTAAGCAGAATTTGTTAGTCAGGACTGATGGGTAGATAGATGGAAGAAAGGATGAATGTGTGTGCGAGAGAAAGATGAGATGCTCTCCAGAAAATCCTTCACACTTTCAGTTAATTTCACATTGTAATTTCATCACAATAAGACAAACGTGTGCCAGTCTCCCCTGACTGTCTAAAACAGTGAACTTTTTCCACTGACAGGGTGCCAGTGATGGTTTGGGAGTTGGTGCCCAATCTGGACCCATTCCACATGCCGTTTCCACACAGAAAATTTTGTTCTGTGGGGGAAGGGAATTGGCTGTGCAATAGCTCCTAAACATCCACCCAAGAAGTTTTCGGAATAAGAACTCTAAACCAAATGACTCCCAAAATGAACAACAAACCTTCCAAACTAGGAAAAAAAAAAAGCCTGACTTGATGGCACTAATTGGCTCATAGTAAAATAAAATTATTTTGTTTACAAAAAATATCTAATATAAGTAATTTAATAATTGTTATTATTTTAAATTAACTATAAGGAATAAAATTAAAAATGTAATAATTTTCCATTGAATCATTTAGAATCATAATCATCAATTATAAAATAATAAAATTAATTTTACAGTAAATAAATAATACGCCTAAAAATATTAAATAATAATTATAATAATTTATAAATATAGGGCATCCTAAGGAGCCTCAATGAGCATTATATATAAATGAAAAACAAACAAATAAATAAACAACTTGCTTTAGCATCCAAATGAGCTAGTAATGGCATTATAAATAAATGTTTTCTTTGCCATGCAAATTAGCCAGTGATAGCATGAACATGCTAAATTAAACGACTTTCTGTTAATATACACATTATCAGCCCGAAATGTTTGTTCACCAAGTCTACATTAACCCAATCAAAAAATGACAATATTACATAATATTTAAACATAGGAGCCTTTTGAACGTGAATATGTTTAGAATGTAATTACTGTAATTCAAATCTGAATGTTTAACTCTTTAGTGTTACGTG
Source organism: Danio rerio (assembly GCF_052040795.2). Lineage (NCBI taxonomy): Eukaryota > Metazoa > Chordata > Actinopteri > Cypriniformes > Danionidae > Danio > Danio rerio. The sequence continues at coordinate 17,592,579 of NC_141024.2, forward strand.
AAGATCATTAAACAAACCTTATGTTTCCAACCCTTTGATTTGTATTGTGTGTTCACAACATTTTCAAACAACCACCATGACATATTCAGTAGTGAGCATCAATGCTCAGCTCTCAAGATCAGTTCAGTTCCCTTTTCAGGCACTGTGAAAACATCTATGAAAACAGCTTTTTCTCTCACACCTTCACAATCATGTGCGTCAAAACATATGAAAGTTTGCACTGCTCACCCTCTGGCTCGTTCTTGATGAGTTCCTCCATCTTGCGCTGTTTGAGCGTGTCGACCACGTCAGCTAGGCTGCCCTTGCGTCTCTCCGGTGTGCCCAGAGCTGATGCAGAGCCGGGTTCACTGCCCGGCCTCATTGAGCTGTCCTCCTGCTGCTGTTTACTGGGTGAGGTAGACGAGTTGTGCTGGGCGTAGGGGCTCAGCGCCAGGCCTTTACTGCCATCCTGATCCTGACAGACACATGCACAGGGAGACATGGTGTTAAACAAAGCCACAAACAGGACTACACTAATTATTTCGTCCTGTTCCTGAGTGCTGAGGCATGTTTAGATTTACTTTCATCCTCATCTGCCCATCTGTACTCTAGAAAGTCTCTCTCTCTCTCTTTTTTTTTCTCTGCCTCTGCCGGTCTGAAGTCTCTTTAGACAAAATCATTAGCGGCAAAAAAGTTTCAGTGGTTTCACCATCACAGGAACTGTCTCTTCCTCTGAGAAGGGAAGTTTTTCTACTTTGAATCAGCTCCAAACACACAAGAACGTCCAAGTTTTTCAACCGCATTTTTTTCCTTCTCTTCTTGACCAACATGACAGCTGCGATATCAATCACCATCTTCGATGTTTTGTACATTGATCTAGTGTCCAAATATATAACAGTTCTCATCTTATGGTTTCTTATGTAATGTGGCTTAGAGTTGAGTTTGTACACTATAAAAAGTGGAACTGTGCAGTTGTTGCCTTAAGGGTCTATTTCTATAGCTAAAGTCATATAGTGCAAAGAACACAACGTAGCATTTTTGCTTAAGTACAGTACATGCATGTATACTGTAAACTTGGTAAGCATTTCTGAATTATCTCATGCACACACCATGTCACTTTCTCTCAGCTCCGGATCTCCTTTTTAAAGTTTAATTACAAAACAAGTCAGGTATTTGGAGACGAGGTCAACAGTCCAAGTCCGTTAATCAGGGTTAATCTTTGGTTAATCCACATCTATTATCTTCCTTACCACCCGCGTGACTGACAGCGACATCAGCCAATCAGACAATAGCATAATCCCACTGACATGTTTGGATCCTAGTGAGCAGATTTACACCTCAACAGTCAACATCAGCTTCTCTGTGCCACCTGCAACTGCCAGATTTCCACAGTCCAAACTTGAGTTTTTCAGGATTGATCAAGTTCTCCATGCAGGTCTATCACCCGCTTAGATTTTAATAATGACATCTGTTTTTAATCATTAACTCAGAGTGAACAGAGAGCAGCAGATGGTTCATTTACTAGAGCTTAATGCAACACGAATTGCACAAGACTTTCACAAGACACAGAACAGTGGCAAATACAATTTTATTTATATCAGTTGAGTGAGACTCTTAGATGATCTAATTTGGCCCTGTCGACACAACAACTCATACAACTTACAGTACCAATATTTGCAATTTATTAATGTGCACTTTTCTACTGTTTAATTATAATTAAGTTTTATGTTATTACATTTATTAGGCTTAATATTTTACCTTTGTTGGCATCAATTAGTTAATTCATTAATTCATTTATTTATTAAATGCTATTTATTTTTAACAATTTTTTACTTATGATCAAAATAATTTTATATAATGAGGAAATGTTGGACTGCAATGGGAAAAGCTTCATAATACTACTATTTTATTAAAAAGCTCTTTCAATGCCTTAATTACGAAGATTTTTTAACTCTTTATGATAAAGCAACAGTTTATTGTTATTCTCTTTTTGACATTTTTGTTTAGTCCCTAATTAATATTATAAATCGTACACATTTTTATTTAAAATAACAAAATGCTTTACCATTATTTAATGTTGCTATTTATTTTTTTCAGCAGTTTTTATGCTATTTGTCTCATTTTTTGTGGTAAATAAAAATTATAAATATGATAAATAAACAAAAAGATTGACTTTATACAGCTGTCAACACTCCACATGACAATTTAAACTGAACACATCACACAGATTGACTCGTCACAACCCATCGTCATCATCATCATCATAATAATTATTACTGTAGAACTAATTAAACTGAAGCAGTTTCACTTGCTACGAAACACATACAGAGAGACATTTGCTTATTCACAAACAGTCTGATGACTGGCAAGCTTAAAAGATCTTAACAGGCTTTTATGATACATAAAAAAATATGACAGCCTGCATACTAGTTTCCCCCCTTTCTGTAATCTGTTTTTCCTCACACACTGCTTCACTTCAGCCCTGTCTTCCCCAGTCAGGCCAGTCGGACTGGGATTAGGAGACTTCTGAAGTCACGAATGACCAAAGCGGTGCGAGATCACCCCCTTTATTCGCAAACAAAACTGCCAACATGCTGTTAAAGAACTAAGAGAGAAAAAAGCTAGAAAGAAGAAGAAGGGAGAGAGAGAGTGGAAGCGAGTGGCAGAATGGCAGGCGTTTCTCTCTGCCTGCTTTAGTGTGGCATGCATCTTAAAACATGGTCACACCTGTCACTTCCAATCTATCTAATCCACCACATACTTCAAACCACAGCTCGCGTCTTTCTCCAGAGATGTCTAGAAAACAATTCAAAGAGAAGGTGAGATGGCGGCAGAGGAAACTGTATTCCTTGGCTTTTTAATGTCCTTGGTTGTGACACTAAGTCTCGGACAGATCATTCCTTGATTGAGCTCTTAAAGAAGCGGATGAGCTAATGCTTTACTTTCTTACCCCAAATACAAGGCAAACGGAGTAACAGGTCTACAGTAGGGTTGATATTCAGGTTAAGTACCCCCAGATTTTCTGCTGTGTATGAATAAGTGTGCAAAGCTGTGTGTGTGAGTATATGTATTTATATGCATTTCTGATGTGCGGTGTGGGTGGTTCTGCTTTTAGTTGTGCAGATGTCAATTCTTCGTGGAAAGGCTCAAACTGCGCCTCTTTCCACGACCCTCTCTTCATCCTTGAACCACGACAGAATTAAACAACTTTTGTCCTCGTAAGCTCATGTGTGACAGGAGCACATTTAAACACACTTCAACTCTTGCCAAGAAAGCAAAATGCCTTCTTCCCCCCCTAGATTTTCCCCTCTCTTTAGCACAGATGCCAGCGTTTCTCCAAATGCCACCTCTTTTTTCCCTTCTTTTTTTAATGTTTGTCTTTCTTGATTCCAACCTGTTTCCCTCAGAGCGTTTCTCTCGTTCGCTTTCTCTCCGCTTCCATATGCTAACTCAAATCCGGTTATTTTACCAACACAGGTAGCGTCTAGCTAATGAGACTAATTCAATAGGCGGCCGTGTGATTCTCTGGCTTGCGTTCACCACACGCTAGGAAACTAACCTCTATGCTTGCTATCAGTTAAACTGTCAAGAGTCCCGCTGCTGAAACACACACGCTCGAGTTGGACATCTCTCCTCTCCTGCGGTGCTGACGCCTCGTCTGTTGTCTTAAGCCCGTGTTGTTGATCTCTACCGTGTGTTCGCAATCCGCTCACCTCTAAACCTGGCTCAACTGAGCTATTGTCAGCCCTGATCCTGCCGTGAGCGCGCACACACACACAGATGAAGATTTACAAGCGCTTACATACAGTTACATATAAATACCTCTGTTTATTAAATTTGCATTTACATGAACTTATGTCATGCAAATGGGGTGAAATAATTAGATTTGTATGAAGCACTCTATCCAAAAATATTTTAAATTAGTAGTTTTTAATTGTCAAACAAAGTAAAAAAAAAATGACATTTATGCAAAATGTTCCTCTTAAAGTACTGCATAATACCTTGAGTTTTAGTACTGATCTGATGTTTTGTTGGGGTTTGGGATCTCATTATAAAATGTATACATTGAAAAAAATTACACACCTGCACACACACACGCACACACAAATATATATATATATATATATATATATATATATATATATATATATATATATATATATATATATATATATATATATATAATGTAATGCAGTTACACAGTTATAACATTATAATTAACATTGCATAATATAATATTACATATTTAATATTAAGTATTTTAACATGCATATTTGTATCTATTAAACAATTTACAAATTGAAACTGCTTGAAATGAGCTTTTAATGACGTTTATAGGGAACTAATTAATTTATTTTCAATAAAAAGAAATATTGGATTTTTACTAAACCAAAACCATGCATGAAAGCACTCAAGTATAGTTTTGGTTTTAGTAAAAATGAACTATTTCTCAAGGGTGTTTTGTTGATTTTGACTTTGAAAGGCTGAATTTGAAGCATCTGAGAACAAATCTTAACGTGACACCCAGATAGGAACATGTCTTCTCTTAATGCCTCTCCTCATTAACTGGACAAAAGGGAGAGTAATTAACACCTCGCTATTATCACCCGCGTGTAAAGCTCTTCCCACCTTTTGGTTTCAAAGCCTTCTACATCCCTCCTGTAAAAAAAAAAAAACTGGCAAGAGTACAGACCGCCGGGAACGCGCACCACCGCACCAACGTCTATTGTAGCAGGTTGTGCGCTGCAGCCCCGTTGACCCCATCGCCACAAATGCCCGTCTCTCTCTCTCCCTCTCAGGATGAAGAGGTCAGTGGAGTCTGAAGCGCGTGTGCGCTGCTGCCGTGTTAATTTACAATGACAAGATAAAGCGGTAATCTTCCGCTGCGCGCTACCCAGGGACTCGCCGAGTCGATTTACACTTCCCTATCACTTTATACAATTGCCGTGACAAAGCCCCTCAGAGTCCCCACTCGTGTAAATCTCTCCCTCACTCAACTCTTCTGCCAGTCAGCGCGGATCGGCTCAGGGAAACTTAATGTCTCACACATGCCAGCCTGCTTTTCCCAAAATCCACCCGTGCTCGAGACGGATACGCTTTATTAATCCACATCAAATACAGCGCGCCTGTTTTTTCATGCCACGTCTGTCATGTCAGCACGAAAGACAGAGACAGCAGTCTAGCCTTTCAGATAACACAACAATTACAACCACTGCACTGCTGCTGATACATAATTATTCATGTTATGATTAATAAAAACAACAATCAGTTGTATAATAAACATTTGTTTGGTTCGTGCGCAACCTACTGTAACACTGTGACTAAACTGACATTACAACAGCCAGTTGTGTCACAAATATAAACATCTTGCAGTCTCAGAAACAAGGCAAGCTAAAATAACCTAAGGTTACTGGTGCCCACAAAAAGTAGCGTCTTCTTGCTTCCATACCCTAAACTCTGAAAAGAAAGGTTCTCCACTGGTATTTGATTTAATGAAGAGCCTTGCAAATCCATCCATGTACAAAAAAAGTTCTTCACAGGGATCTGTGGGGAACCCAAAATGCCATCACAGACAAACAGGTGCTGTAACTTACAAGGTAAAATCTTTGAACTTTTCTTTTTCTACAAGAATGTAGTAGTTTTAACTGCAAGAGACTCGACGAGAGAGAACCAACCATCATAAACAAACACACTGTGCTGCCAGTAGAGTGTGTAAAGCGAGAGTGAAGAAAAACCTGTGTGAGAAAGCTCGAGGACTTTGGTTTATTGTGGGAAACAGTTCCAAAACTGCAGAGTTCAGCGTGCTCTGTAATCACAGTTAATTGCAGAATTAGCTTACTGTTAAGTTCCTTAAGTACTGATTCATTGTTTTACAACCAAATTGATTCCCAAAGCCTGTGGCGACACAAGTTTATCAAGAGAGAGAGAGTGATAGTGGAGTCAGGTAAAAGGTCACTGAAGAGATACTACAGCTCAGGTGCGTGTTAACGTGAAGACGAGCGATCTGGGTCACAAGGTCCATCTTGTTTGTCTTGTCATATTTCGGCTTTAAACGCACAGCAGTACGTGTCCTTCATGACTGCACTGACCCATCATGAACTCGCACTCTCGATGACACACAAACAGCCAAACGTGTGATTCATTTTGCCCATTTTCACAAAAACGACCTATCTGTCTTTGACATCACCAGAGCGGGTCCACACCAAAAAGTGTGAGCGAGACAATAGGGAGGAGTCAATCAATTGCATTTTAATCAAGGGGGAGGGGCCAGTAAGCCTTCATCCAATTATATGAGCATACAGACACTTCTCTGGGGGGGGGGACTCACCATGTTTGCGTGTAGTGTTGGGGGGCTGTCGAGTAGTCGAGGAGATCGCGGGGACACCTTGCTGCAGTACGAACTCAGGGGCAAGTGAATGACAGCATGTCCGTCAACCTCTTCATCTTCCAATCGCTGTCTGCTCGTCGCCATGACTACCTCTCCATCTGTTCCCCCATATGGAGAGGCTGGTCGCTTGGAAGACATCCTGGAAAAATGAGAAAGGAAAAGTGACTGAGGCATTCAGGAAAGACATGGCAGAGACAGAGACGTGGCTGTTGTTTAATTGTGAGTGACATATATGGGAGCATTTCATACAGACACACACACCTGACACACCGCGCGCATAATGACAGCCATCAACGCCATAGCTTTGTCCACATCCATCCCTCCATCAAAGAGACGTCCCACCTACACTATCACAGAGCCATTTACTGTAGCAGCGCCGCACACGATGTGTTTAGCCAGCCTGTTTGATGTAAAGACTCGAGCGGCCCATTAAAGAAAAGTGCAGACGGCCTAGCGCACATCAAATATCACGTTAGCCAAGAACACAGACAGACAATGGTGTGTGTGCGCGCGAGCGTGTGAGCCACAGTAGATGTTAATGACAGTGTATATGGTGTTGACAATGCCAGAGAAAATAGGCCTTGATGACGGTCTGTGTTCCTCTGATACCGGCAGGAAGAAAAAGCATTTATTAAATGAACTCTCTCTCCCACAATGCATGGGGAGGAAAAATGAATATGCTCTCGTAATAAGATTTCATCTGGCTTACGGCATTGCCTAAGTGCTTTCATAGACGCTTCTCAGCCTTGGGGCTAGTGTTACTATGGCCCTGGGGAATAAGTACCACTCTTTTAAGAGAAAAAGACAGACAAGGATGAAGAGAGATGGAGAGAAGTACTTTTATTTGGCTCCTACTTGGCAACTAAAAGAATTGGCAAACAAATTTATTCGACTGCTGTGTCGTAGTAACTTGGCTTTCCTCCATAAGCTGATTTATAAGTGAAGCTCTGAAAGCCTATTTCTTAAACATATATATTTCTTACAACTGCGACTATGACTTCAAGTCAGTCTCACAATTCTGATTTTAGATTTCACAATATGACGTTACAGTTGAGTCCAAAATTATTAGCCCCCCTGAATTATTGGCCCCCTTTTAATCTTTTTCCCCAATTTCAGTTTAATGGAGAGAAAATTTCAACACATTTCTAAATATAATAGTTTTACACTTTTCTAATAACTGATTTATTTTGTCTTTGCCATGATGACTGTGAATAATATTTGACTAGATGTTTTTCAAAACACTTCTATACAGCTTAAAGTGACATTTAAAGGGTTAGCTAGGCAGGTTTGGGTAATTAAGCAAGTTAATGTATAACGATGGTTTGTTCTGTTGACTATCGAAATATAGCTTAAAGAGGCTAATAATTTTGTCCTTAAAATGGCTTTTAAAAAATTTTAAACTGCTTTTATTCTAGCCGAAATAAAACAAATAAAACTTTCTGCAGAAGAAAAAATATTATCAGACATACTGTGGAAATTTCCTTGCTCTGTTAAACAGCATTTGGGAAATATTTAAAAAAGAAAAAACAAAACAAAGGGGGGCTAATAATTCTGATTTAAACTGTATGTCTCATATGATTATTCTGCAGAGAGTATTACAACAATAATTTAGTTTTATACATAGTATTTTACAGTAAAATTTTGATGATTGCTTATAATTATCTTTTCTTCAATATTCTTATAATTGTGACTATCTTTCAGGATGTGACTCAAAATGATCACCTTTTTATTTGGTGCTTTATCTTACTATTTGTTTTGACTATTTCTGTTGCAACTGTGACTCATAATTTTGACCAGTAATCTGTCTGACTTTTTTTATTTTTACATTTGCAATTATTTCTTGCAACTGTGACTTGATATCTCACAATTATGACTTTCTCGTGATGACTTGAAGTCACATTGTTAATTTCCTGTAACTGCATTTTTTCACAATGTGACCATATCTCACAGTTGTGAATTTTAATGTAATTCAAACTCACCAGTTGAGTCTTTAATTTACTTAAAATATTTCTATGAAATCTTTGACTGCATTGTTACATCTCTCAATGTGACTTTAAATTTATAATTACAATTATTGCTCATAATTTTGACTATTTTGAACTGGGATTTTCTCATAATTTGAACTTCATTTCTTGCTATTGTGACTAATGTAACTGCTACTTTTATTTCTCACAATGTGACTTTATTTCTTATAAAGTAACTTTATAGCCAACAACTGTCATTTTATAACTCATAACAGAGATTTTATTACTGACCTTACAGCTCACCGTTACTCTTTAAAACATATAAACTTATTTAACACTATCTTTTAATTATTTTATCTAATGTTCTATGCTGCACACTGAGACTTACAGTACATGCAGTACAAAGTAAGCAATAGTGAGGTAACATTTTTTGCGCAGTTATCCTTCTTCAGCTAACATCCAGTCATGGTACACTTCAGGTTTGTGTGTGTTAAATGGTCTGGTCTGACTTAGACGCCACATCTGGCAGAGCTCCTGAGTGCTGCTAAGGTTTCTAGTTCTCTCATTTACTGCTTATTTGGTTAAGATTAGCAGTGAAGACAAACATCATATAATGTTTCTAACTGTCTGGACGGGATAAATAAGACTCACCTCAATCAAGCACAAGACTGGCGGCTATGGAAATGACAAAGACATGCTTTAAACAGTCTAGACTCACATTATAGATGAGATGGAATGAAGACTTTAACAATAAACCGGGATGCAGATGTCATGTCACATTATAGTGTCTGACAGCCACTGATCTGTCATAACAAACACTAACACAGGTAAAAACCTGAGTATTAAAGACTAGATCTGTGTTCAGTTGGCTGTATGAATGTAAAAGTGTGTGGGGTACCTTGGCTGTATGCTGGATCACACTGGGGCAGTAAAAGCAGTCAGTGCAGCTGTATAAACTGCAGTTGGGCCGTCAGAGCCGCACAGCCTGTCTGCCCCTCCACCAGCACTCTGTTTACTCTACCTCCAGACACTTACACACACTGGGCCCTTTTGTTTCACTCCGACACACACACACCTCTGTGCGGCTTTTTTCTAACACACCAACCCCCAACACACACATCAGAACTAACAAAGACACACACATGACCCTCATCTAAACGTAGGCCGTAAAGAGCGGCTTCTTATTAGAGCTAGCAAATTGCTTGTCACATCCCGAACCGAGAACCGTTGTTTTACTATTAAGGCTGGTGAGACATAAATCAGTGTAACGACTAGTTAGACCTTCAAAACAGATTGTTATCAAAAATTAATTATATTAAAATAATTAAAAGAGCAAAAACATAAAAAAAATATCTATTTAAAAAGTAAATTAAGTTTCAGTGTAATCCTATTCAAAACCAGTATTGCTCATGATTCTAATTCCAAGGGCAATATACCTTGCTCAAATATTTAGGTGAGTGAATTTTTCTGTATAAATACATCTTCAACATTAATTTCATGACTAATTTGCAGCGGTTTCCAATGCACGCACCTTTGCCATCTCTTTTCCGCTCTTCCCTGCCTCATGCACTTTTCCTTTCCCCTTTCTCTTCCCTACTTCCTAGCCGGCCCACTGACAGAAGCTTTTCACAGCTCCTCTTGAGCAATAAAATGTCTATTTTCCTGCGAGCCTTTGAAGTATAATTACTATACAATTCTGCTCCCCGGGTGAGCAGGTTATAGCCACTATTTCATTTAAAGTTGGCAGACCTGTCGTGGTGGAGAGTCTACATGAAACATTTAAAGCTTGTCGAGATGTTGGGATTAAAAAAGAGAGGGTTTTATTAAGCAGATAAATTGGCAGAAAAGCTGGTCTCCAAGGTCATAATTAGCAGCCATTAGCATAATTTCACTCCATCCTTCCACGGTTCCAATAAAGGCCGCTCTGCCAAACACACAGACCCTGTCCACTGACACACACATACACCGCTCGCAAACACAACACAGGCGCACAAAGAACAGTCTCTGAAGCTTTCTTACAGGCTAGTCATGTCTGCTTATTTGCATTGTAAACTTTAACAGCGGTCTTCACTCATTATCTGGTGGATTAATAACTTTATTGCCATTCATTTTCACAAGGCTAAGCATTGTGTTATTCATAAACAGCCTTGAATATCAAAGCTTAACATGCTGATATGGGTGAGGTGACTAAACACACAGTTATGTAGGAACACAAACGATGGCGGTATTATCTCCAAACACCAGTATTATCCAGTTCAGGGGGAATTATCAAAGAAAATGCCTTTACTTTTTCCACATTTAATAAACTTCAGCGTACGCACCCTGTCCCACTGCTGTTGAACTGCAGGTCTAGAGGCTAACTTTCACGGCTAATCGTTAAAAGCTAATGGCCACCCCACCGGTGCGCCGCTCGGGCCCCCTCCCGCCGGCCGCATGTGTTAAGCCCAGATTAAAGGCACACTTCCCCTTTGAGCTTAGACGCAGATTGAGCGCGCTCCTAAGTCCCTCTCATATCACATGTACATTTCTCTGCAGACGCTAATCGTCCAAAATACAGGGTCCATTAAACAGCGGAGTGGAGCTGCACTTTAAATACTGAATCTAGGAGCTTTACCTAATCACCATCAGCAGTGGTTAACACTCCAGAAGTGCCTCTAATGACAGGACATAATTTAGAGGCTAAACGTGTCACATACGCACACACTCGGATGTGCGCGGCCCACGGAAAAACTTGTGCAATGATGCTTTGTGGATGTCGCTCACATGTCTGTGATCAAAAACATTCAGAGTGGTTGATAAGGCCACCTTCTGTTGTTTTAATCACAATAACAGTATGATAATACATCCTGTATATTACATCCAAAATGTTTCTGTCAAACAAGCAATTAACTATTGCACATTTTAGCAGATTCTTAGCTCACTCGGATCAAACGCAAAACATCATTACACCGGGTGAAGGTAAATTCCTGTGTAATATGATTATGTGATTAGGAGGGTCAGCGCTTCTTTGTTATCAGACTGTGGGAATGAAACAAAGTGTGTCCAAAAGTTCAGACAATCAGCCCGTTCAGCGCAGATAACAACAGCAATGCCTTCACTAGGAAACTGAGAATACCTCACAATCCACTCAGACATAAAAGTGCTCATCCCTCTTTCTGCTCTTTATCTTACGCTCCCAGGACGATAAATTCCCGTCAGAACGTCCCCCTTTAGCACAATCAACCATTTGTGTCCAACTCTTTCTGTTTTGAACAGTCTTTTTAAGTATATTACTTTACAGCTATTTATAGCGCTCACAATTTTTCTCTCTGTGGGAATGGAGCGGCCGGCAGCGGGGCGGAAGCGACGAGCAAGTCAGAGAAAGTGACTCCGCTCAAGCAAATTCATCTGTACTAAAACTTGTGAGGGCTCCTCTTCATACACACCATAATCACTCATAACAGTGGCACTTGGATTTTCTGCTTGTTGTTTAGCCAGAACATCAACATGTTTCTGCTAAACGGAGCTAAAAAAAACTTGCAGATTTTAAAAGCATTCAAACGTCAGATCAAATATGCTACTTGGATCTGTATTGGCTGTCAGTAAAGGTTAAGCATCACAAGTAACTTCTTAGCAAACTGCAGAAACAGCGAACTTATCTGAAAAGCACTCATATGAACTTCTTTAAAAAGTCAACCTCCCCCCCTTCGGAGTCACTGAATAATAATTTCACACAAGCGTACGTGTTTCTACATACACACATTATTCACACACGTACTCAGAGAAAACACAAAGCCGCCTCTGTTTTCTCCTCAGAAGCAAGGGCTGCAGGGCCACCCCAATTTCCTGTCCAGCGTCGCTACAAAAGGCAAGAACACAGAGCCTAATGTCACTATCAGCCATTACTGTTTAGGCATGGAGGTGAAGTCACACACACACAAAATCAAAAGTCATATGAGCAAAGTGAAAAGGAGTCCACTCGCACACACAAATGCATAATAAGCAATGGTGTGCGTTTGCCGCTGGGTGGACACAAGGAACCAGCGAGTGTGTCGTGCCCACAGCGCCAAGGCAACTGCTGCATCAACACACACACATATACACACAGAGGGGGTTGCCAGTATTTTAGTCATCACTTCATCCGTCTGCATAGTTTCCTGTCATCTTTCATCTCTAATTATTTATTTCTCTGGACTGACTCATGTTTTCACTGACATTTTACATATTACACACACACACACACACACACACTAGAAACTTCTTTGAAAACTTTCTCAGGCTTTGCTTCTCTTGTTGTTTGCAAATATAATGCTCTGCCTCAATTGCTTATCCATCGTGATGTGCTCCCAGAATCCCCGGCGGCTGTTAAAATGGGTGCTGGTATCATTTCCTCCATTCACAAACAGCAACTTTTTTTAATCGAACACGTTTTAAACATCCGTCCTTTACTTACATATACAGAGCAGTTATTTTACGGCTCTGTACTAAACAAAACAATGACAAGAAATGCATTTAGAAGAGCAGTTGCTTGAGTTTTATTTTGTTTCCCATGATGCAGCTGTCTGGGCCTTCATCTATGACCTGCGTTACTCTTCTCTTGATAAATAAAACTAAGTTAAACAGCACAAACCCAGTTGCCCTGTATCTCTCAGCGGACATCCCGCCGGTCAGCTGATCGCACGGGGAGGTCTGGGAGACTTCTGAGAGGGGGAGGAGGAAACACTTCAGCATTCTTCTCCGTGACCCTCCTTTCTCTTCATGGAGACACGGTTATCAAGCCGCTGCGAGAGCTCATAACACGCACTACACAATAGAGCCAGTCTGCAATGAATGACCCAAAGAGAAGATCCAGAACCTCCATCAATCAGACAGAACACACACACACACACACAGATTCCTATTCTGTTGCATAAAACTAATTATAATTGCTATAGATGATCCCACACAAATTTTATCCCATAAAAAACTTCAGCAACGGCAGAAAAAAAAGATGACTTGATTATTTTTTCCAAATGGGGAGTATTCATCAGACTTAGTTTCCATTTGGTGACAGATGTGTACCCAAACAGTAGTTAAGTTCATATATATAAACATGCGTTTGTTTGTTTGTTTGTTTGTTTGTTTGTTTGTTTGTTTGTTTGTTTGTTTTTCTGTCATTATGGAGACCTACCACTGACGTCTATAATTTCATACAAGGAAAAGATATTTTACATCCCTTAAATGTAAACCAAAAATAAACCTTTCTAAATTAGGACAACATTTAGCATCTATTAAGCTGTTAAACTCAAGGGGACAAGTAGATTCCCAGAGCGGTAATTTAGTTCCCTTGAGATTCACTATAGTAATACGGTATTAATATACTGCAGTCCTTAAACCGTATACTTTTTTTGTTATAAATAATAAACAACTTCAACCTTAACCAATTATTTACATTAATAAATCCATGTTTACTCTGTTTACTAACAATTAAATCTTTGAATTAAGCTTTTTTTTTTTTTTTGTAAAATGTAGTTCATTTAGCCAAATGTCCAAGTCTACATGTTCCTTAAAGACTGTAATTTCACACTTTACATATTCTACACAGCAGTTTGCATGCTGTAATATGTGTTAAAGTGACGGAAGTAAAGGTTGTCTGATGGTTTAAACAGTTTATCTTTGACGCAAAAGGAATCAAAAATTTGAGTGCATCAGCTACACATTTGTCACCAGATCAAGCGGGTGTGTTCAATCACACCCGCTTAGTGGTGAACGAACCCACTGTTTTCTGTGTCGCTTTACCAGGAGGAATTGACTGACCCAGAGACAGACAGAGAGGGAGAGAGAGAGAAAGAAAGTAAGAGAGTGAGATGTAACACAACCATCCATTAAAGGAGGGAGACAAATGGAGAAGTGTTAAAGTCCCCTTTCCCCCCTCCTTCACTCGCTCACTGTCTCTCTCTCTCTCTTTTTTTTTTTTGAGGAATGTGACAGTTTGGCCACACAATCTCCTCTTTGCTCCTCCAAGAAAACTAAAGTCAACCAAAACACCATTAATAATAATAATAAAGTACATAACATTTTAATATTTATAAGGATTAATAATTTAAATATATATTTTAGATATTTACTATAATTTAGAATATACTATGTTTTGTAAACAGAGCAATAATAATTATAATATTAATATTTGAAAAACATTTAATTCTGTTACTTTAGACGTGAAAGTTTACACAGCTGAATAAACCATATAAACAACGAAATAATAAGTGAATAAAGCATTAATTATTTTAAAATAGTATAATTGCAAAAAACTTTTAAAAGATTTAAAGCTTGAAATACGATATCTAATTTAAAATGAATAAAATTACATTCAGAATGATCTTTCCTAAATAATAATATAAATATCCTGAAGATGAAATCAAGCAAACGCTTTAGTGCCCTAGGATGTCAACATATGAAAAACACACACATACATACACACATGCATATATACTTTGCATTAACATCAACATGGTTTCCTCTTTTCTAGGTCTCACATTTTCTCACTTTAAATCATTCATTTTTTTTTCTGCCCTAATTAAAAATAAAAGCAGACTTGCTGTGTTTTAGAAACATAGAGGAAGAGGACAGAAAAGACACACAGCCACACATACACTGGCAATCACTATGCTTTAGCTCCTACACATACACACACACTCACACACACAATCACACAGGCTACATGCTTTTTAACCACTGACAGCCAGCATTACTGGAAAGTAGAGTTTAACCATCCTTTTCTTCTAAGTCATTGTAATCCCTGCATTTATCACTATACGTTCTGCTTTCCCATGTAATCCTTTAAATGTTTAATTCCTCATAGTTGTTGTTATCTTTCCTGCCCCCCTACTCTTCCTCCCCCCGATGATTTATTAAAAACACATTTTCCTGACATATAAATGTGTTCTTAATTCAGGGATAAAACCCCAGAGTTTATCGCTGAACAAAAGATTAGTTTCATCTGGTAAAACAGTGCAGTGCTCTAATGCAATAAAAAAAATGTGTGTGTGTGTGTTAAGGGGTGAAGCTCGCATTAAAAATGAGTATTATGGGTAATCTTCCCTATGGAGCTTTAAAGTAAAACCTTCTTTATTCGGCCGCAAAGCCACTTTTGTTGACATATTAAAGTAGGTGAGAACATTTCCCACCTCGGACCACCACAACAGAAGGCCAACGCAGACATCTGGCCACAGTAAAACTCCAAAACAACACAAACAAGATTAAAACAATGGACAAATGGGGGAAAAAGAGACTTTGTGAAACAAGAAAGTCTCGCAAAAGTGAGCTGCCATGTGTTTAAGTTGCCAAGCATGTTACTCAGAAGTGCAACATAGAGAGAAAATAAAGAAAGGTTGTGCCAGGGAAACACTGACGGGAGAGCTCTTATCAAACACCATCTAAAACACTTATACACACACATGCACGCAAGCACAAACTATACAAACAAGCAACCAACAGTGCATGTAACCTGTTAGACCTGATGCAAAAGAAAAGACATTTACTTAGTTACAGAGTGGAATATTCAGAAGACGGACCCATGCTCTCTTGTGAGTGCGTCTATAAACACACACTCACATCTAGATGAACTTTCTTCTCTATTGTAAACAGAAGTCATATTCACACATGGCCAGCTCAAAACATGCCACCCAAACTATTAAAGTAGCCTGTTTTTCACACTAACACACACACACACACACACACACACACACTTTCTCCTGCTCATCTGCTTGTCCTTCTCCCGGCGCAGCTTGGAAAAGTGAATGTCTCGTGTGTGAACGTACCTGTTAAACTCCTGAGGAAGCTCAGGCTCAGTAAGCATGCTGAAACAAGGGGTCTGAGATGCAGGAGTCCTTCCACGGCAACATACGCGTCCGACACGCAGGGACCTCCGAAAACACACACACACATACACGCACACACTGCCTGGTGCTCCTCTAACCTCTCGCAATACCAAAGACTGTTTCTGTTTCTCTCCGCTGCACACACACTCTCACACGCCGATCATCGCACTCCCTCCCCTCTCTCTCTCTCTCTCTCTCTCTCTCTCCACCCCTCTCTATAGCTCTAAGCTGCTAGATCGCCTCTTAAAGGGCCAGAGCGTGACATGGTGTATCGCGGAGCGCAGCTTTACACACACACACACACACACACACACACACACACACACACACACACACACACACACTCATATACACACGCGCAGCAGCACTGCCCCCTTCCTTCAGCCAGTGTCCCTCTGTTGTGTTTCTGATCAGATACACAAACATGATCAACACACACACACACTCACTTTGCTTATCTTAATGAGGATGTACAATTCCATGGGCTTCTGATGTTTTTAAATAGGTGATTTTAATTACTGGAGACTGCTAGTTTTTTGACGGATTTTAAAACAAATGAATCAATATATGAAAAAGTCATAAAGCATTTGCTAAATAATTCATAAAACAAAAAATATGGGAAAATACATTACACACTATGTTCCTTCAGTCTAAAAGGTTTTGTGTTTAAAACATTACTTTTTTCACCTAAATACCTAATAAAAAACCCAAATAAACCAAACAAAAGCAAAACAGAAAACTAATTAAAAACTGAAACCAAATTTTGTGTAATCACAAACACACACACACACGCGCGCACACACACACACACGCACGCACACACACACACACACACACACACACACACACACACACACACACACACACACACACAAACATTGCTCATTGCTGCTTGAAGGAATAGCTCACCCAGAAATCTTTTGTCATTCACTCAACCTCCACTTGAACCAAACCGGTTAGAGTCTCTTTCTTCTGCTGAAGCAGAAAAGAAGATATTTTGAAGAGTGTTGAAAGCTGGTAGCCATTGATTTTGCTAGGTATTTTTATTGTCTTACTTTTATTGTCAGTGACTACAGGATTCCAAATCAATCCGTACTGTTATCCAGGATTCTTTAAAATATCTTCAACAGAAAAAGCACGGTAGCTCAGTGGTTAGCACTGTCGCCTCACAGCAAGAATGTCGCTGGTTCAAGTCCCGGCTGGGACAGTTGGCATTTCAGTTAGGAGTTAACATGTTTTCCGCTTGGGTTTCCTCCAGGTCATTTGGTTTCCCCAAGTCCAAAGACATGCACTATAAGTCAATTGAATAAACTAAATTGGCCGCAGTGTATGTGTGCAAATGAGTGTGTGTGGATGTTTCTTAGTACTGAAAGTCCATCCGCTGTGTAAAACATATGCTGGATAAGTTGGTGGTTCATTTCACTGTGGCGACCCCTGATGAATAAAGGGACTAAGGCAAAGGAAAATTAATAATTGAGAAAAAAAGGTTTGAATCCGCTTGAGGATTTGTAAATAGTACATTTTAATTTTGAGTGAACTGACCCTTTAAATGTCACAAAGCTGTTCATTCAGTTTTGCAGATGTTAATATAAATACGAAACATCTTTTTCTTTCTCACTGAAAACGGAGGCCAAACAATGGCTCAATTTTCATGAATTCACCCTCAGCCGAGAGCTTAAGCACATCAACCACACACAAACATTTTCAAGCGAGCTGTGTGCTTTGTGTTTTCACAGTAAAACACACACACGGACCCTGTCACTCTTTATTACGGAGAAAAAGAGAGAGAGAGCTAGACAGCGAGCGAGAAGGAGCTATTCTTTTAAACGGAGGAAAGCACGTCTGACAGATTGAAATACAGCAGCAAGACTTTAACGCTGAACTTTAAACAGAGCGTCAGTCTTTCTCAACCTCCTCACACACACACACACACACAAACTGCAGTCAACTTTCTGAACACACTGGTGAAACATTCAGCGTACATACACACATATGCATTGATATACACCATTCATACACTAATAAAAATGGCATAGAAACTATTTTCATCCCAGAAATTGTTAACAAGTTTCACAGATAATTAGAATTTTTGTATAAAAAACTTACACACAGAATAAACAGTATGTTCTTGTGAAATATACTCCAATAATCTTTAACTCCCTACTTCAAATGATTTTTTTATGTCTCCCGTAGTCATCGTTATAATACAACAAAACAGGTCTTTGTTTGGTGCTTTATTTATGGTAAGAATGAGAAAAAATTCATGTACTTAATCCAATTTATTGAGTAATTTAGTGAACTTAGAATAGCACCGTGCCCTGACCTCTCTAACAAACACTGCAATAACGTTGTTAGAGTATTGTGGTAACATTATTGGTGCATTTTCCTGTTGATCACTGAGGAAATTGTTAGCAGCATGACAATGTTCAAGACATAAACCGACCTGGCCTGACCCTCGCTAAGATTGTACGCTTACGAAAAGGCTCTTAAACTTACAAATAACAAGTGTTTATTGGTAGAAAGGCAAAAATCGTCTTGTAGGTCTGTTCAATCAGCCACAGAGTTTTGTTTAGGTCTGTAGTACAAACTGCACAGGTCAACATGCTTGAAATAGTTTAATACAGGGCTTGTTTAAATCCCCAACCTATGCATTATTATGCTTACATTTAAAAGCATTAGCACAAAGTAGTGACAGGAGACGACATATCGTAGAGATTCTTTAAAAGGAAGAGAACATAGTGAATGAAATGCACACACATACATTCTGTACATTGGAATCCATGCATACACACCAGCAGAAGCGGCACAATAATTAGCTTTTCTCAGGTAGCAATTATCTGTAGTTAAACATTTTAATGATCTTTCGAGTCAAGGCTGCAAGGTTATGGAGAAATAGATGAAAAAAAAAAAACGAGTTGAAATAACATCAACAACAGCCAGTGAGACAAAGACGGATAGCAGAAAATCCATCAGAACAGGAATAAAGAGCAGTTCCAAACAGATTCATCCACGTTAAAAGCTGCTATTGATGAAGATGGCTTTTTAAGAGAACGGGAGCGTGAATGGAGAAGGCAGGTGCTTTCAAGGTTCAAACTCTCCAGATGGGCTGATTTGCTCAATTCCGACAAATCTACAAACTTCACTTTTCTAACGGCAGCCTTTTATGTGAGAATACGACACACGCATATGTTCAACACAGGCATTTGCATACATGCATGAAAATGCGACCAACGTACAGAAATATATGTGCACGTATGCCCAGTCCTTATCTGTTTATCTCCACAAATACAGTACATGCATCCAGCACACGCACACATGCAAACACACAATAGGTCCCTTCAGCAGATGTGTAGTGTCCAAGCCCCCTCACAGCTGTGCTGCATTAGAGGCCCAGAGTAGTGAGGGTCTGACACAGACAGGCAGTAAACAATTCCCTTACACTGTTACACACACACACACATATACACAAACGCATGCGCACACACACACACACACACATGCCACTTAAGATCAGTTATTATCCCCTAAAAGGTAAAATTAGGGAGGTTCTTTAGCTTTGTGAAGGCCATCAGTATTTATTTACAAAAGCAAACAGAAAAAAATGGGGTTGAAATTGTCATTCTTTACTCAACTATAAGCTGTTTCATAGCTGTATGATTATTATGTGAAAGAAGATAATTCGAAAAATGTAAAAGCAGTTCTCACTTGGCAAAGCTGAGTTAAAGGTGACAATGTTGCCTTCATACAGCAAGAAATGTCTATCAACTGTATAGCAGTGATAAGAAAAACTGTTTCTGAATGACAGATCTAAGAAATTCTATGAAGATAGAGAAGAGAAGTGGTCTTAGAACTGAGCCCTGAGGCACCCCAGTAGCAAGATGTTGCAACTTGGACACCTCACCCCTCTAAGACACCTTAAAAGACCTACCTGAGAGGTAAGACTCAAAGGACTGGAGTGTGGTTCTGGAGTCGATAGAAAAATCTAGTTGTAAACCTTGTCATAATTAAAAGGAGAGTTCCAGCATGATGCTGCTCTTGATATTCTCCGAGACAGAGAGCATTAACAGTTCTTAAACAAATGAATTTTCCTAAGAGTGTGTTCATTTTTGTGGCTGTGCAACACATTTTATTACATAAAACATTTACAATAAAAAAACAGTCCAATCAAATGTGTTTTCAACTACCTTCAATGATGATGAAAGTGGACAAGCTTAAATTGTAGACCCTGGATAAGATGACGCCACGTGTGATTGAAAAGATACCTAATAGCTATGAAGCCAGTAAAACAAGTCTATAATAAAACCTCTGTGAAATTAGTCAAACATTGTATGGAAAGGAGCAACCAGAATGTTCCAAAACATTTCTCCTTTTGTGTTCTGCAGAGGAAAAAGTCATACAGGTTTACAATGACATTAAAGTGAGTAAATAATAAAATTTCATTTCTGAGTGGGCTGTCCTTTCCGAATCTGTACTGTAGCCCATCTCCCATTCAGTTCCTTTCTTTTTCGCTTTGGCTTGTGTGAGGTGTGTGACAAGGTTGTGAAGTGTGTTTATCTGGACTGTGGGAGAGGAAATCTCTGTCTGATGGCTGAGTGGCAGACGAGAGAAGCCATTAAGATAGAGTCCTTATCTTCCCTCCTCAGCAGAAGACCGCCTTTACACACATACACACACATTGAAACTCTCTCTCTGTCTGCCTCTGCTGCTGTCAGTCATCTTGCAATGGTAAATATCAACATATCACAAAATACACAACAGATGTTTTTCTCAGTTTTACATGTTGGCAGTCTATGGATGTAATTCACTGTTTAATCCACCAGGCTTGTCTATATCACTGGTATTACAGTAGTGAAGCCATCAATATTGAAAACAGTTGCTCTGCCTAATATGGGGGGTATAAATAAAAAAAAGGTATTTTCTACCATTACAAAAGTCTTTTTCACTCATTGCTGAACATATTAATGTAGACTTAAAAATAAAACAACCAATGAAATTCACCTTTTTCATTGGTTCCTGGTTTGATTAAGAATCTTTGTATATGTAAAGGTTAAAACTCCCTGCTTTACATCAATGACACTTTCTAACAAACAGTTTTAGAGTCCCATTCCTGATGCACATAAGACATAAATGTACAGGACATACATGAATATTAACACAACCGAACATTTGCTCTTTGTAAAAGTCCAGTGAGGTGTGGGTCTTTTGAAGCTCTCAGTAGGGGAAGTATATTCACAACCTGGAGGGCAAAATTACGCTTCATTTCACTTTCAAAGAGACATCCTAACCTAACACAACTCTACAAAACAATGCATTACAACATCCTCACACCACTACAACTGAGAACTGACAGTCAAGAACCAGTATACTGGATTACAGGTACACAGAAAACAGTTGTTGTGTTTCGCTTCGCTAACAAGCCTGAAACAAGCTCTAACAGACTAAACTACTCTGCAGCGCCAGGCCTGGGAAAGAATAGTGTGAATGAAAGGGAGAGAGAGGAGAGGAAAGAAACACCAAGTGTCTTCGCGCCATTAGAGCCGCGATGGAGCGCTGCATGAGCTCAAATAATGACAAACGATAATGCCCCCATCCATCCATTCTTTCATCCCTTCATCCCTCTGTCCATCTACTTATTCGTCTAGTCTTCCTTATTACCAAACTGCTGTGTTAGACTTGTTTTAAAGAAATAGTTTTAATCAGCAAGGATGCAATCAATTGTTTGAATTAAAAAGTTACAGACAATAATATTACTACTTCAAATGCATGCTGTTTGTATGAGTTTTCTATACAATTAAGATGCATTTAAAATATCAAAAATCACAGCTGATTTTAACCCTGAAAATTAAAAAACTTACTTGCGGATTTCAACTGACTTTTGAAGGCTCATGTCAGCATTACTGTTTTTACTGCATTTTCTTTTTATTAAATAATTGCAGTCTTGGTGAACGCATAAAACTTGTTATTAAAGCTATATGCTTCGGCATGCATTTGGATATTTAGAGATCGGTTTCATATGTGGAAGTAAATCAGATATGTGACAATTCGACTATCATGTAAACGGGCAGATCAGATTTATTGAGGCATTCCGGTTTGTACGTCATTAAACTTGGAAAGTGGTCAGTCACCACAATTTGCACCTACCACACCTGATCTCTCTCGAACTCACAAATTCCTCTGCCACAGCCATGTCACCCTGCAGCCCAAGACCGGCTACTCACTGAAGCTAAGCAGGACTGAGCTTGGTCAGAACCTTGATGGGAGATCACATGGGAAAAACTAAGTTGCTGTTGCAATTGGTGTTAAAGAGGCCAGCAGAGGGCGCTCAACTTGTGGTCTGTGTGAGTCCTAATTACTGGGAAAAGTAAAGGGGACACTACACTGTCAGTGGGTGCCGTCTTTCAGATGAGATGTTAAAGGAGGTCCTGACTCTCTGTGGTCATTAAAAATCCCATGGCACTTCTCGTAAAGAGTAGGGTTGTAACCCTGATGTCCTGGCCAAAGTCCCTCAATCGGCCCTTGCGATCATGGCCTCCCAATCATCCCCATCAATCAAATTGGCTCTGTCACTGTCTCTCCACTCTACCAATGGCTGGTGTGTGGTGAGCGCACTAGCACCATTGTCCTGTGGCTGCCGTTGCATCATCCAAGTGGATGCTGCACACTGGTGGTGGTGTGGAGAGACCCCCCTCATGATTGTGAAGCGCTTTGGGTATATGGCCATACACAATAAATGTGCTATATAAAAATACACATTACATTTAAATGGTAGAGGACACCATTTATAAACCATAGGCGCAAGCTGCAATGACAGCCCTTTCCCTCCTCCTCTGCCTCAAAATCATTTTAAAATTGGGCGAACTTTGCATATTTCACAGAGCTAAAAGCAAGATAATTTCTTCCAACATGGCTAGTGTGGTGCAGATGCTAGAACCTGCCTTTACGCATGTGTGACATCGTAAATTGTATCGCAAATGTAAACACAAGAATCGGATATGGGCAAAAAAAAAAATCAGATATAAGCAACAAACCGGATTTGGGCATCACTGACGACAGTGTAAACAGAGCCTTATACAGTGATTATAAAATAATATATCTTACCTCTGTCATGCATACCTAAGAGCATGTTTCTACAATAATGTGGCTTCTGCATTTCTGTGCACCCAAATCTGTGGTGACATCGTACAGAAAGGAATGGCAATGGAAAGCCAAAGCAAAAGAGAGAAAGCGTCATTGAGATGATTCTCCACAGTGGCTTTGTGCAGCTCCTCTAAAGGTCCATCTGTGAGATGCTGGATGGAGCAAAGCTCTCAGAACTCCAGCCTGCAGCTACAACACCTCCTCATCCTCCGCCTGCCTCCACGCCTCTACTGAAGCTGCCACTGCATTCGCCTTCACTCGACAGTGAATGAAGCAAAGAACAAAGCTCAACTCTCAGATGAAAACAGTTTTTGTTTATAAAGTCTATATTGTGTCTACCTGAGAAACATCCCCTAGAATGGATTGCTCAGAGATATTGATTTAATTTACAATTTGTTGTAACATCTGCATAGCTGAGTCAAATGAATTCTGCCTGCACCTTTATTGAATTGAACTGAATCAAGTCAAGCTGTGTAGTATGACACGGTTTTTCTTTTTATGTTTATTCTTTAATTTTTTATTCAGTTTTGAACTGAACCAATGATGAACACTAGAGGTGAATACTAACAACTGACTTTCTGTCTTTAAATCTATAATTTGAGTAGATCTCATTTGATGAAGTGTGCATTTTGAGACTTGAAATGTCTCAAAACTTTAAAACAAAATGCTACCATGAAGCTGCTTTTAAACCGTCTGTTTCAAATACTACACAAATGAAGTGACATACCTACATTTCTGATAAATGCATCGATTGCATTTTCAAATCTTAAAAACTACATGAAATTGAGCTTCTGTACATGTGGGACTCCAGGGTTTTTCTCAAGAGAAAAATATGACAAACAGGAGACTCTGTTTGCTCTCTGTGTCATTTCTTTGCCGTCTTGGAAAAACACTCTGTCGATATCAAAGGGATCTCCTTTGTATTCTTTCTTTCCTCTGGGGAGAGAAAGTTAAGGTACGGCAGTGGTGTTCCTGTTTGTTCTGGGGAACTATAATGTTTGCAGTAACTGCTTTTGAGGAAGCCGATTAGCCTCAGAGGGAGAGTGAAAAGGAAAGAGAGGCAGCAGGAGTTCTGAGGGGAACAGCAAACAGATCTTTCTCTTAATCCTGTTCACCTGGAGGCACATCCTCTCTTTCGTTCTCTCTCTCTTGACTTTCCCTCTGCCACCCAGACTCTTCTCCCTCACTTTCTGTGTAATCCTCCAGCCATGCTTGCTCTGCATGCCATGGGCGTCCCAGGACACCAATGCCAGAACACCCATTCTGCCCCCTCACGTTTCCCACAGCCAAACACTCCAGTCTGGCCACCACATCCCTGTCAACTCCTGAAGACTACAAGCTCAAAGCCCTACACCACGTCCCCTTTCCAGCCAAACACCTGACTCTGCTGACCCTCAGAGCGGTAAATCTCCTAGACTACCTAACAAACACATACGGCCAACACGTGCCATGCCAAACTGTCAGACATGGTGCCATGTAATCTCATTCAAACATCCTAGATCCTTCCTTACATACACACACACACATACACCCAGACACACACACACACACACACAAACACACACCATCTTAGACCTGCCAAACATCCAAGACTTTTCCCCATTCCCAGACTGCCAAATACCCTCAAACACTGCCATACAGCATTAACTTCCTCAGGGAGGATTCTGGGAATGCAGAGGAAAGTGGGAAAACAGAAAAAAGGGGAGGCAAGAAGGGAAAAAATAACAGAAAATAGAATAGACTGTGTTTTTATAATATAGTGATTGTTATTTAATGCATCACACTTCATGATTACTTCTTTGTTTAATGTGCAGTTAGTTATTAATACTGTAACCCAGCCGTATCCATAGTGTAACAATAATGTTAAACTTGTATCTATCTATGTATCCATCCATTCATAAATTGTATATTACATGTTTGTTAGACTCGCCAATTAAGCATATCTGACATAAATATTATGTAATAAATATTAAATAAATAAATATTTTATAATTTTCACATTAATTTATCTGTAAAAATATTGACAAATATCCCTTGAAAACTAAACATGCACTTCCTACTTATACTAACTACTAAAAATAAATGTTCTTAATAGAAACATATATAAAAGATTAGTGATAATAAATAACAATTATCGGCGATTTAAGAGAATTACTGACAACTATTCATGGTCAAATTAAATTAGTGAAGAATACTAAACTAATTTTATATTAAAAACTGTTGCATAAATCATTCGTCCATATATATTTTTAATCCAATAAAGAAAAAGTTAACAGAAAATTCTCTCATCATTTACTCCCCTTCAGTTGTCATAAACCTGATTGAGTTTTGAGAAAGCAGAAACTACCTCCATAGTATTTGTTTTTCTTACTATGGGTGCCAGTGGTCACAGACTTTGAGCTTTTTTCAAAATATCTTCTTTTGTGTTTAACAAAAGAAAGAAACTTATAAAGGTTTGGAACTACTTGACGGTGAGTTAATAGTGATTACATTTCATTTTGGGGGTGAACCATCTCTTTAAGATCATAAAATGTCCAGAAATTAGCCCATTAATTGGCCTGACAGATAAGTCACTTTTTTTATCTTACACACCTTACACTTTTTTTAAGTCCCACCTTGCAAATCAACACACAGAAAATGAATGTATATGTGCTCGTGTATGTTTGTATGTTATCAGGTCCATTTCCTGTGATCCCCCTCTGGCACACAGATGGTTAAGCCCACCCATCACAGTGCAGGAGGGCGGAGGAGGGGCACACACACAGGGCACAGGCTACAGATGGCACAGAGGGCATCGCCAAGCAGACTGCATGGCACAAGGAGGGGAGGGAACCATGTGTGTGTCTTTGGGGTAGACAATACCCTGGTTGCAGAGCACGACACTGTACTGCCAAAAATTGAGCACCTTCACCAAGACACTTGTGTTTGAAGTTTAATTCTGAATTATTCTCTGGTGTTGGTACTTTCATTCTTTATCTCTTTCCCATGTCACTTCCTCTCATTGTAGAATCTGTTTCCTATGCCATGCACTCTTTGATATTCAACAACGACTAATTCCCATCTGTTCGCTGATCTCCACGGGCACCCCTTTCATAATTACAAACACTTTTGATTGTTTCATCAGTATAGAAAATACAAGGCTGTACTATAACATGGCATGTTATAAACTGTAGGTGGCAAGAATGTATTACTGGTATAAAATGCATAGAATGCCTAAAAATCTTAAAATATTACCCTCAATTCTGTCCTCATCATATGCATAATATGATTGTCAAAGTTGCTGGTTGCTCCTTTCTTTGCCCTGAAATTGAGCTTTTAACTCAGAAAGGCACATAGCAGCATACAATTGTTTATATGGCTTATATTTCATAGCACTATATTTCAAGTATTCTGAAAGTGAAGAAATGCTTTACTACATGCATTAAATAGGTTGCATTATTAGAAACAAATAATCTTAAAAGGGTTCTCATAAAAAATAACAATGACCTGTCATCATTTATTAACCTTGACTGCATTGAGCCAGTCAAGAGTTGAATTTAAGACCAGATCAATTGAATTGAAAAACCATTCTGCTTCTATGAACTGGATCAAATAAATAATTGAGAAGATTCTAAATAAATAACTTTTTTTTAACAGATATTGCAATACTTCTCATGAATGTGTCAGAAAAAGGAATGATTGAGATTTGCAGTGAATGTATCTCATTTAGGTTTACAGTCAATACTTGTATGACTTCAGAAGACTTGTTACATAACATAAAACTCACATGGAGCACTAATATGGCAACCTCAGAGCCCATTCAACATATAAATGCCTAAGTAAATTATACCTTTTTTAAACAACCCAGATCAGTAAAAGAAAAGAAAAAGAGAGTTTTTTCATTGATACATTACAGCTTATCAAGGAGTCAGAATTTCAAGCATTGCTTGTCCTGCTCCTGTTTCCTCTTCTTTCTGAGTGTGCGTGTATAACAGAGGCACCATGTGTTTGGGGGGAAAATGCCACGTGGGCAGGAGTCAAACAATAGCTTGCTCACACAGGTGACATCATGTCATAAACGCTGCCATTAAGAGAGCGGGGCCATGACTGGGTTGCCATGACGGTAAGCAGACCACAGAGAGGACGTGGCACGAAAACCCCCACTGCTCCTGCCAAAACAGCCATAATCATCAGGTGTAGTTACAAACACACACACACAGAGCTCTATCTGGTCAAGTGCATGATGAGAGCCATCTTGGCTCCAAATTCCAACATTTCGGTTGGCTTCCATATGTAAACTCAAACCACAGCAATTTTCCACACAAAACAGCATCATTTCCTCAGTGAAGACATACAATGCTCTTCATTCAAATCAAGCCGCTATTTTTGGGAGTGAAGGAGTGAAGGAATAAACAGGTGGGTGAACAAATGATTGAGTGAATGTATGAATAATCAGCGGTGCTTCAATAATGAGGATATTTCCTGTCAGCTTTCAGGGGCTGAAGAACAGATGTAACATGCGCAGCAGATGTGTGCCGTTGGAAACACATCTGAAAGTTCATCTTGACGAAGGTCCTTTTAAAAACACTTTCTGTTCAAATATTGTTTTTTTTTTTTGTTCCTCGCTCCTTGCTGCACCATGCTAGAGCTGGCCCGGAGAAAAAAAAACGGTGAAAATCTTTGGCACTCTGCAAATCTTTGAAGCGATTTGGAGCGAGATGACTTACGGAAATTACGAGCGTATCGTCAGACTCCAGTTTGAATGCACATGAAACACAACAGGGGAAATTTTCCTCAAAGATAAGTATGCAAAAACCCACAAAAAACACACCCCCACACTAACAAACCCACATTTGTTTGGACGAAGATGCTATAGGTTGAATTAGGGGGAAAAAATCAAAAAAATATATTGTTTTGCCATTCAAATATTTGGGTTTGGTTTTAATTATGCAATATTAAAATTTATAACAGTTTTCAATTTGGACATACTTTAAAATGTAATTTATTTCTGTGATGTCAAAGCTAATTTCTCGGCAGACATTACTCTAGGGTTCATTGTTACAGAATCCTTCAGAAATTATTCTAGACTGATTTTCTGCTCAAGAAATATTTATTAGTATAACTTGTCATATATTTCTTAATAATTGCTAATGGACTATTATAATAATTGATCCTGATTGGTCCACAGGGACTATAGAGTCAAACACCTTCCACATAATTGTTCACTGTTGTCACGAAACCAAGACAGATACAATCTAATCACTCAGCCTGGGTTTATTTTCGCGATAACGACTAGCTGATACTGTAGCACATTTTGCCTTTACTGGTTTAGAAACACATGTTACATATTTAACAATGGCGTAAAGTTGTCAGACAAACAGATTGTCAACAATATCCAAACACAAATAAATAAGAGTCTTTTTTTCTGTTATCTCTCTAAATTACAGTACAGAACAGAAGTTTGAGAGTTTCATCTTTGGATGGCATAATGGCCATGTCTTTGTCAAGATGCTGTGGAGTTCCCAGATCACATGGATTGTGAACACACACACATATACACACACACTCACACACGTACAGTGGTGCCTTTGTAAGTGAGGGCTGTGTGAGTATGATCTCTGTGGATATCCATTGTGGCGCCCATGGGAGCAGATGTCACTGGCATTCTTTCAATTGTCTCTCTCTCTTTCTCTCTCTCTCTCCCTCTCTCTCTTTCTCTCTCTTTCTGTTCAGAGTGCAAAGTGAGCACCAGATGGAGAGACAGCGTTTTGTGCTCCAACTCTAACTGCTCATCACAATGAACACTTACATGTGATCTGCGAGGCTGATTTTCTTCTTCTTTTCCTTCGCTCTTTCCCTCCTCATCACAAAGAAAACAAAAGGCATTTTTTTCTACTTTTAACGGCCTTCTCATTTCCGCTGTACAAACTCACAGCTCACTGTCTCCGAGAATGCCGTTTGTAGGGGAGTCCCTCTGCTGGCTTTACAGTCAGACGGGTGTATTATTTCATTAAGTGCTTTTCAGCCCTGAGGGGGATTTGGGGACAAATCTTCAGGCTTGGTGTGACAAGGTCACAACCTCTGGTAACCTCCGCCTGTCACAGCACACAAAACCTCATTCTCCTGCCTTTCAGTCAACAGACACTAGGGATGGACACGTGCACCAATGAACTCAATCACAACAGCAATGATCAGACCACTGTCACAAATATCATGCATACCAGGTACTCAGGTAGGAGTATCTGTTGCTTAAACCAAGTCATCAGATGAATTATCTGTTAAGGTTTTCAGCTATAAAGAGAGTTTATCTGTTTTTATTAAGATTAATTAACTCTTAAAGGATTGAGTAGATGGTCTATGTCAAGTTCATGAGTAGTTGGAGCATTTACCTGCCGAATAATCAGGTGATCAAATGTCAAAAGTTTTACCTGTCAGGAAGTATAACGATCAAGTTTTCAAGTGATCTAAATTTTGAATCTGTCTTTATTTCAAGTATTTGGAATATTTACCTGTTTAATATGTGACTAGTTGAATGATTTACCCATGAATATTTTGAGCCCCTGTATGATTTACCTAAAAAGAGATGGTTTATTTTTCAGTTACTTGAGAAGATGAATGATTCATACCCTTTAGTAGTCATGGGATCAAGTTACTAAGCAATTGAGTAAATTTATCTTTTGAGTAGTTAGATGATTTACACCTGTCGAGCTCAGGTCTAATCGAATTGTTTGTTAAATTATAATAAATAACATGATTAATTTAAAGGATTTGCAATGTTTCCTCTAGGACTTTTTCTAGCTTTGGCGGCAGGTCTTTTACACAGATCGACAAACTATTTAAGGCGTTACTTCAATGATAAAAGGCATGAGCGCAGTATTACAAGTCAAGATTGCATTTATGTAATAAGAGTATGCAAATCTCTTTGCTTGCACAACAATTTCCTCTGTTCGTGCACAAAACTTCTTGCACTCCTTCAAATAAACGCTGCTCAAGTGCAGATTTTCTTGTGCGCTCTCAAATAAACACTGCTGAAGTGCGATTTAGTGCGTTTATATAACAAGTACAGTATATCTCTAACATTTAATAGAAATATTAATAGGAATATTGATGAATGTCTCCAATAGACCAACAGAGCAGCATTAATGTGTCCTGAAGTAAATTAAATCTTGCTAAACTCCAGCACGATAAAGTCATTGTATGCAGAGCCATAGACCTTTATCTATAAAGTATAATTTTGGAAACTGTGTTCATCATAACTGAAAGCTACATCGTGTTTGCTAGCCTCACGCACCTGTCAGTCAGTCAGAATGTCTTCTTAAAGGGTTACAGAAAAGTTGCACTATATATTATAATTCACTTACTTTTTAATACATTTTGATGTGATTATAACCCGCTATAAAAAAAACAAAACAAATGAATGTTTTGAATGAGAAGCTGTAACGTAGCCGTGGCGGTATGAATTTTGTTGTAGCGCCCCGCCATTGAAGAATGAATGTAGCGTAAACCATGTCTTTGGATAATTTAATACAAGATCAGAATGGTTGTTCTGAGTACTGTAGTTCTTGAGTTTGTGAGTACCTTAATGATTTACCTGCCAAACAGCTTGATAATGTATCGGGGTACTAGTAGTATTTGGGATGATTCATACCTTCTAAGTAGTCTGGTGACTTGACTATTAATTTATTTAGCAAAAAGGTGAATGATCTGTTTGTTGTGTAGTCAGATGATTTACTTGTCAAACAGTGAGATGATGTATTTGTTGAGTACCTGGATGATCTGTCAAGTAGACAAAAAGCATACCATCCAACTGTAATCCACATACTTAAGACTTCAAAAGTCATGCAGCCTAAAAGATCACAGAGAAAACAAGAATTGAAAAAAGGCGTAAAGAAGTGAGGGGATGACGATTTGGAAGAGAAGAAGTGGAGGTGGCAGGGGGGCTTGAAACAGGAGGGCGGCAGTGAAGGTTAGACAGAATTGGGCATTGTTAAAGCGAGAGCACCACGTTCTGTTGATCCAAACTGATCCATCGAAACAAAACCGCATTGTTCCTCGCAGATGGAAGCGAGTGTCGTCAAGGTAACCAGATTAATCTCTCCTTTCTGTGCTTCCTCCAGTGGAGAGTGCTAATCGGCGGGCTTCTTTCACGCTAAAGCTAGCCTCAAAGCCCGGCCTCTAACTAGCCCTCTAATTAGCCGCAATTACAATGAAGACAACATGATGAGATAATACAAATTTGCAAAATAATGACATACCACGACAAAATATTCCTCCTACTAAGCAGCGGGTTTGTTCTCTCTCCCTCTCTTCCATTCTCCTCGGAGCCACAATGAGCCGGGGCCCTCCTAAAGCTGCCCGGCAGGATGGTGCTGCATTATCAGACACAGAGACTCATTGTCAACCTGCTGTTTTCTTCAATCACCAGTCCATTGTCTGGCGTCTTAAATAAAAACGACTCGAATACAAGCACACATAATGATCCCCTTCTCACCAGCATACAGAGTAGCGCGGACAGCACTACACATCAAACGCATGCACACACACACACATACACAGGCCCTGATGGACTCGGGCCCCGAACACACAGCAAAGGTGTTTCACAACACAATTAGTGCGAGAGAAAGCAGGACAGAGCATGTGGGGGAGAAAAAAGGAGGAGGAAATGATTGAGAGAACAAAAGGAAAGGAACAAATGAAGGAGAGGGAGAGTGAAACGAAGGAGCATAACAAGTGTGTACACAAAAGAATGATAGGAGAAGCAGACCGGAAAAAAAGAGGAAGGAAGGAAAGAAGGGAAAAAGTCCACAGGAGAGAGATGAGTGATGGAACAGCCTGTTTGTTTTCATCTAGTCAGAACAAATTAAACAGCCCTCAGTCAGCTAGACAGCACGCACTTACGACATCAAACGAGGCAGATAGAGAGAGAACGACCGCTGATAGGATTAAAAAAAAACACAGAGAAGGTGTAAAAACACTGATATGTGAAGGCAGGTTCAGATATGATGACCCCCATAAATAAAAATCATCTAGCGTGGAACGCCATAAATATAGATGCAACAGCAGCAGCTATTCTTGAACTTCATTTGTGGTAATTAAGTTTTTTTTGCCCCACAAACTGATGTATTATGAAAAATAAACATTTCAATTAAATTAGATACACATTCATTAAATTAGCACATTAGCTGTAAGTGTACTTAAATGCATATTTATTCAATCATATTTATTGAGGCATAGGTACAGATGACCTTGCACTGAGATTCACTTGCACACACCACATGTTCTCTCACATGCACGACTTTAACAGCCCCCCTGATGATAATATGATGCTTTACAGTAAGTTATTTAAAAGTCCAAATCAGCCCACATTGTTAACCTCAGCAGACCTGTTAAATGATTTCAGGGACTGTCACTGGATTTTTCTACAGCCTGTGAAGACAGATGTCTAGGGATTGGATGAGAAAATATTCAGTCTCCAATCACCGAGTGCCGTTTCCCGATTTCTCCAACAGATTGGCTGACCTTAAGTCCTGATCACAGTTCAGCTTTCCGTGATGTGTGCTATAGAAACCAGAGCAGCAAACGTGAAGACTTTACCCTTAGAAACAGTTACTAAAAAGCATCAAAAAGACCCTCATCAGAGACAGACAGCCTCACGGCGCTGTTTGAAGTCTATTCCTCGTCATTAACCCAACCTGCATTCATTAACACAAACACAGTGGCTGCACTCAAAAGACGTCGTTCCCCTGATTCCTTTTTCCCCTGTTGTTTTTCCTGCTACACCTTATTAGGGATCGCAGTCCTCAAACCAAATAATTATTTCAGTCATTAAAAGAAAAAGATGAATAATGACATTGGGAACACTGGAGATTTGCTCTCCTTCTTCTTAAACGCAGATATTTTTCTTTTGCTGTCTTGTAAACACAAGTTGAGCACGTAATGAGCAGAAACAAATAAAAGCAGAGACACCTGAACTGAAGCCCAGAGCTGATGTTTTTAGTTTTGGTCATAAAAAAATATATATTTTTATTCGCTGTTGTAAAACAAAACAAATTTTAACTTAAAAAGACACACATCTGTACTAATATTCATTTTGTCTGGCTGGAATTTGATTTAATTTGCACATTCAGTCCATGCTTGTGGATACTGTGACACACAAGATTATCTTTACATGAGTGAGAAAACGGTTACTGATCTGTAATTTTCAAATGACTAATGCAGTAATATAAAAAATAACTACTTTCAAATATAACAAATAAAAGCATTGTACTGTTAAATAATAATGGTAACAATAATGGGCTATCACCATGCCGGCAGCTAGCTCTCTGCAACTCGCATGGTCGCCCACTGAAGCTATACAGCAGGGCTCAACAATAAGGACTGCCCGTGGCCAGCGTGTGAGATGCTCGAGACAGTAGACAGGATCGTTACTGGCCCGATCGGGCCACTGCTGCCTTGTCACTAAAGTTCTGTGACTATTTGTCAATTGCATCTTAGAATTGAGAAACAGTTTGTGTTTTTAAGCCTTCAAAAGCTACCTTCTCAGTTCCTCTTATCTGATTGGGTGTTGTGAGCACATTATTTTTTTCCGTATCAACCAGTACAGCAAAGAGACAGCTACATGGTGGCAACATTAAATGATGATGCTAAAGGAAAACATTTGTTTCTAACGTCTTGGAAGCAGACGTTTACAAGGATACACCATGACAAAAAAATGAAGTGATGTTTTGTTCAGTTTGCCGTTAGTTCGACAGGACAGCCATCTTTTGTTTCAAAACACTTTGAATTTTGCTCATTATACATTAATTAACATTTTTTAAATATTTAAATTCTAGATTTACAAACATTTTGACACATTTTTTTTATTTGTGGCTAAGAAATAGCCGTTAACGTTTATTTATTTTTTTGGTGGGGCCAGTGAAAATATTGACAGGGCAAGTAAATATCAGAACCACTGGTCCGATTAGGCCAGTCAAAAAAATCCTTAGCGTTGAACCCTGTACAGGGCTGCGCCCTGTCAGTACGTTGATCGGCGACCACATGGGAAAGCTAGGTTGCTGTCGGAAGTGGTGTTAGTGAGACCAGCAGGAGGCGATACACCTGCGGTCTGTGTGGGTCCTAACGCCCCAGCATATTAATGGGGACTCTATACTACTAAGTGAGTGCTGTCTTTCGCATGAGACATTAAACCGAGGTCCTGACTCTACATAGTTGTTAAATATTCCAAAGATTTTTTGTTATTTAGGCAAAATTTGTCCACTGGCCTCTGTCTATCATAGGCTCTTAACCATCCCCACATCATAATTGGCTTCATCACACTGTCGTTATTTAACTGATCATATTTTAATTACATTAATAACATTGATGCTGTAAAAGGAACCATATAAAATGGAAAGAAGTCACATTAACCGTTCACCGGAAGTTTATCAGTATGGGAAGAAACATAGCTCTGCATATACCCTATTATGACAAGATATGTGGGTGGTACGGTGGCTCAGTGGTTAGCACTGTTGCCTCACAGCTAGAAAGTTACTGTTTCAAGTTCCGCATGGATCAGTTGCCATTTCTGTGTGGAGTACCTTAAAGTTCCAAGATATAATCCTTGTGACAACTTCCGCGTATGGCAATGTGCAACTGTTTACTGTAGATTTGTGTCTCTGAGATGTGTCTGATAACTAGGTTCAAGTTTATATAGTAAAAATCCCAGAAGTAATTAAGAGCTGTGGTTCTTACCTGTCTTCAGCTTCACCTGTCTTCATTCCTCCTGCAGAGAGTGTGAATTTGTGGCTGGATCGCTCAGAACAGTCTGCGACACACAAGAAAGACAGAAATCTGGTCAGTGTGCATATGCACAATGCATTTACGTTTTTTCAGCATCTTCATTTTTAGTGCAATCAATTCACTCAAGAACTGTTACAACGAATGCAATGCAATTTGTAAACATTTCAGTGCAACACAAAAGTTAAATGTCACTATTGGTTCATGTCATATTTTACTGAATAAATGTAAAAAAGCAAAAAGGAAAGTGAATTATTTGTCCGTCAGTCTGATAGATTTAGATCACATTTGGCAGCAGTCTAGTGAGGTGTTAATGTCTGAGTCTCTGTCATCATGTATCTTTTTTTTTTTTTTTGTAATTTTCCCCAGATGGATTTCTTGAACAGCAGCATGTAAGTAATTTCACAGGTGCTCAGTTGGTTAGAGATTTGACTGGGCCACTCCAAGACATTAACCTTTCCGGTTTTAAGCCACTGCAGTCTGGCTACCGCAGCACGTTACAGGTCACTGTCCTGTTGGAATCTGAATCATCTTGCAGGTCCCAGCACTCATCTGCATTTCAGCACAGTTTCCTCCAGGGTTTATCTGGACTTAGCTTCATCCACTTCCCCCATTCATCCTTATGAGTTTTCCAGTACTGTCCCAGAGAAAGATCCCCAAAGTATCCACCATGCTTCACTGCGGGGATGCTTCATACTGCCTGAGGCTCCAAAATTTTTTGGTAATATCAGGCCATGGAAAATATCTGCAAAATGAAGCTATTCCATCCCCATGGGCAAACTTCAGCCTAGATGTGATATGAGTTCTTTCAACAAAGGTTTTGTTTTCACCACCCTTCTGTCAGAGAGATTGATGAATTAAACTTGCTATTGTCTAATGCGCTGAACAAAAAAAAGATATATATAGTGTATATAGACCATGAAATACTGGTCTGTTTCAGAGAGCTATATGAAATAATATAAAATAAAATGAATAAAAAATAAATTAAATATGAGCAATAGAAATAAATTATGAGACCCGCTAAATATTTCTTCAGGTATGGGTTTGAATAAAATGTTTATATATGTTTTATTACATTAAGGTAATTTCTTCCAAATATTAAATAAAAGTATTGTTGTTTGTGTGCAAGATTATCTTGACACACTGGGACACATCATCAGTGATGCATTCTGGGGTCACTGGGTGTTTTGGGTCTTTCAACATCAGACACCCTTACCCAGGTAACCCAGCTGAGGTTGATCAGACCCCAGCTTGTGTCCCATTAGCCATCACCCACGGAAAAGCCCTCTTTTTTTTCATCCATAGTCATCTTGTGGTTGAAGACTTTACAGAGTGAACGCTCTGCAAGCCCTCTGCAGCCCACCTCTACTGGCTCACAGTGTGTCTTCCAGCCCCCTTCCCAGCACTTCTCTACTTGCTCCTGGTACTTTTGGTTTCCCTCCATTTAGATTTTTTCCCACTGCAGAAAATGATAACTGGTCATTTTGGTGGTGCAGTGGGTACCACGATCGTCTCAGAGCAAGAAGGTCGCTGGTTCGATCCTTGGCTGGGTCAGTTGGCATATCTGTGTGGAGTTTGCATGCTTTCCCCGTGTTCGTGTGGGTTCGTGTGCGTCCACTGAATAAAACATATGGTGGATAAGTTGGCGGTTTATTCTGCTATTCTGCTTATTCTGATTTCGTTGAAACTTTGGTATTATGTGGTCTTAAAATGAACGTAAACATGATCATTTTATTTTAAATTGAGAGGAAATATTGTCGGCAGTTTACAGAATAAAACAATAATTGTTCTTTACATTACAATGCTTTAATACAGAGAAACTACGAATCTCTTTTTTCCTAAATGAATAGCGGCATAACAATATGTTTACCTTTCCTAGTCCCTATGTGTATGCATGTGCTGTAAGTGTGTAAAAGGCAAGGAGAGAAACAGAAAGAAGAGAAACGGGGGATGTGGGTTAATATGTGTGACTTGGTGACTGAGGATCATTACGAGATGAAAGGAATGATGTGCAGGGCCCATAATGAGACTGCAGTGTGATTAATACTGACACTGTGAGCTGTCTCTAATTACTCTAATTCAATCAGCCCTGTTCTACACACTCTCACACACACAGATAACACACTTACATAAGTGCACATCTACAATATCCTCGCGCTCTCTCAAATACAGATGTACACTACACTCAAAAAAATGAATTATGGCTTTAGTTGGTCCAAAGAATGTAACTATGTTTAAATTAAACAATTTGCTTATGTTTGTGTATTAAAAATAAAAGTGTTGTGTTGGAAAGAATTAGAAAAAGTAAGTTTTCACATTTAAACAGCTTGCTTAATTAACATGAATGAAAGGGAGTTGTGTTGCTTCTGCAGTACTGCATTTTGGTCAATAGGTGGAGTAATATCTGCACATGCGCAGTTTCAAAACAACACAGGAAGTAAGAAGATTTAAACCACAACGATCACTCTCAGCTCGGCGCCATATTATGGGAATCAAAAGATGAAGATTACAGTACAAATTGAGAACGTGCACAAAGCTTTCCCCAATGTGGACACACAGGTGAGATTTTTTTTTTACTTTTTATGTATTTATACTGAGGCTGTGACAACATTTGAATCATAAATGTACTCTCTTGTAATACTCTGTTGTGTTTGTGTATAGTATTGCTATGAAATTGCCATGTTCCCTGTGTCTTTTCCACATTATAAACAGATAAATGTATAGTTTGTTTTGCATTCCTGTGAAATTTTATACTTGGTATATATTAACTCCCCCAAAATAAAGTTACAAACGTTGGTAGTAAGGAATAGTCATGTTAGAATAGTCTAAGCTTTTCACTCATCATAGCACACGTGCTGCTGATAATGTGACAATAAAAGTGATTTGATTTTTTATTTGATTTGATAGTCTTTATTTTAAATGAGTGTCAAGCAGTTTGTCAAGTTTGAATGCCAGTTTTAATAACTTAGATAAAATTTATTAAAATGTGGTGTTGGCACATTGTTATTTATAATCTAATTGTATTATTCAAGCCTGTTAACTTAAAAAAAAAATCAGCAAAAAAGCATATGTGACACTTAAATAGTATGACATCTAGCATGATGACATATTTAATGTAAGCTTATTTGTTTGGTCATCTAACATGTTTAAATTTTTAAGTTTAGTAGTTTGCTATTTATATTATTATATTTTATTATTTTAAATCTTTGCTCACTCGCATCTATTTTCTCCCTCACAGGTTTACAGCTCAACCTCTAAAGTCCCATATCTGGCTGAGGAGACTGTGGATCATCCAGGTACTATGCCTTTAGATGCCTATTCACACATTAAAATGATGTACAGTAAAAATTACTAGTAATTTTAACTACTAATTACTTAGTTAATTACTAATTGTCATTTCATGTCATTTAGAACATCACCAGTGGAAAGAAATGCATCCTCAAAGCCCCTAAGTGAGGGAGTACATGGTAAGCTATTTTATTTTATTTTTTTAAACATTTTGTATTTTCCTCTTAAACCAATTCCTCCTTTCACCTTTGATCTGTTGGTAAATGTTTTATTTTTTACCTGACTTTTTTAGGATGCTGGGCATGATGAAGCGCAAACCTTGATGTGCAACACCACCTTATGAATCTACAGTAGTTACATTGACATTTAGCAAACTCTTTTGTCTAAAGTGACTTACAATTGAGGACACATTCAGCAAATCAACAAGAAGAGGCGATACACCCAAGATGTGCTAATTATACAAAACATTTTAAGAATTAAGAATGCTTCTACATGTGATTTGTCAAGCCCACACACTTGTGTGAAGCAGACTTCATGCACAATTTTGTTTGTGTGTGTGTTTGTTTTTTAGATATAGGGAGTGGTTGTAAGAAAGTGTCTGGTGCAAATGTGCATAAATGATGCAAGTGTCAGAGAGATGAATGTGTGTAGCTATTGCATGTTCTGTGATGGTTGGTCTAATTTATGGTGTAGTGCTGATCATGTTACTTTGCTTTAAAATGTTAATCTTTCTTTGAACAACTGAAGTGTTATCTGCTTTTTCAGTGTAAGGAAGGTACAGTATAGTTTACAAAAGACGACTTACTTTTTCTAAGTATATTTTTGATGAATCATTTGAAGGCAGAATATTGTTTTTGAATGTTTTTTGTAATATATGAAAAGTATCATTTTGAAAAGTGTATTTTATGATGTTTTTGTAAGCATATTTTTTAAATCATTTATTGTTTTCAATTTGCTTCATAGTTGTATTACTATAATTTTAATAGTATTAATATTTTAACTTATTGTAATAAGTGAAGATACAGATAAAGACAGTATTTGGATTTTGATAATCATTTTATTGCTGGAAAATGTGTAAAACTGTAAAAATGCTCTTAAATAAACTCAATGAAACGGAAACTGTTATTTTTTTATTTGGTTAAACATAACAATATCAATTTTAGAATAATTGAACTTAAATAACTACATTGATTAAAGCTAAATTATAAATGTTACGTTGATTGAACTAAACAACATTACATTACCTTTATGTAACTAACTTAAGTTCACTAAAATTAATATTCTTTCTTAAAGGTAACTTAACTCGGTTACGTGGAACCAGTGGACAAAAAAAAGTTAATTAACGCCAACATATCATTTTTTTGAGTGTAGGCTGCTGCGGCTTGTTCTTTTAAATGGGAGCTCAAGCGTCAGGAATGACCTGGACGCGCTGCACAGAAACGCAGTCGAGCGGTTAAAACGGAACAGAACTACAAATATAAACCGACCGTGTTCGCAGTTGAGTCACTTTCGTATACAGGTCCAGATATGCGTGTTTGTGTGTGTGGTAGCATTGGGAAACCCCGGCATGGTGTGTATGTGAGCATCTTTCTTGACTCGCTGGTGAAAAATCACTGCGTTGCTCTGAAGAGAAATCTCCCTCCTGTCGTAATTAGCTGCGCTGCTTGACTGACGACCTCGTTAACGAGTGGCATCATGCGATTCAATTTCTGCGTTTTTTTGTGCAGGAATCTGAAAGGATGTTGCTGCTGATTATCATAATTAAGACAGCTGATTTGTTCACTTGTACATGGGGAAGGATGGCTTTAATTAACCGAGCGGTTCTGGAATAGATTTGGACTCGACACTCGAGCCTGACACTGTTTACTCTGCACTGTTTACACCACGAACGAGTTCGATAAAATGGTTTAAGTGTTTTTTTTTTCCTGTCTCTTTCCTGCTGATATGCAAATATACAGCCCTACAAGTTAAATGATAATCTGTATTTGCTGAGAAACATACAAAGATACATTTCCCTGTTATTTTGTGTGGGCCTCCCCTGTTTAAGAAAAAATCAAACTCAAAAAATCTAAATAAATACGCAGGAAATGTTATTTCTTAAAGGGACAGGACACTTGAAAAAAAAATAATAATAAAAAAAAGTCATAAAAGGGATTGTTCAGCCAAAACTGAAAATGCTGTGATCACTTAGGTGCCCTTCTCCTGTTCAAATCTTATTTGAGTTCCAAATAGTTTGAACACATAAGTATATATTTTGAAGAATGTTGGTTTCTGGGACCCACTGACTTACATAGTAATTGTTTTTTTTTCTCTATTATGGAAGTTGACGGGTCATTCTTCAAAATATATATCATTTTGTAATTAAACTAATAATCACATGAAGGAGAATAAATGATAAGGCAATTTTTTTAGGTGAACTATCCTTTTGTTTGACACCAGTGACTTACAACACCAGTGATATGAAGGTCTAATATTGGGCTTTTTATGGGTTGCTTTGTGCAATTGAGTCTCACAGACTTTGGTCATTACAAGTTTTACTTTTATACAAAAAGCAGTTAGAAAACTATTTAGTTATACTGGTTTAAAATATTATAAGGGGAAATATTTCAGGACTT
This sequence comes from Danio rerio, assembly GCF_052040795.2. Lineage (NCBI taxonomy): Eukaryota > Metazoa > Chordata > Actinopteri > Cypriniformes > Danionidae > Danio > Danio rerio. Next base: position 17,633,542 of record NC_141024.2, read on the forward strand.
TTCATTAATGAAGTTTATTTACTGTCATTTTCATATGTTTATTATTATTTATTTTAATTTTTTTCGTATTTATTTTAGTAAATTTAGATGAGTTACATATTATGGCTCAGTGAGTAGCACTGTTGGCAATTTTGTTTGGAGTTTGCATGTTTTCCTTGTGTTTGCGTGGGTTTCTTCCAGGTGCTTCGGTTTTCCTCACAGTCTAAAGAAATTTGCTATAGGTGAATTGGATAAACTAAATTGGACGTAGTGTATGAGTGTGTGTGTGAATGAGAGAATGTACGGCTGTTTCCCAGTACTTAATTGCAGCTGAAAGGGCATCTAATGGGTAAAATATATGCTGGATAAGTTGGTGGTTCATTCCTCTGTGGCGATCCCTGTTAAATAAGGGACCAAGCCGAAGGAAAATGAATAAACATAATATTTCTTACTACCTAATTATTTCAATTAAATTGCCAGTGCAGTATTTTTTGTAAAAGTTTTCCATTTTATTTTACCCATGCATTATGCTCTGGGTTATTTTGACCCATTTTGATTGATCTAATTGAATTTTAGAAATGCTTACAGAATGTCTTTTTCTACACCTCGTCAGTTCAAAATGAGAGGAACTCCAATTTAAAATGATTTAATTAACATTAAAGTAAAAAATAATTAAAGACTTTTTAAAGTGTTATAAATTAAAATTTTTAACTTAAGCCTGAAACTTTCTAAATTTGCATTAATGAAAATGATTTTAAGCAGTTTTAGACTATATAAAATAAAATAACCATTTAGAAGATGAAATATTATTTTGAGTTGATGTCAGCAGAAGCTGATATTTCAGTGTATACAAGAGTCAGTGTAGTCTATATATATATATACATGCACATACATACATACGTACTTATGTGTCCAAGGTGAGAACAGTTAGCAAGTGGGACGAGAAGCTTTAGACATTACCGGGTGAAAGACTCTTTGTTGGAAAGAGAAGAGGAAAGGGGTCTGGGATGAAGGGGGGTTAGTCGAGCAGGATAATGCACTTCATTGTGTTTTGTGGAGGAATGTGCAGAGGTATGGTTCAAATCAATGCCCTGCACACTGCCATTGTCCCGCCCTTGGAGCCCCTTGCTACCTTGCCGACCCCCTGCCGGAATTAGCATGCTCCGCCCCCGAGCCTGTACTTGAAGGAAGAAAGCGATTAAACCGGACCTGAGGGTAATCTCTCCATTTGTGTGTGCGAGGCTGGACGTATAATAAGGAGCAGACGTAAGATGGGGCCCAGTTCTAGTCTGCCATGACTTGGCCTTAATTAGAAGAGACACAAACGGTGGGGTAGTAAATTAGTACTGTAACTGGGCTCAAGTCACTCCAAACCAGACGCACACACTAGCGCAGACATCAGAGAAGGACTTCAGGGTCAAAGGCCACTGACTGAAAGACGAAAAAATGCCACAGGAGGCCCACAGTCCAACCTTAAAACAGACGGAGAGACAATACACACATTCAGCTGGATCTGATCCATATCTGTCCCCTGCCTTCTTTCCTAAATACCCGCATTCACGCACCAGGGCAAGAAGGATTTATCAATAAGCGAAGACAGTTTCAGGGCAGCTCTGCAATGTTGTACATTTGTTGTTTTTGTCATTTTATATCTTGAAAACTTGAATTCAGTGTGATTTATAGGATAGTAAGCTTTGGAAGAAGAAGTTTAAAAGTCAAAATGAATTTAAATTACTTAAACTATACCATATACTATAAAACTTTAGGCTACAGAATTTTCTGAAAACTTTTTTATTTACTATAAATTACTCAAAAGGAAATAAAATCTATAACAGGGGTGGCGAACCCGCGGCTCGCGAGCCACTTGCGGCTCTTTTACTGCTCTTGTGCGGCTCAACCTCTCGCGCGATTTAACATACATTAACCAATTGACTAACGCCCCATTCACACGGGGCTTCTGCGTCTCTTTCTGCTTTTGTGTGGCTCAACCTCTTGCGCGATTTAACATATAATAACCAATTGACTAATGCCCCATTCACACGGGGCTTCAGCGTTGCTCGCTGCAGAAGCTGGGAGTAGCTCAACTTTTCAAGCACTTACGGACGCGTTAGCCAATCAGATCGCTGTATGCAAATACACCTGCTAGACAGTGGCCTATTGCTGACTGAATTTTATTTTCTGACGCTTCCATTCAGACACGCCTTCAGTCAAGGGTTGACACTGAAGCCCCGTTTGATTGGGGCGCAACACGAGTGACGTGCAGTTCGTTAATATCAATCGTCATGGTAGAGTCAGGAAAGCGTACAGCTAAGCGTAAATACGAAGATGAGCGCAGAACATTTTAATCTGAATGGGAGATATTCAGTTTTGGAAGATTGTGCCCGTTGAGAGATATCCCAATGTCAAACAGGCTGCACTCAAACTGTTGTCAATGTTTGGGTCAACTTATGTCTGTGAATCACTTTTTTCGACACTGAAACTAGTGAAATCAAAGCATCGCTCTGTTCTTACTGACACACATGTGAAAGAGTTACTACGAGTAGCCACAACTGAATACGAGCCAGACCTGAAAAAGATTGTGGAAACCAAGGAATGTCAGGTGTCCCACTGAGTCAAGTAAAATGAGGTAGGCTAATTTAAATCCATGAAAACTATTGCGTTATATAATTAGGTGTATAAGTTATTGTGACAGATATACTGTTGTTTGCGCATCTGTTGTGTGGCTCTTTGCAGTGATAAAGTTTTTTTTTGGCTCATCATGCCAAACAGGTTCGCCACCCCTGATCTATAATAATGCCAATCTACACACTTTAATGACTTGAATACAGAATATAGGCATATTTTTAATATCAGAGTTCTAAAATTAATATTGATTTAAAGATATCTTGATCACAGATATTGAAATTCATCAAAAGAAAACATGACTGATCATTGTAATCTTTGAGAACACAATTCCTTTATGATACCTGAACATTTGTTATCCAAAACAAGGTGATATAGGCTGCATCTGAAACCACCTACTACTTAGTAGGTACTGCGTTTGAATTTAAATGTACTACTTGGCCGTTAGAAAAGTAGGCTCTATACAGTATGAATGTGAGCAGTATGAATGGAACTCAGTTGTACTAAACTTGCTATACTTGCGTTGCTTTACTCCCATTCATGAATTCTCTCACTGGGCATCATGGGATACCACAGCATGCATGGAATGCGCACTTTAGAATCTCGCCAGAAGTAGTAGGACATTCAGGCTCTTCTTGCATACTGATTTCCGAATTCTATGAATTATAACATATCACTGAGCTTGCATGATTTTGGCATGCTGTCTGGGGAGAGGGCTCTGAGCTCATAAGATCCTCAAGCCCAGGGTTTCCTCCCGTTGCAGGGCGAGTGGGGAGTTTGAGCCTAGGTAGATCTCAAAAACTCCCCTGCTGTAGTAGCTAATGAACAGTTAGGGATTGCCCATAAGATATAACTACTTACAGGGAGCACATCTATGATGCCAATTTGGATTAGTCAATTGGCTTAAGTTGTGTGACAGTGAGAGGAAACCTGGGAGGCCCAGGTGTAACCCACGTGAGCACGGGGAAAACATGTAAACTCCATACAGAAACGTTGACTGGTTTAGTAAGGACTAAAACCAGTGACGTTCTTGCTGTGAGGCGACAACGCTAACCACTGGGCCACCGTGCCACTCATCTAAAAAAGGGGAAGGAGGAGTAGGGGTGGAAAGGGGGATTCTTCAACACGAAGATGGCTTTGATATGGAACTTGGGGTATTTATAGTAATCACGGAATCGTATGATTGGTGAATCATGAATTGGCTAATGCATAACCAGCTGTGTTCGATCATAAGCATGTGATCTTCTCGAAATTAGTTTATAAAATAACCCCACTTAATATAGACTCTAGATATTTTATTCCCAAAAATCCGCAAGGAAGCTCATCCACTGACGAAGATGTGTCATAATTGTGAGAAACAGTAAGATATTGACTACTTGTTTGATCAGGCATGCTCTCGAGCTCTGCTCACACATATACTCACCTGTCTGTGTGCGGGTGAGGTATGTGGATGCGTGTAAGTGGTGAGGTTGGGGGAATACAGGATTGACTATATTTAATTAGTGTCAGAAGATGTGTCCCACTGGAGATCACTAATTAGACTTTTACATGCTGATGTAATTACCTGAGAGTGCTGAATATGTTTCATTTAATACAGCCCTCCCGTTTCTAAACAGCCGTTCTGAGCAGGTAACATGCTCAACCTGTCTGTTTCTGAATATAGGGCCCTTTGATGCAGCTCCTTTGAGAGGCACTCAGCTGTGTCTAGCCACATGGCCTTGTAGAACAGCACAACATTGAGGCCAGCCTTGTACAAACAAGACACTGTGGTACGGACGCATAACTGAGAATACATCCTGACTCTGTATACAGGACTGTCTTTGTGATAGAGTGGAAGGGCCTACGGCGCAGCTCCGCAAGGAGGCCCATTCCAGTCCCCCAGCTATACTGTAGAACACTCAACTTCAATTTCACAAAAGGACTTATCTTGGTCTCCCAAATGATGGATCACCTGAGAGAAAATAATTTATCTGATCATTGACTGGCTCATGCAATGCCAAACCTTTTTAAAGATGGAGTAACTAGTTTTGTTTTCAAGACCATCTAAACTGAGAGTGCCCAAACACTGTCATGCAGAATTTAGATGGAACCAACTCCAACAGACTTGCCTGGAAGTTTCTAGCAAGGCCTATATAGATATTAAGATTCCAAACTTAAGCCAAAAAATAGCACAACAACTAATGCTAGCATTTTGGCTTTTAGTGGTACACAGGAAAGGAGATCAAAGGCCATTATATGATTGGCTGATGTGCAGCCCACATGTTACAAGTTTGTTGTTACAATTTTTTCCAATGATAAGCAATACAGACTGTCATCTCTCAATAGTGACACTACAGGACTGTTTACACCAGTTCACTTCATGCGTTTTATCTGATTAAATAGCCATCTGATTTCTGAAAACGGATCATTTACATTTGACCACATGAATGCATCTAAATGAATATGATTCTGATCTTCAAATCCCACGCTATATTCAAATATAACAAGGTTACCTCGACTAAGGCATTTTATTCAATTTATTTTATTATTTACATGAATGTAAGCTATGTAAATTATTTGGCATTCAAGTTATTTTATATGCAGGCTGCAAAACATCATTAAAGGGTTTAAATTAATAAATAAATTACTTTCCCAAAAACAAAACAACATGCCTTTGTACAGTAAATGAATGCAACACTATATTTTTCTATTATTATTCCGCTCTCTTCACAAAGATGGCTACAGGTGTGTACTGCGTCTTATATTACTGTAACAATTACATTTCACCATTTCAGGGTCCAAAATAAAATGAAACAAAAAAAAATGTAAATAAAGCAAACATCTCAAACTCTCAACTGTGGCCTTCTGTTGCTTATGTATTTGCGCTTGTATATCTGACGGTCATACAGCCCATCTCATATTTAAATTTTTTTATTGTTTACCGAAGGAGTAAACTTTACATGTGTAAAGGTTTTAACAACCAGATGCATTTAGACCTGTCCAGTTTTGTCTGGAAACCACCTCCTGAAGTGGTCTGAGCAATCAGATTTATATCTAATGTGAGTTTTGGAGGACATTTACACCTGCCCATATCATGATCGGACACCTATCTGATAAGAAAAACATATGAAGTGACCAGGTGTAAACAGCCCCTTATGTCAGTTTCTTGTGTAATTGAAGACCTTCATTAGCTTCTTCAGGTGTGTTTAATTTGGAGTTAAGCCCTGCAAGACTGTGAACCTCCAGGAACTGTTATGGATGTGCCTGACTCTAGCCAAGACCAGGTCAAGACCAAAACCAGAATGTGTAGAGACCATAATTCTGAGAGGTTGAGACCAATATCAAGAAAGAGGTCTTTAAAATTTACAACAATCGGAGTAACATTTGCAAACTTTCAGATGAAAATATTGTGGGCAATACAGGCCACTCTACTGTCAGTACTATAGACAGAAGTGACAAAAGTCACTGTCAAACCTAGCTACATGAACCCGCTGCAAAATCGAAATATTTTGTCCTCATATAAAATCTGATGCTGAATTAAATAAATGACCAAAAACAATGTGATCACATTAAGTGATCAAAATTCTGGTTTAGACACTTCCGACCTGAATTAATTAAAAGTAAGACCTTGACTTTGAGGGGTTGAGATCAAGACAATATGGTGCTTTAAAAAATTAGTCTTGGGTCCTAAAACAGTAGTGTTAACACTATCAAAATTATTTTAGCAGGATTATTTGGGGGTAATAAAAATGTATTAAACATCTTTAAATGTGACTACACATCTGGTAAGTTACATGGCTTCAATAGATTTGTTTTGAAGTAGTTTTATTGGCAAGTTATGGTGCCATCCCCAAATTTGTTGCACTGTATGAGAAGAAACAGCATGATTATTCATCAAAACCACATCTTAGTTTACATGATAAAAGAAAGTCCAACTGTATTGGCAAAACAAGGTGTTGAAGAAATCAAACAATTTTGAACTTCTATAGTATCCGTTTGTATCTCATAACAAACTTCTTTATCATCTAGAAGGGGCTAATTTTTTTTAGACTATTTTGTATGCAAGCATGACACCTTCATAAAATTCTGTTAATGTGCTTGGTGACAATGGCCATTGTGAAAGAGTCCTTATGCAAACAATTGAATTGAACCAAAACTGGAACGCCTTCCGTATGTAACAAGGATTTGGCGGCAAACCAAGCAAACCCCACACAGAAGAGAGTTTAGAGCAGCGGCGCCGCCACAACTCGACATCTCACACCAGTCTGCCATTATTGCAGCACTTTTCACAGCGGTTGTGGGCCCTCGCGGCTCGGCGCTCGCTCAGACCACAGCAGTGCCCCAGCCCCTAACAGTCATGGCGCGGCCATGCGGCGTAATTTAAAGGTTCGTTTTAATTGATTTCTTCCCCGAGAACATGTTTTCCGCCTCAATACAACCCTTTCTTTCCTCACCGTAACACACTCTCCGACTGGTTTTTGTTGTGTGCTTTTTTTTCACCCCCCCTCTTTCTTCCAGTTCAGTCGAAAGTGCATTAGCTTCCAAACAGAGTAATGTCGGTTCGATTGTGAATCGATTGTACTCACCTCCCCACCAGCCCCTCCGCTTGAGGGGAAGAAAGGCTAAAGGGAGGGAGAAGTGTTTGTAAACAGCGCCATAGCAACCGCTGCCACTCTGACATTGGACCAGAAACCCTCAAAGAATGGACTGTTTTCTTTATTTTTACATCAGCGTGTACAAATGTCCTAATATAACTTACACAAACATCTATAATAACAGTCCGCACACAGAAAAATGTGTAAAACATCCAATCAAATTATCCATTATAAAGCATTTGATAGCTACTTTATTGGTAAGTAAGAAAAGGCTAAGTAAAACAAGGTGACTACACAGGTTAAGGTAAGGTTTTGAGATACGTTAAGGATTAGTTATCACTAGGGCCAGACGGAATCTGTGGATGTTTTTAGCTATTCCTGCAGAGAATTTTGGTAAAAATCTGCGGATTTCTGCTGAATTATTTTGAAAGTATCATAACTAAAACCTTAATATTGGGAATACAAAATAATATCTTTTAAAGTTTTATTTAATGTTTACAATCCAAATACAATCAGATCCACTTTATTTGGTAAAAAAGCAAGTCTGTCATATAATATATCTACTAAAAAAAGAAAATATTACTTAACACTGCGTTGTACATAAATCAGATGAACATTTTCATATTAGTCAATAATATTACTGTAATTATTTAAAAAACTGAATAAATATAGATTTACACACATTTACACAAGTAAATAAACATAATTAATGATGGGCTAACAATCTGCGGAATTCTGCATGCGCAGATTCCGTGTGGGCTTAGTTATTACCCAGTTACTGCAGTTATTAAAGTACATAGCATAAAATAAATCAAGTGAAACTGCATGTTTTTGCAGGGTGACACGGTGGCACAGTGGGTAACGCTGTCACCTCACAGCAAGGAGGTTGCCCAATTCGAGCCCCAATTGGGTCAGTTTGCATGTTCTCCCTGTGTTGACTTGGGTTTCCTCCAGGTGCTCCGGTGTCCCCCACAGTCCAAAGACATGCAGTATAAGTGAATTGAGTAAGCTAAATTGGCCATAGTGTATGTGTGGGTGTGAATGCAAGAGTGTATGGGCGTTTCCCAGAGCTGGGTTATGGCTGAAAGGGCATCTGCTGCATAAAACATATGCTGGATAAGTTGGTGGTTCATTCCAGGCAGGCACTTTGCATTATTTGAGGAATTATGTATGTCCATAAGCCAAACTTCAATAGTTTTAAACATATGCGAGTACAATGCTTTAGCATTATGTACTTAATGTACCTTACAAGTATCTTCCATAGCTGTATAGTCAACAAACGAGGAAAGGTACCAGATCTCTCCTGCGAACTACAATGTCCAATTCTCAGTCTGCACAAACAAGCCATAAAAATACCAGAGGGACACACAAAATCCCCCATGATTCCCCCCCTTCATCCTATACCCCTCTCTCCGTCTCTTTGTTACAAAGAATGCTATTCAGTACCCAGTGACTTCTCTTACAAGGCAGAGGCCATCTTAATGAACAATAGCCTGCATGAAAACAAAAGGCAGATTATTAAGTTGGAAGATGAGGGGGGAAGCATGTAAGAGCAAGAGAAAGTGACAGAGAGAAAGAGAGAGAGACGTGGCAGTCTCTATGGCCAGCCACACATCTGGTGGCCATGTGTGGCTTTGAGTGCTAATGATGGTCTTCCTGAACTCTCCACAATTAACTGCGGCCCAAAGAGAGCGTCTCTCCATGGCCCAACAGAGAAGGGGGGGGCGACAGGACTGCCGCCACTGTCCGTCTCGGGCCTTCAAAGACCGGACACTTCCACTTCCACCAACAGTGGCTCAAAACTAACTAACAACCCATAAAAGTCTTTAACAGTCTTCTGCAGTGCTTTGAACAGACAACTAGTCATGATTCAAGCGGTCAGTGAAAAGTAGTAAGCAATAAAAAAAAGTTTTAAAAGACGACAAAAACATTCCTTGCAACAAGATTATAGTGTCCGTGTGCATGACCTGCTCTTTGGTTCTCGCTGCAAAAGAAACCACTATCCAACACGTTTGCCATGAGCGCCAACGAAGACGTTAATTTGTCCATTCTACAAAAAGCATCCAGTCAATTTGTCTGGGTTTGTATTCCCAATAACCGCGCTGAACTTGCTTATGCTCACAGGCACCTGGATTCTTGAAGGGGGCAACACCTGGTCAAGGTTTCCATCCATTTCATTCAGGATGACACTCAATGCAATTACAGTCGTTTTGTATAAAAGTGTGGGAGGCTTTCTTCTCAGGATATTGGCTCCACATATTCTTCTCAGATATATGGGCTCCATCGTGGTGATACAAATAGAAGATGGCAAAGGAAAAGAGACAGAAAGCAAAAGGAGGTGGGGGGATTTGAGGAAAACAAAAAGCCAGACGAAGAAACGATATGAACTTTAACCTGTTAATCAAAACTGCACTGTAAGACTTGATGCTTTCAACACAGATTTCAATTATTTTCAGTTGGTCCACGATCACAACGAAAATCACATTTAAACCTGGAAGTAAACTATTTTAGGACTTTGAAAACATTAAAACAAATAAGCATATGTGATTCCTTCACAGATTTGCTACAATACACTCTTTAACAATTTTCAAAAGAAGGTTTAAGTTTCTGAGAAGGTTATATAGAGAGCAATTCACACCTTAGATTCCTGGCCTGTAGATGTTTGTGTGTCTGTAAGTGTCAAAGAGCCACAGGGAATGAACAGAAGACTCCACCATTCAGTCATTTTCACTTTGCGTCTCTCATTCTCCATTTTTCAGAGTGACTGCGCACAGAGGGAACAGCGCCAGATCAATACTGCTGAACTTCAGTCTTCGATCTCCTCAGTGCCTTACCGTTACCACGGAGACTGCAGCTTCGGTCCCCAACAAGCGCCAACCGCTGGAGTGAATAGCTGCGTGTCCAGTGATCGGCACTTTGCGTGGTTACTTTGCACTCTGGGTGGCAAATTCTGAGGGATTTTAAACACGATATCGATAAAGGTAAAAAAAGGCTATTCTGATGTGTTAAAGTAAAAAGTGAGCTTTTTTTTACGAGTTCCTGAGGGAATTTCTGATTTTCTGCATAGGGGTTTCCTCACGTAGTCTAACATGGCTAGACTTTACAGAGTTTCCATAAAGTCTGATCCACTTTGCCGCTCATTCAGCCATGTTGATAGACACATTAGGGAAGGGGTCTTTCTTCTCGGGGTCAAAATCACCATTTTTATTCATGGCATTGACACTTAAGCCTAATTCCAATTTTATTTTTGTACCCCTACCCCTTGGCCCTTAAAACAAAGTGTGATGGGGAAGGGCTTCAAATTTTACCCCTAAGAAATGGGACACCACCATTACCCGCACATGTCTGCATATATCATCGCGATTTCGTGCTTCATATGAGATTGCTGATGGCGACTGCTGTAGTTATTTCACTTGCATTATTTTCTTGGTATTTAATTTCAGGAAATCACTGAAGGCATATATCTTCTTATCATAACGATATATTGTGGCAATAAGATTCTAACTGTACTGTGCATTTACTCTGTGGCTATATTAATCTGTGTGAAAACACAAAAATAACATTAACATTATAGCAGACACTGTAAAAAGGTCATTCACAGAAACTAGAGTTTTCTGACAGGCTATCCGAGTGTCAGAGTATTGTGGGATTACTATAAGGAGTTATTATAAGGGATTATTATTATTAGATAGCGAAATTTTGCAGTTTTTATTTAAGTGTTTTTTTTTTTTTAAAGCATGTACAAAATACTAATTTGTGCATCTCCTGACTTTCGTGAGCAGCCATTGTAGATGGTGTATTCTCTGCAATTTTTCTACTCCTTGGTTTCGAGTGTGGTCCTCGAATTTTCATTCGAAGGTCTATCTAGCGCTTCCCCTTTAGCCCTACGCCTTCAAGCTAAAGAGAATTGGGACACCCTTTCACGTGCTAAACGAGGGGTAGGGGAAGGGCTAAAGGGTTCAATTAGGATTGGGCCTAATTGTCGTTAATTTAAAAAGTCTCACATACTGTAAACTAAATCAATGTAATGTTTAATGTTAATTATTTTCACATCATATCGTGGTAAAAGTTCTCACCTTTCATATGGAATAGACAAAGGTTTTTTATGAAACTTGTGGTTTTGCTTCAATGACTGAATTCAATTCCAACACATGAACACATTAAAAAACAATAACTTCAAGGCATTTCCAGCTTCTTTAAAGTAAGGCATGTCAAAGGTCCCCAAAACACTTCAGACAAAAATATTTATTAATCTGTGTTGGGAGGTTTATCTATTGCTTTTGATATTTAATTTGCTATTATTATTTATCAAAGTAAAATATAAATGTAACATATTTAGGATTGTTTGCACTGAATAAGTAATCTGCACCCAGTTATCTTGAACTGGAGTACCTTGTGTTTGTGTTCGCACTGCTGACCTGTTCACTGACCTGACTCGACAATAAGCGTAATTTGATTTGTGGCATCTTTACTGTCATCTTGGTGTGGAGATCAAATTTTTGAGCCAAATGACCGCAGCGAAGCATCCACTTCCTCTGCTGCCATGGCGATGAGCCGCCACAGTGACATGGACATATGGGGAGCATCACAAGAGATCACTGATTCATAAATACGTTCATTTTAAAACACTTAATGGATGATAAACACAGTTCTCTTCACTTGTCCCATAGCACGCCTGCATGTGGAGTATATTTACACTGCTTGTAATTAGGTAATACAATTCAAACATAATCACATGCTCAGATAAGCTACTTAGGCTATGCAAAACAGATGCATTATGGTTCAGATTCTTCACAAATCAAAATAAATCTCTCATAATGCCTTTGTTTCACTGTGTGGGTCAGGTTCTGCCATCATTGTTGGGACCAAATGCCTCCGCATGGAAAGTAAAACCTGAAATCAGCTTAATAAACATAATAAATTATGTCTTAGTGCAAATTACTGTAATGAACTTATGAAATGTCCTAATTAAAATCTAAGACATTCGGTTTAGGGTTTAAAGAAAGATTAGGGGAAAGAAAATATAATTAGCTCAATACAAGTCAATGAAAAGTCTGTGGCACAAAAACAATTTGTGATAGAGACAAGTGTGTTGTGAACTTTGCACTCGTTGAGTGCCTTACTAACGGGCTAGCTGGTACGAAATGTATGTTCAATCGATAACATATCCTTTTCTACTCCCTCACAAACAATCATTTAAACAATTGAAACAAGTGTTTCAGTAAGAGATTCACCAGTTGACTAGCTAAAAAATTTGAACCAGACAATTTGCATAATTTTTGGGGTATTCTGACCTTTTAAGCAGATCTTTGTCCTGGACTTGCACACAAACTGCGTTGCAATCGTTTTCCAAAATGTCATTTTGTGGAAATATTACAAATAAAGGTAAAATATTTGTAGAAAATAAAGAAATAATTAAAAATCACCCCATTCTGTATCATATAAAAAAAATTAAAAATTTTAAATAAAAACTGCTGATGCTACATGCATTTAGTAAAAACTATGTAGGCAGATTTGTAAAGTTAATTTCTTTTTGGCATTATTTATTTGACTTCAAAATATGTTTTTTTAATAACCATGCATGTATCGTTTATTTGAAAAAAAAAAAAAAAAAAAACACACGCTGCATGAGTTTTGTTCTTATGTTTTTTAATGGCTGCAAAAAATTGCAGGTGGTATTGGAATGAACCCATTTGATTACATTTGAAGATCCAAATAAGCCGTGACAAATTAACAAAGCTCATTCCTAATTTTTCAAAAGAAACCAAAGTATTATGTCAACAATTATGGATCCCAGTTTTATTATCTACAATATGAGGGGTGTCAAGCTCACCACCTGGAGGCCGCATTCCTGCATATTTTTTACTTCCAACCCCATCCTTATGCCACAGTCACACTAAAGTGTGAGCATATGAAAATCTGTCCTACTGCACTGGGAGGAGGGGCAAGATTAAACGAGATAATTCGACATTAAAAAAAACGATCGATTGGTCCATATTGAAAATTACGGTCCAGAGACATCTTGTTTTGATCTTTTCTTGGTCATGTGATGCGATTTCGTAGTTCAGAGTTCATCAAGCTTGAATTTTGCAACATAGCAACATGCGAAACTGTGCTTGTGTTGCATTCACATGCGTACGAATGGAAGTCTATAGGGCCAAAAGGGCAGTATGACCGCAGCTCTACCTGTAAGTTTCAAACGAGATTAAAGGACCCAATTAGTTTGATCAGGTGTGTTTAATTAGGGTTTAAGCTAAACTGTGCAGGGCAGCCACCCTCCAGTAACCCACCAGTTTGACACCTGTGCACTATACTGTCACGCTCGAAAATATCAGACAGACAGAACTCATTCAATGCAGTTTACTGGATCAGAGTGATTGACAGAGGTTAAAACATCATGATCTGTTTTGTATTAACTATTGTTTAGTAATGACCCAAATTGTAACGCACATTTATTATAGCCTCAGAGTATGGATTTTATTTATTTATTTTAAAAACAATTGGATCTAGAGATGAGGCTAATTTCAGGAGGTGGTATAAAAAACAGCACTTTTAATAGGAGATTTTTTTTTTTTTTATAAATTAAACTAAAAATGGTTTGAAAATGGAAAACTCTGACAACCTTGTATTAGGCAGAAAAAAGTCATTACTTGCAGAACTGCCCCCCAAAAAGGTATCAGTACTGATGAGTCCAAGAAAAAAATTGGTATATATAAACAGATGTCAAGGTGTGCACTCACTTAAATAGCGATGTAAAGGTGCATGCGTGAAAAGTGCCACTGCTCTCAGTAAAACAGTGCAGGGTAACTACAGCAGCAGGTAACAGTTTCAAAGAGGATCATATTCTTGATAAATATTACAGCCATATATTGAGAAAAGGACAGGCAAGACAGAGACGAAGTGAGCGTGTATGTAAATGTGTGTGTGTGTGTGTGTGTGTGTGTGTGTGACCATGGTGACGGAACTGTAGATCCTCTTTGCTCTGGCACTAAAACAACCATCTGCTGAAGCTTTGTTTTTCAGACCTGCGACAACAACGAACCAGCTGTACGAGTCTGCGGGCATGTGCGCCTGTGCCTGCGTGTGCGCGTGCAATATGAGTGAGCCGGAAAACAAGAACACGAGCAGAAGAAACGAAAGAGACGAACACCTGTGAGCTGCCAACACGATTCACGGTGCTAGTCACCTCTCGGTAATGAATACATTAAGACCAGAGTAGTGCGTCCCAGTGCACCGAAGGACTCCGAAATGGCCAGTTAGCGGCCCTTGCGCAGTATAAAGCAAGCTGCTCTGTTCAGTCAGGTTGCGTTTTATTCTCCTCTGACATAAGAGGCAACAAAAGCAAATTTAACCTTGAGGAATAAACAGCACAAGTCTGAATGTGGGCCGATCTTAAAGAGGCTATTAAGCATGATGGATGGTGCTTTAATCTGCATGCAAAAATAATTGTCTTGTTGTTTCATCTTCCGTCTTCATTATATCTGAAACTCGGCGAGGACAAAATGACAGAGAGGTGAAGTTATGCAACGAGAAGAGCTCTTTTTACTGTTCCGACACACTGTTTAGTCTGTTTTCTATCAAATTACAGTGTTATTACAGAACAAGAAAACAGCAAAAAAAGATACGTCTGTGTGACGTTTGTATTGGTCTATTGAAATTTGACTATATGTATCAAAACATAGGGAAATTATTACCCTGATTGAAGGAAAGTGAACTCAGCATACATTTGATTCAAAAGGAAGGGAAAAGGACAAACTCATTTCAGTCTATTCAATATCAAGGGACTCTTAAGAGAGTTAATAATATATTTTTGAGTAGTATATAACTCCAGGGCTCTTAAAGTTCATACCTCCTTCACAATGAGTCTGTTTACAGATTTCTATGAGTGACTCCAGAAGGTCATTCAGCACATTGGGCATCATTTCTAAAGCCTGCGTTTGAATAGTGTGACTTTCACAAAGTTGCTAATGGAAAAGTTTGAGCAACATTGAGTGACACCCAGCGTTTGTTGCTTTGGTTCTCTGGATATTTCAGATGTCTTACAATAGAAAAAGGCAGGTCAGCTCAAGTCCCTGCTCTGTGTCTCCCCATCTGAGTACAATGAGGTTCACATGAGGGCACATTCGAGCCTCTGGCTCGCTGACGGAATAGAGAGAACAGCACCTGATAGACTGAAGTGATGACTCAATGAAAGAAACTGAGAAAGGAGCAGAAAGGCCATGTATTAAACTCAAGACAGTGATTACGGTAAAATGCAAGATGCAGACCTTTTCTATAGCCCTGATGAAAGTAAATAAATCTGTTTAGTAACACTGACTAAGTGGTTTATTGAACAGCAGGAAAAGTAACTTCTATAGACAAGCATATAGATGCAATAGCAGCCACAACCTGCTTCACTTGAGTATTGTGATTGTACCAAATTAAAATACAGAAGTGGGACTCCGTTTTATGTATAGGTCAGACTGAGAAATGTGCTTGATGTGGGTTCATACTGCCACTGTTTGGGATTGACAAACAGTGCATTTCATTTTTGGAATAATTGGAAATTTCCTGTTCACACTGCAGCTTAAAAAAACAAACAAACTAAACAGCAAATTAGAATCACTCACTGTACTTTGATTTAGTCCCGGTGCCATCAGGCATCCCCACAGCAGAATGAATCACCGATTACTCTGAAATATCATATGAAAGATGCCCTTTCAGCCACAACCTGGACCTGAGAGTACACTAAATCGTGAACACTCATACTCTATTTAGTTGATCAAATTCACCTATACCACATGTTTGATTGTGGAGTTTTGTCCTGGTCCAGCCGGGACATAAACAAGCAAACTTATTGCTGTGAGGTGACAGTGCTTACCACTGAGCCACTGTGCTGCCAAACTTAACATTTAAACATACATTGAATTCAATTTAATTTAATTCAAAACTATTTTTTAATTGGACTTTGACCCCAAAAATAGTTTTTATTGTGAAGAACCAAAACATGTCCACCCCTTTTAAACATTCTCTAATTGTTGTGCAAATAAAATTGTCTGCAATCTTTTGTATCTGTAACCTGCAACATTTTACAAAAAACAAAAGCTCAACTGATCAAATTCGCATCAAGTCTTTTAGGGCTTGAAATTAACCTTTTTTTCTTGATAGCACCAGTGTTCCTAACTTCAAAAATTTAGGTGCACCAGACAAAATTTAGTCGCACCCACCAAATATTATGAGCACCGTTACTACACATTTTATATTAACAGATTTATTGCATTTGAAATCAACTCTAATCATAACTAACAAATAAATAAATCTGTCTAAATCTGTCAGTGTTGTTTTCATTCTCTCATATCCAGACCTTTACACTCTAAGCTCCCTGTCATCGGAACTGAGTGATTGACAGTTGATATTAACCAATCCATTCACGTTCTGTTCTAGCACAATGGGCCAATAAGAGAAGCGCTTGAAGGCGGGAAAAGCATTGCAGACTTTGTTAACTGCAGCAAGTTGACATGTCAACTATTTTAAACCATTTTTGAGCGCTGCGTTTGGTGTTTTTAGGTGCACAGATGCATAATATGTGAATGCCTTCTAAATCCGAGCATGTGGTGAACATTTTGCAGTGAAAACTGGTCGCATGACAACAATTTTATGCACTCGCACAAATGCTTCCAAATATATTTTGAGGTCGCATAGATACCATTTTGGGCGCATATGCGACCAAAACAGTCGCAATTTCAAACCCTGTCTTTCATTTGTCAAATTGAAATTCAAGGGTTGACTCACACAAAAAGGGAAAACTCTGTTAATTACCCACCCTCTTTCAATCCCTCGAAACCTTCATTCAACTTGGAACACAAATTAAGCTAATTTAGACAAAATCTGAGAGCTCCCTCATCCTCCATAGACAGCAACAGTCCCAAAACATTCCAGACCCAAAACAAGTCCATAAAAGGACCCAAAAACATAGTCAAATTGTTCCATGTCACCTCAGTGGTTTAACTGTAGTCATAAGAAATTCCTAAAAATGCATTTGTGAGCCAATTTTTTTTTAAACATGACTCTACATCTTCTCTCCTACCACAGGTCATCAGGGTGTGCATCTACTACAGGCAATACAAGTAGATTAGCGTAAGCGCTAGCTTTGTGTTGCCCATAATAAATGCACATTGTGATCTGATATGGAAAATTGGCTAACAATGTTAATTTTATTGTTTTTAGAGCTTTGTATAATTATAGTTGAACCACTGAAGTCACGTGGAATGCATTGAAAATGTTTATGGACTTTAATTGTCTCTGGACTCTTGCTGTCTATGAAGGGTAAGAAAGCTCTTGAATTTCATCTAAATATTTTAATTTGTGTACTGAAGATGTCTTGATGGTCCTGAGGGATTGGAACAACATGAGGGTGAATATTTAATAACAGAGTTTTAGTTTTGTGGTGAGCTAACCCTTAAACAAATAAAAGCTTTTATACCTTGAGAATTTGAGTTTGTTGTGGACTAAAAAAATCAAACTGGCAGACAGCTTGATCCAAAACTTAAGATGACACACAAATCATGTTCATCTCTGTAAAAAAAATGCATGAAAATCAGACATACACTAGATGTGAAGGCCATCTCACACTGACTCACATGATAGTTTACATAGCAGGTCTTTGAGATCAAAGATCGGAGAATGTACAGGTGGCTTTCAGTTGTTCCATAAACATCAAAAATGTGTGCGAACATTGTGGAGTCAAATAAAGGACTAAAAACCATAATCTGCTGCTGGGTGAATGTGGCCTAATGGATGTCAACCAAAAAGGTTTATTGTAGACGTCAAACAAGTTATTTCATTGCAATATAAACTTATAAAGTCTTATTTGAGCAAAGATGAACTGTTTGGAAGAGGTCCAAAACTTTAAGACCAACCAAAAGATGGCCAGACTGAAAATGAGACATTTTAGTGGGATTTGACAGCCCCCTCTTGTCAGCTGCAGTGGGTTGCACCCTCAGAATTAGTAAAGAAAAGGGGCGTCTACACTGAAAACTGGCCCTTCACATACAAAGACCTCAGTCAAACCCAAGAAATAGAAAGAGAGAAAGCTAAGCAAAAGAATTTTGTGATGACGGTGTATTTGAGTCCAGATGGGAGGATGAAGTGGTTATGTAGAGGTAGAAAGAGAGGAAGATTGAAAGAGAAGAATGCATCTCCTGTTCTTTGCGGAGCGTCTCAGTCTTGTCCAAGAATAAACAGGAAATGCAGCTGCGTTTGGACCCCTCCCCCCTGTCCCCCTTGTCCCAAAATACCCTGCATTCCTAACGAGCTTCCATCATTTTCTATCCATCCAGCTCAACTTATTCTGACTCCGAGATGTGGAAAAGGAAATAAAAGGAGAAGTTTTTCAAAACATCTTCCCTCCCCATTGACCAGGACTCATTCTTTGCTCTGTAATGTGGTCCGATAGTTAGAAATCTGGACACGCAGTTGCGTTATTTGACTAATCCCTCTTTCCTGAGAGCAAGAGGAGGAGAATAGTGGCTTTGTGGCTGCAGACAGTGTGGCGAAAAGGACTATACAGTACCAAATTGAGGTCGTCCAGAGACAATGGTTGTCCTTCAGCTTATATTCACAGACGTCCCACAACTCTATCAAACGTGTCGCTCTCCGTAAAGACTTTCGTATTTCTATCTTACACTGCAACAATAGAAGCAAAACTCCTGAACAGAACCTTCAATCAACCAAAGGGCTTTGTGTCGCTCTTCTTTTGACATGGTAGCTGAAGTTTTGGGATCAAAAATCAGAGAGGGTCAGTTCACATTTATTTCACATCTGCTTATAGAAAAGGCACTAGAAGATTCATCTACAGATAGATGTCAGACATAAACTTTAACTTATCCTGTTTTAGCCCCACACCGAAGCACCACATGACTTTATTCTGCACCTGATGTCAATCTGCTCTGATGGAGTGCTGCTCTTCATTTGAAGCATATTAGCTGCCCTCTTGGACACAAGGTCCAAACAAAACATGCATATGCATGCGCTCAGACCAATAGAGGGATTATGTCCATGAATACATTAGGGCCAGGACAGCAATTCTGCATACCAATGCAGACAGCTGACGCACCCCTTGTCAAAGTGTCTGAGCTCTGCATGAATGTATACATCTGGACGGCCATATCATGTGATCTCATTATGCTTCTAATGAGATCACGTCCATAATGGGAAGCATTATCGTTTGTTGGCTATTTTCCCACACTATTTTTTATAGTGTAGCAATCACTCACTTTCCTGGTCAGAACAGCGGAACCAAAACATTTAGTGTAGAAAGATGTGGTGACACACTTTAAAAAATAGGACATTTATTAAAAACAATTTGAAAGGTAAACAGGAAGTGCAAGGGGCTAACATTAAAGCATTATTGTTTTAAAAACAATATTTAAAAATAATAATAATAATTAAACTTAATTCTATTTGTTATATAATTGCACAACATCTTAGAATATTCCTAACTTTAATAACAAAATAATAGTAGTAGTAAAATAGCATAACAAAATCTACATTATATATTTGTATTTAGTAATATATAATAATATTAGGTTTCTAAAAGTATAACCATTTTATTATTATTATTTTACAGCAACTACACTCACCAGCCACTTTATTAGGTACACCTGTCCAACTGCACATTAATGCAAATTTCTCATCACCCAATCACATGGCAACAACTCAATGCATTTAGGCATGTAGACATGGTGAGGACAATCTGCTGCAGTTTAAACCGAGCATCAGAATGGGGAAGAAAGATGATTTAAGTGACTTTGAATGTAACATGGTTGTTGGTGCCAGACAGGCTGGTCTGAGTATTTCAGATACTGCTGATCAGCTGGGATTTTCAAGCACATCAATCTCTAGGGCTTACAGAAAATGGTCTGAAAAAGAGAAAACATTCAGTGAGCGGTAATTCTGTGGGTGCAAATGTCTTGTTGATGCCAGAGGTCAGAGGAGTATGGCCAGACTGGTTTGAGCTGTTAGAAAGGCAATAGTAACTCAAGTACAACCGAAGTGTGCAGAAGAGCATCTCTGAATGCACAACACGTCCAGCCTTGAAGCGGATGGGCTACAGCAGCAGAAGACCACACAAGTTGAATCTAATACCATGATTAAGGGAGTTCTGAAGGTAAAAAGGGGTCCAATCCGATACTAGTAAGGTGTACCTAATAAAGTGCCCTTGAAGTGTATATGTCACTATTATTATAAATAATGTTATTCTAAATTTGTCAATTGAAAAATAATCAGTATTTTATGCTATTATAATTAATAAATATTAAAACAATAACACATGTACACATTGTATAGCTAATAGCTTTTATAGCACATCCTAGCAAAACAACAAGTCTTATATTTTAGTCCAACTGCTAAAATTAAAATTCGTCAGTAAATAAAAATATACTATCACACAGATAACTGCAGAGATACCAGAAAATCTCTAGCAAAATGCTAGAAAGAACTCACCACTTTCCACACTCAAAGACTTGTTAGTAAGCATGACAGCATCCATCAAGCCATATCAAGTAGAAATGCCACCCTACAATGCACCAGGGCCATGTGCTAACCAGGCAGGCAAGTCTCCATCGCATAGGTGATCTGACCCTACGGCGAGGAGATGAATGTGGGGTGTGTTCGCCCTCCTCTCTGGAGCTGAACTGTGCTTTGCCACTAATAGAGATCTAAGCTCAGGACACACAGGTGATTACCTACACTCTCAGAGGTCATGCCAGGGTCATGAGCATGGCGGGAAAAACACTGTCAGACGGACCGGCCGGGTAGCTTTGTAATTACCCATGAGGCTACAGCAGTGGCGGAGATGCTGCATTGAGGGATGTTGAAAGCAGCATCCGACGACCTCTCTGATTGGGGTTAACAAGGGGCTGATTTGCATAAAGGGAGTGGTTTGATTAGTAGTTTTGTGTGCATGCTTGGATTCTTGGAAACAAGAGGATGGCTGTGAAATGAACCAGCAATTGTGAGATTGTGTTTGGTAGCGTCTTGTAAGGTCTGGGATTTTGAGGAGGCCGGTCAAGTTCTTTGTACACAGGGGGCACTGCTGTGATGGATGAGAAAAGAGCCTTCAGTTAAAGCTAACTGTTGACTGGGATGTCAATGTGTGATTGATTCTTTGGCAAAAAAAATTGTACGGGTCATTATTTTAATAACTATCAGTCACATGCAAACTACACAAATGAAGCTTAATGCCTTTGAATGCAACTAAAAGCCCGGATCGAAGTGGAAATGTCTAGTGGTGCTCACTTATGAGATGCACTCTTGGTATTCACAGAAATGTGTAATATTTATTCCAAATTTGAAAGTTGTTTTAAGTCTAATTTGAAATTTGAATTTGGTCTGAGATGCACTTTGTAAATTATGAAGTGTGATTTAAAACACTTTAAATGTGTCAATTCACTACTGGTTTCAGATTTCCAACTAGCTTAAAATCAAAGACTATAGAATACACAAGACATGTCACTTGTATAGTTTTGAATGGGAAAAGTGTAATGGTCAATACGGCAAATGAAGCCCCGCCTTCTAGTACAATAGCCAATCAGCGATAGCTATAGGGGAATTAGCAACCTATGTCACACATGACATCACATGGGTTCAACCGCGGATACTGGTTGCAAAAAAAAAAAAAAAAAGACATTGCAATATGAAACAAGTCGTGTTTTGCGGTAGGATGCCAAATTCAAAACTCCATAAATTGAAAACTTAAATTTTATCATACACCACACTGCTTTTAACACCAACCGCAGACGTCTTTGGCTAACAGCCATCGAAAGGAGTGAGGACCTCGTTAAAAATGCTTAACTCTGCAGTTCTCAGGTTATATCAGGTAAGTTCACGCTATGCTAAATCATACACATAGTATCTTTCATGCATCTTGAATTTTTACAAAACAGTAATTCGAATACAAACATAAACTTCTGCAGATTTTGTGTGATTCAAATGTTTAGAAAAGAAAGTAAAGAGACATTTGTTGTTTAATCATGTCGTTGATTCCTAATATAAAACCTAATCGTAAGCTTGGCTAGCAATTTTGGAAAATTTGATGTTTCCCAATTCAGACAAAATGCCCGACCATACTGCATAAGAGATGTTTCAATAATAGCCGTTGACTGAAATGACTTGCCTTAAAGGCTCTTTGTTAAAATTTAATTAAGAACTGAATTGATATTCAAATCAATGTCTATCTGATTTGAAATGTGAGGATATGACATAACCTGTCATGAAAGAACAAAAAATTCTGTCTGAATGTAGGAAAGCTGTTGACTATCTGAGATAAATAAAAGTCTAAATAAATTCTTGGATCTATAAGGTTATTACCAACAGTGTTAGGTAAGTTACTTTAAAAAATTTAATAGATTACAAATTACTGAGTACTATTTGAAAATTTTAAAACTGATTACACTACTAATAACATAATGTAAAAAGTAATCAGATTACTAATTACTTTACTTTGAAGGTAATTTTAAAACATATAATATATACCTATAAAAATACAAAATAAACTGCAGCTCTTTCAATAATTTTATATTTACTGAAAAACATTACAATGGGTTGATCACAGCAGCTTGACATATTCAAAAGACCTAGAGATAGTTGGTCCAAAACTTAAAATTCTCTCATCATTCACTTGTTCCAAACCTTTTTTTAAAACACAAAATAAGAAATTTAGAAGAAAACTGCATACCCGTAACAATTGACATCCATAGTATGAAAAAGCCCTGCAGTGTTTTGGTGTTCTGGGTTTTTCTGAGGTAATTAGTCTACCTAAATGTGTATATTCCATACTAACTATGAAGATAATCGGTCAGTTCTTGTCACGTGACTCATAGCTTTCAACTGGGTGCGTCTGGAAAATTAAAGCACAATATGCACTCCCAATGCAACATGTGGACAGACCCGTAAGCAGCTACGACACTCTTCAAAAGCGATTCAAATCAATGTCTTTCTGATTTAAAATGTGAATAAAAGCAATTTTAATAACATCTGTTCTTAAATCTGATTTCCTTAAGGTTTTAAATTTGAAGAATTGCTTTAGAAATTAATATGGAATTGGTGTGAAATATGATTTTTAGGTTGGTTTAAAATTAAATTGTATGAGTATTCTGAACTCTAGGGGGTTGGGTTGGCAGACATGCAGTCTATGTTGCTTCCAATAAAAAATATTTTTTTTAGAACGGTATCTGCTATAATTTTGCATTTGACACACCTAGTCTGTAATCACTGCAAAGTGCAAAACAATTTCAGCGCTTTGGTCTATAATTCCATCAAAAATACAGTACACAAATTTCCTCAACATTTGTTATCCGATCAACACATGGCAGCATGCTTTGTCATTGTTGATCAAAAACAGAGTGGTCGTCCGCTCCCCACTCATTCCTCCAGGTGAATAAATGTTTTATCCTCTCCATCTACAGACAGAGGGCAGTCAGAGCAGCTCTGAGTGCTTATGAGAGCTCAACCTGTTATCTCAAAGTGAGTGAAGTCGCGTAGAGTGAAAGACAATGGAGCCATCAGCTAACGCACCCTGACAGGCCACCCTTCAGAAGAGTTAATAGACTCTGACCCAGTGTTTTAAAGTGTGTGTGCGACACAGAGAGAGACAGTGCCATCAGAACAGGACTGACACCTGCACTTCATCACTACAAACACACACACTGTCATGTATTATTCACTCTGGTGACCACTAGGACGGCATTCCCCTGACGGTCGCCGACCGCAGGGATGAGCGGATTAAACATTTAGCAGCGCATGACAAAATGGAACAGAATGAATAAATAAACTGAAATGGCCCCTGGATGCACAGTCAGCGTGTGCCATGCGCATACACCTATCCATGCCACGCAACTGCAGTGCTGTATCTAAAGTGACCCATCATGTCATACTGATAACAAAAGAAACAACAGCTATAAAACCGCTGCACTTGCTTTACAAAATGCAATAGGCTAAAGTGTGTGTGATGATTATTTCGCTATGGGAGCTAGAGTTGTGGTCAAGTTGCTTTGCTGTGAATACTAAATGGCAGACGACCTTGAATGGGGCAGACCTGTGAGCGGTTTATGTTGATGACATCAGACAGGGCAACAGAACCCCCTGCCGCCTCAGACCTCACCCATAACTGTCTGAAATGTTCCTTTCACCTTCTACTAATCACATGCTTCTCTGAAGGGACCCAATAATGCTGATCTTGTGGCCTAATCTTACCTTTAGAAGTTACTGCAGTGCTGAGAATGCAGTAAGGGATAGTTAACAGATTGCTACGCATTAAAGGATTTTAAATACATGACGTGAAGCCAAAGAACCATCCGATGTGAAGTGAAGATTTTTAAATGCTTTTCGCAGAGGCAGTCTTTAAAAAGCATTTATAATCATTTAATGAATGGCAAACTGTTGACTATCCTGCTCATTCCATGGTCATTTACCAAGTTATGGATTAGTTAAAACTAGTTTTGCTCTTTGCAGTGCAATATTTGACCACATTATTTTACAGTTACGACATATTACATCTCCCTGCATTGAATCTGTCACAGGCAGACAAAGAGAATGCGAGTATGTGTGTAATAGACATCCTGTGTCCTCTTGTAAATGACACGGGCATATCTAAAAGCTCAGAGTGTTAGCTACCTCTTCGCAAATATTTTTTTGTAAGAGTCATGTCTTTGAGATTAAATCGAGGAATGGTTACTATGGTTAGTACTAATGTTTGAAGGTAACACATTTATTTCGAACTGTGATCAAAGCTGACTGGAACATATCTGTGCATTGAACGATTTTATTGCACACTATCCAACCAATGAGAAACAATCATGCAAATAGTGCATACGTTTGCTTGGTATAGATACATTTTATTCCATGGTCTGATACACTGGAGTTAAAATTGACAACAAGCTGACTAATATTTCTATGTTAAGGCCAATCACCATAAATGACTGGATATTTTGATTGTTGTCGTTGTGAACAAGAAACAAATAAGACTAGATGTTGCATCTTGACTAATTATTGCTTGCCATGTAAGCAAAGCACATGATGTCATCGAATAGATGTAGTCTAGATGTTTCTGTCTAAACAAACCTAAAGGCAACATAATAAAGACAAGTTTATTATAGCTACAGCTTGATTTTTCAATTGAATAATTCTACCTTGCTACATCAATATCAATGTGTTTTATTAGAAGATTATTACTTTTAACTAGTCTGTATTACTCTCATTTCACATGTTAGAAAGCTGTGTAAGCAAGATCATCTGTGATTCTATTGGTCAACATCACAGATAGAAAAAAAGAGAAAAGAACAAAAATTTCTATCTGAATGTAAGAAAGCATTCCAGATATGGCATAAGTTGTTGACTATATCTGGGATTCAAAATCTAAACCAATTCTTGGATCTAAATGGTCATTACCAATAGTGTTGGGTAAGTTACTTTAAAAAAAGTAATGGATTATAAATAACTGACTACTACTGGAAAATTGCAATCTGATTACATTACTAATTACTTCATGTAAAAAGTAATCAGATTACTAATTACTTTATAGTTACTTTTAAAACATATAACATATACCTATAAAATACAAAATAAACTGCAGCTCTTTCAATAATTAAATATTTACTGAAAAACATTACAATGGGTTGATTACAGCAGCTTGACATTTTCAAAAGACTTAAAGAGATTTAAAATTCTCTCATCATTCACTTGTTCCAAACAGTTTTTTTTTTTTTTTAACACAAAAGAAGAAATTTAGAAGAAAACTGCATACCTGTAACCATTGACATCCATAGTATGAAAAAGCACTCAAGTGTTTGGATGTTCTGTGTTTGTCTGAGGTAATTAGTCTACCTAAATGTGTATATTCCAAACCAACTATAAAGACAATTGGTCAGTTCTTGTCACCTGACTAGCGTTTTTTTTAACTTGATGTGCCTGGAAAATAAGCGTGCGCAATATGCACTCCCAATATGATCTATGTGAGCAGACTCATAAGCAGCTTCGATTCCCTTCACAATCCGAATACCTTTACTCCAGATCCTGCACAACAATCCTGTTTAGGCTGAGTTGGGCCACCATGTTTTTGGGCACCGGTGTACTTCTTGGTGACAAGTATTGTCGTAGAATGCTTTCTATAGAAGTGCTTGAACAAGTCATAGACATAGACAGCATTTCACAAAAATATTTTGGATTTTACGCTCAATGAAATCAAAGTAATTTCTGTATTTCCACTTGAAGAAGCAACCTTGCTCAACAGCAACCATTTCAGATAGCGTTTTCCATGCTTAAATGCGCATGCCTATTAACTGAGTTTACATTGAGTTTAGTAACTGTAATCAGATTACACAAATTTAAAATGTAATTAGTGTAAAAAAATGTAATTAGAAAAAAGTAACATGTTATTGTGGAACATGTTACACCCAACTCTAATTACCAATGCACCCTATGTCAAATTGTGCTAAAATTAGACAAACATAGTCTAAAAAAAGAATTAAGTAGATTCAAACACAAACAGTTGAGTGACATGCCCGATATTAAGAAAAATTAATGATTGCATAAACATGTTTGAATTTTTGGTTGAGTGTTTCAATTTGACACCCAACACAAAATCTGGGTCCTGAAGCTAAACCAGTTGACAACTATAGGTTTGTGGCATGTTCACCAGTATGTGCTTGTGTGTGTATTTATGTGTGTAGGAGTCTGATATTTTGGGTGGGCATATGTGACCATGTGTGTTAGCATTAAGCGTGCATGCTGTTCTGTAGGTGTGTGTGGGGGTGTGTATTTGGGGGTGTATGTAATTGCGTGTCTTTGTGTCTGTGTGTGCGTGTGGGTGTGCGTCTATAATTGTGTGTGTCCTCCTTATCTGTTCTCCTCTCCTTCAGTTCATTGGCAGACTAGCGGAGCTCAAACTGTTCAGCTGCGACTGGTCCAAGCCCAGTAATTACAGCTTGTCAGAAAGAATTAATTTTCTCATTTCTCATAAAGATGTGTAAAAATTACCATGTTATTATACACCGACACTCTCCAGAGGCACACACCAAATTTAATTTAGAATTCTTCCCGCACATTAAATTAAATCCATAAATAAGAGTTTAGGCATTGGTAGGGAAGCATATGTTCGTTAGGCCGAGCAGGCTGCTCGGGCCTGCGCTAATGTCTATTGTAATGTTTTAATAGCTTGTGCCTTCTAAGCACCAATAAATTTATATGATCACAACAGGCGACGTTGAGCGCACGGCCAATTAGGAGTGCCGACACTGCCGCTGCTGCTGCTGTTGGCCTCAGGAGGAAGGAGAGGTGGGAAAACTGGAGAAGAGAGAGAGAGAGAGGAGAGAAAAAAAAAACAGACACAACTGCTGGACCACTGTCTGGATCGCTGAATGTTGGAAATATATCAACCAAAAATTATTTCACATGTATTTCTTTAAAAAAAAGAGGTTATTAAAAGATCATTCATTATATTGTTAAACATTATTTTGTAATTTTAAATTCTTTATATTTTAAGTGTCATTTATTGCTGTAATGGCACAGCAAAAATCAACAGAAAGAAATCAATCTAAAATGCTATACTGTAAATCCACAAATTTGACAGCTTGAAACACTTCCTGAAAATTTTCTTGACATGATGCTTTGTCATCTCCGTACTATACTACGAATAATATAGCGCTGGTTCACTTAAAAAGTACTAAGAACTGAACATAATAACACGAAGCAAACATTTACAGAGCATCCAAAGAAAATGCTGTGTGCTGAGCTACAGTAAATGTGCTAATTATATGTGCATATATGCAATGATATTTTTATGATGGAGCTTATAAAATATGTAAAGGAGTCAATATGGAGCCATAAATTCCTATGCTGAACACAAATGGAAGACTTGCAATTACTGTATTGAACTGTAATGGAGAAAAAAAAACAGCTCTTATGACAAGAAGAAAAAAATAATCGCACAACATGAAAATTCTGCAATTTTAGGAGTTTAAATGTGTTTGGAACTGGACTTGTTTTTTTCAGGGGTCTCAGTTTAGTTTGGTGTGCATCTAGGTTTAGATAGCTGTGTTTATATTTACAGTATTAAAATTAACCACTGAAACAAAGCAAATTTCACCAAACTTGCTAGGTGTTCATGTGAAAACAACAGCACACACTAATGGCCTGTTTCCACTGACTGGTACAGTTTGGTACGGGTCACCATTATCAGGCTTGCTTTTCCTCTGCCAAAAGGGTACCAATGGTAGGGTGTGGTGTACGACAGAAAGTTTCAGTTGACGTCACTCTCGCTCGAGGAAATGTCAAAGTAAAGCTGTACGGGTCGTTCACAAATCAGATGAGAAGCACTACTCACAAAACAGATGCTTTGCACACATAAGTACTTGTGTATAAATGTGCATTACTCATCTTCCTATGAACATGATTTGATTATAACTGCAGATCAATGACAGTGCGAAAATAGCCTACTGTAATGTCTGCAATTATTTAAAATAACTAAATAAATGCAACATATATCACTACATGCAGTCCCTCATCGTCTGATATGTTACTAATTACAGAAAAACTACACACAGCATATATTTAGTCCTTATTTGGGTTCAAAAACATCATGCAACATAAAGCCCAGTCAGTGCAAACCTCTCATCAGTATCTTTAATCTTCACCAGCACATGTAACCTCTTGTTAGAGAGAAATTCTGTCATTTCAAGTTCATAATAGTCCAAAAGGTGATGATAACAGTTAAACGTGGCAGTTTGTTTATGTTTTAGTTGCTGAAAGAATCATTTCCTCCTTTGTTTTTTCCGGCTTCTTCTTTGTTTTTTCGCACTTCACTCTCTCGTTAGTCTGTTTCTTTAGGATCGGATGCCAGAAGCACTTCCATAATCACGCACACAGTATTATCATCAGCTAAAGAAGTTCGTTATTTCAAAAATAGACACGCACGTGAGGGTAAAGGGTGCCCAAAAAGTGGTATGGTACGGTTCACTTTTAGGTACCTTTTGACAGTGGAAACGGCCACATAAAAGCGTACAGAACCGAACTGTACCATACCACTTAGTGGAGACGGGCCATAAAGTCACTTTCTAACTTAAAAATAAGCTAAATCTGTGTTATTTTGTCTTTTTGATCTCTTCCTTTTAATTGTTTTCTGTTGAATTTCTGTGAATATTTTAAGCCAATTTGTTCATGCATTACATATATATTAGGTAGCTAAAACTGTTTTACCAAACTGAAATCCTTTCAACTGCTTACCAAAATCACCAGAAAAATGGCAATAAATAAAAAG
Organism: Danio rerio; assembly: GCF_052040795.2. Classification (NCBI taxonomy): domain Eukaryota; kingdom Metazoa; phylum Chordata; class Actinopteri; order Cypriniformes; family Danionidae; genus Danio; species Danio rerio. Next base: position 17,663,008 of record NC_141024.2, read on the forward strand.
GGAAAAAAGAAAGAACAAACGAACCATCTGGGACTACTGTAAATCCTGTCAAAATTAGAATTATTTTTGATATTGGCAGGTAATCTGTCTATTCCAGACAACAAAAGTTAACCAGCTTTGATAAAAGTTTGCAGCCGTAAGTGAACAATGTTCTGTAAGTGGGTAGAGGCTTCAGTGTCATTTGGGACTGGGGACAGAGCCATGATTTCTGGATCATAGCACATTGTGTCATCCTCTATATCATGCATCTACAAATGGAAGGCAACATCAATCAGACATCTATTTATAGTGTGAATAAAAGAGAAATCTAACACTAATAAAAGTATTTGTCGCCTGCCAAAACTCCATGTACTTTACATGGATGCCCACTGAGAGAAATAAAGGGAGACAGGGAGGAGGTGGAGACGGTGAAAGAGACGCGCAGGAAGAGGGAAAGGACGGTTGGTTGGAGATGAAGGCAAAGGAACGGTGGATCCCTCTGCGTGGGGGCACAGGATGGCAGTCTCCCACTGGCACGCCGCATAGACAGTGGGTAGCCGTACGCAGACTCACACACAGTGGGCAGTGCCACAGTCAGAAAGACAGAAATAGACCGAACTCACACATACCGCCAACTGAGTCTCATAGGCTTCATGAAATATGACTACAAGCTGCGAGACAGCGGCCTCACTGACACACTCGAGCCCGTCTGTGATACGGTCCCGCACACACAGACATGTACTGCACACATATATGGCAAAGACGCCTACTAACAGCCCCATCCACCCACAAACACAGATGAACATACAAATAGCCCCCTCTCTATCTTCCATCTACACACACAAATTAGCCTCCTGATGGCATTTATTGGTGAGGTGAAGTGTGTAAGTTGTGCTGATAAAAATATGCTGTCCAAAGAGGCAGGAGGCAGCGGTTACTTTGTGATCAGAGCTTATTAATGTTTATTAATGAACTATTCAGTAACACGCCCACCACACATATGCCTTGTTTCCACTGAGCATTATGGTTTAACACAGTATAGTAGGGTTTGGTACGGATTGATCAGGGTTGCGCTTCCACTGTCAGTAGTACCATTACTTGGTGTGGTGTACACCATAGCAGCAATCAACATCGTTCTCTGAATTGTTCAAACAAAGCTGTCCTTAATTTATCTTTTACACACTCATTTCTCATACATTATTTCAAATTTTCACATGCAGGAACATGCGAATTGCCTATAAACAATAATGAAGGACCAACAGCACATCTTGTACTTGTTTTGCTGCATGTGGCTGTTTATTACAAGAAAACAACAAGTCTGTGTGTCGTCATTATATTTATTTTGGTGTCATGTTTTGGCTTTGTATTTATAAATGGCACTTTCTGTGTTGTTGTTTTGCTGCCTTTTTGTACATGTAAGTGGCAGTAGCTCTATGCTTTTGGTACCATACTGTTGTGTTAGGTACTCTTAAACCAGGGGTACACCACCCTGTTCCTGGAGATCTACCTTTCTGCAGATTTCAGTTGCAACCCATTTCAAACACACCTGCCTGTAATTAACAACTGCTGTTCAGGTCCTATTTAATTGGTTCATGTATGTTTTATTAGGGTTAGAGCTGAACTTTGGAGGAAGGTTGATCTCCAGGAACAGAGTTGAGCAGCCCTGCCTTAAAGGGTCACGAAACACCAAAACACATTTTTTGAGCTGTTGACAGTCGTATATGTGTCCCACACTGCTAAAAACACTATTAGGACACCTATATTTCACTAAAAAGTGTAAATTGGTTGTTTTTGCGTTATTTTAAGCAAATTCGTACTTCCTGTTTGAAACGAATTTTTGAAGCTGCGTCACGGTCATGACATAATAGCGTGTATTCCAGCGTGCAGACTGGGCGTCTGTGCCAGAGTGTGTCTTATTACGTCTTACAGTGTGTTGCATTAATGCATGAGTATGGCTTGGGTCAAACCAATCAGCGCACTCTATTGTGCAACTTCATTAATATTCATTACTATCACCGTGTTTTCAGGACAGAGACGCCACGTTGTGTTGGCAAAACAAGCGTGAAGTGTTGCTTTTATAGTTTGCTGCAGTTAAGTTTCGTTTTCATTTTCTCTCTGTGAGAGCTCAGACTCACGTGTGGATTACAGTGTACGCGACGCGCGACAACATTAACTTACGTGTCTAAGGAGGATTATTGTTTACCTGAGAGCTGTTCTCATCTGCAAACGCTGGGATCTGGAATCGTTTGTAGTCTCCTCTTCATAAAGACGCGGCTCTAGTTGCTGGTGATTGTCCTGTCTCTACAGATTTGGTAAGTGAGCGACCAGTGCTCTTTGTTTATTCAGTTTGTTCGTATCTAACAAACTATTGCACAGAGTGTAAACACGTTAGCACCACAACCAAACTTTAACCTCGTGTAGGGTTTTTACCGCATTTAGTGACCGGAATAACACGCGCGGCTTTCTGACACTACCTGTCGTGTGCATCTAAGTTTCTGGGAAATGCAGAGGGTTTTTTTCTCTCATTCGCCGTGCGGTATAAAACATTGCATGAAAAATACACGCTTAGAGCAGCTCCTCGAATCAAATATCTCGTGTGTCGCGAGGGGCATGAATGAATTCCCTGAATGAAAGAGCCAAACTGCAGTTAAAGTCCACTATTTAATAATTTGGCTAATAATTCGACTACAGATGTCCATGTAGGTTTAACACCATCACATTCTCCTGTATGTATGTGTGTGTGTGTGTGTGTATTTTGACTCTGAAACTCGCGCGTGCCCAAATCGACACTCCCACACCCTCCCACTTTAGTTCCTCCGACACTCCCCCCTAAACAGAGCTGGACACGCCCACTTTTCTGACTTTTTCCAAAGAAGAGGTGTGAAAACACCCTGCTGAAACGAGGGGGTTTCATGGCCCTTTAAACAAATGGTGTCAAAAGTGGTATGGTGTGGTTTGGTTTACTTTTACCTCTGACAATGGAAATTAACATACCCTACTGTACTGAACCATTCCGCCACAGCGGAATGAACCACCAACTTATCCAGCATATGTTTTACACAGCAGATGCCCTTCCAGCTGCAATCCAGTACTCTGAAACATTTACTGTATATACACTCATTACAGTATATACCTATACCGCGTGTCTTTTGACTGTGGAGGAAACCAAAGCACTCTCTCTGCGAACACGGGGAGAACATGCAAACTCCACACAAAAATGCACTCCACTGTGTCACCCTGGAAACTTTCAATGGTAGTGAAAATTATTTAAAAATGCATTAAAATAGATTCAAACTGAGAAATAATAAATAAAATATGTTTATTGTGTTGCATGGCAAGTTATGAACAGCATTGTGTTTATATGTTTCATAAGGATATAGTTTTATCTAGTTTTAATAGTGAAATACTTCGAGGTCAGAGTCATCATTGGAAAAGACCTACATATTGACAACTATCCTTGATGATGAATATGGCCATTTGCTCTGTATCCAGATCAGCAGAAAATCACAAGACAGACATAACTGCTATTCTTTGATTGCTGAAAGAAAATGGACTACGAGGATACATAATGTCGGTAATAATGACATAGACTAAAAATGCAAGCACTGAGAACGTTTGTAAAGGCCTTTTTCAGACGCACATTTTACATACCAGTCAGTCGTGTCGAGGCTCCTTGTTGTGAAAGAGTTTTGTCCTTGTATCTGCTTCTACCTGAACAAAACGAAAATGATAAGCCATCAACTGCTTGAAGAGGCTGTGTGATGGTGGAACAAAAATATTAAGCTGTGTTCTGCCTAGCTGGGTGTTGCCTTGAAACTATAATTTTGCTTTATTTAACAGAAGAACTTCTGGACCCCAAGATGGACATTGTGTAGACATTCTTGTCCATAAACAACTTGAAACACTCTTAATCCCCCTCACAGAACTTATCATTGCATCTGTAAATTGTATGGTACTTAAAATGTCACATCTAGAGTTTATGAGTGTAAGCATGCAGAATGGAGAGGATTCTCTAAGCTTTATCAGAACTCTTGGCAAGCTTGGATTCTCCTTAACAAACCCGGCGCTAAGTCTTATATCATCCTTCTTAGTACTGGATTGGTAAACCGTGTCATTTGTTAGTAGTTTTGGGAGATTTAGACCACTGTCCCCTTGCTAACAGATCAAACCAAATGAGATTTAGGAGATGCGGTTGTATATGTCTTTGCTGGAACATTGCAGGGACGTGCTGAAGAGACATGCTTGTATAGTCTGAGGGAACATTGGGATCTTTCATTACAAGAGCTGAGCCGCATTGTAAGTTTCTAATCTTGCACGCTTCCGTGTATAATCTGCCGAAAAAACTTGGATGTCATCATCCAAGTTTAGCGTGCAGCGTGAAGTCCACCCCGGAGGGGAAAATTGAACATGTTTGCATATCTAAAACTCATAACCTCTTACCTCTTTTAGGTCAGTCACGTAACTAAGATTCTTATGAATCAGGGCCAGTGATTTGTTTTAGTGTTTCAAATAACAGAAGTGAAATGATGTTCTACATTGCAACATTGTCATTCAGTGTAACATTCCAGATCTTGAACTTTTCAATATATTACTAAATATAAACAATATCACAAAATGTGTTATTTACTTGACATGTTCAAATAGCTTTTATTTTAAAAGACCAAGTCTTAATGCTTATCTTAAACAAAATTATCGAAATAACTAGAGGATGCTTGCCCCGATTATGTGGTTTGTTGAAGGATTAAAAAGGGTTCCCACTGGCCACTTCATAGTTGTAAAAAACTGATAGTTATCCAAAGTGTTGACATCATCAAAACCACATCGTTTCATGAAATGCCAAAATAATCGTTTTTTTATTATTTAAGTTTAATAAAAAAAAATAATATTAAAACAGAGATGTTGTCATTTTGTTGAACAACGGGCCCAGCTCACAATTTGACATACTGTAGCATGCAATATTTCCGCATTCAGGGAAATGTTTTTGTCATTCTGTGTGTTGTAGATTCTCTGTTACACAACATTTTCACCTATTACACTGATGGCTTTTTGTCATACTCTAACTGTAACTATCACTGTAACTCTAACAAACTTGTCGTAAACTTTAAATAAACAATCTTTTGGCTGGTTGTGTACATCCGTGGGTGCATACATTAGACTTGCATAAAAAAATCTGTTGAGGTTATAATGGTGTTTTGCAGTGCTCAAGGCCTACAGGTAGGAGTGTGTGCATGTTTGTTTATCTGTGTGTGAATGTGTATATCTGTCCTACAAATGTGTGAGTGTCAGTGTAGGGCCTCTGCTTAAAGCGCGGTCTTATTTACTCCTGACAGCCCATAAAGCCAGCCTGAGTGCCACGCTGATTGAAATCCCCTTTTGTGTGCTGGTCTTCAGTGATGTGGCTTTTCTCTCGCCCTCATCTCATGATGGAAGCCTGTACTGTTAATCTGAGAGTGGCCTCTGAAAGGACGAAATGAGTTCCTGGGCTGAATGCACTCTTTACCTCCTCTGTCTTCGTCTATTCAGACGTGGGGCGTGAGAGCTGGCGGCTAACACCTCCACAACAATACATGGCAAAGCAATGCAAACCTTCCTTACACAAACTATTCTGTCTCTAGGAGACTTGTTTTTTTCCCACATTATCTTCTTGCTCGCAAAATAGTACTAACGTCTACCATTATGGCACCTTACAGAAGATGTGCACTTGGATTGATGGAAGAGCATAACAGCAACAAAAAAAGCCAGAAAAGCTGATGCATGTGATTGAACAACTGTATTAGAACATCATGTCAATTATGCATAAAGTAAAATATTAAACTACAGGTAAATTTTTTAGGCAAATAAGGGGAACTGGTGCATGCAATGACAAATTGTACTCCTACAACTTTTTTCAATGTACTAAAATTCAGGTATTTTCATGGTACTCGCATTGTATATGTGCTTTTTTTGTGTGTGTGCTTGACATAAAGCAGTTAATAGGAGATAACACTCAACAGATATTAACTGAACTTACATTAAACGCAAACTGCTTTTAATATGGAAAACGTTTCCGTGAGATATAATTTACAGTAGTACTACAGTACTATTACTGTTATTGAGGTGGAATGCTAACAACTTTGCTTTTTAAGTTAGCATTCAGTTACTAAAATGTTTCTCTGAATTTGAAAAATCCATTGGTAACTGTCGTAAAACATATTTCTGGTACATATTCAAAAGAAAATCGTTTAGTCAGAGCTATGGATTAGCAGTTAGCACTCCAGCACTAATCATCTCCTATCAATATTGTTTGTATCATGGATGCTAACTGCTAGGCCTCTTTATTAACAATGTAAGAACTATCTTGAGCTTCATGTGTGAACTTTTAAGTAGGATACGTGCAGATTGGCAAACACCCAATACAACCAATTAGCAAAATTAGCCTGTGTCTGAAAGGAAACCTGGTTAAGCAGCTAAGAAGCTTGCGTATCGATGGACTCTATTAGAGACAGAAGAAGAATAAGATCTCATTGTTGTTGGGGTGGAATTCCCCTCTGAGGCGAGATAAGTCGGGTCCTTTGTTCTCTGGCCTCTGTGATAGAACACTTATATAATGCAGTCATAGAAAATGGGGACGACGTCAGGCCGCAAAGCGAAGTGAGCCTGTGGCCTGTTTATTTTTTTTTTTTAGGAATGGAAGATGAAAAATGAAAGATGAAGGAATTGAGTTGAAGATAGAGAGAGATCATACAATCATTGTCTTACATAAGGCCCAGAAAGGACGTGTGAAACAGAGCATCATGGACCTTCTGCTTAGATCAAGAGATCAGGAAACTTGACAGGAGAAGATAACTCCAAACAGTTTTGTGATTCGCTCAAAGTCAGACACCGAAGATGCTAATTAATTACTTTAAGGACTGTTGACTGAACTAAATAAAGGGTTTCCCCTATTCACACTAACAGTTTTTTAATTGCTGAAGGTCAAAGGTTGCTGCTCTGTTGACATTAATGTGTGGGTTTAGCATTAATTGGTTAAATAAAGTTCATTTTAAATACATATTATAACTTCATTAAAACTTAATGTTGAAGTCAGTTTAATGGAATCTAAATTCAATTGATTTGCAATGTAATTAGATTAAATGCATACCTTAAGGAAGCAACTAATCTTTGTGACCAGAAGAATGTATTATTGCAGGCAATATTTGAAAGTCTGCATGATGCAAAATAAGTTAATCTACATGGAACTAGTACACACAAGATCATTGTCTTTACACAATTAAGTTGTTTCCTGTTTTGCAGGTCACATACAGGAAATGAATGGGGAGGAAATCAAAGAAAGACGGAGGAGGAAAATGAGAGATCCCTCTCCTGACTCGGTGTGACTGTGAGGTTCAGACTCTGGAGTAAGCAACACAAAGAGATTAACCTATTTACATCTGTTACTTACTCTAATGGCTTTTTGTACAGCTAATTTCAGCCATCTGCGTTCTCTCGAAAGACTTTGTCACACAAAACTAATAAAAGTCATCTGGTGCACAAAATTAGAGAACACAGAACTGTACAGAAAGGAAGATGGACTCAAAGACACTAGAGTACACACACACACACACACACACACACACACAGATCATGCAGCTGGACATATGACTGGGCATGCATTCCCTGACATAAATGAATCACATGCTTAGTGAATGACTGACAAACACATATTAAGATTCTAATGCAGATTCTCAAAGTTCAATTATGGACTCTGATGGACAGTAGACAAGAAGTACTGCAATTCAGAGGGGAGATTTTGCTTTTGAAAACCTATAAAACAAAAATTACAACATGCATTTGAGGGTAATTGAGGCTGTAAGTAGTGTAACTAATCATAATAAATCTAATTCTTTTGAAATCACAGAAAACGGCAAGCATTGGTTATATCTTGATTTTAATAAAACCTGCATGATTAGGGTGATATTTCATACTGCGTGAGTTTCTGCACTCTGCCACAAAGACTGTAAATAAATACACTTTCTATATTGACATCTATGAAGAAATTCTAAAGAGAGAGATTGGCCACTTTATTAGGTATACCGTGCTAGTACTCAGTTGAACCTCTTTTTCTTTTAAAATTGCTCCTAATGTCTATTTCACAGATTAAAATAAGATGTTAGAAACATCCTTCAGAGATTTTGGCACAAATTCATAAGAGCATCACACGGTTGCTGAAGATTTGTTGGCTACACATCCATGATGTGAATCTGATCCAGCACAAAGGTGCTCTATTAGATTGAAATCTGATCATTTTGGAAGCCATTTGAGTGTAGTGAACTCACTGTCATGATCAAGAAACCAGTTTAAGATGATTTAAGCTTTGTGACATGACATGGTTACTTCCTGGAAGTAGTTTTGACAAGATGTCATAAAGGGATGAATGTGGTCAACAATACCATTGATACAGGCCAGTTTGATATACAACCTCAATGTCACCCTACACAAACTCAACGGCAACTTTTTTTCAATTTTGAACTGTCCAATTCAAGAGTTTACACTTAGATATTGATTAATGCTATTAGGAGCCTGATGCTCCCGCTTGGTCAATAAGCATATAAGAGCAACCGAGATCAGGTATGTCTCCAGTGCCCCCCTGGTAAAGTGAGAAAAAGGAGAAGATAGGGTGGAAGAGGGGATTCTTCCAAAACAAAGATAAGGTAGCAGGGCGAAATCTATCTATTTATTATGTGCTTAAATCAATCTGATTGGGTTATTGCTGATTACGGATGAGAGGCCAGCCACGATTAATCATATCACATGCTCCTCTTGAAGTTAGTTTGTAAAACCTCCTTTAAGTATGGCCAGGTGTGAATCATATCTCCAAATTTGTGTTAATTGCTGCCTTTAGTGGCACCAGTGTGCTCTTCTGCTGCTGTAGCTCATCTGCTTCATTGTTTGCTTCTGCAGACCTAAGTCTTAAGCTGTGGTCACACTGAGTTTGAGCTTGCGAAATGCTGTAGTACGGTGCTGCGAAAAGGGCTGGATTTAAACAAGATGAGACACTTAAAAAGCGAGCGATTGGTCCATTTTTTAAATTTCAGTCCAGAGAGGTCATGTTTTGATCCTCGATTGGTCTAACGCAGTCAACTAATGTGATTTCACAGGTCAAAGCTCACCAAACTTGAACTTTCCAATGCAGCGAACTGCGTAACTTGTTTCCAGTCTGACACATTCGCTTGAGTATGAATGGAAGTCTATTGAGAGAAAAGTGCAGTGTGACCGCAGCTTTATTTATTGTTTATTTGAGCTCTGACATTTGCCATCAGAAAGACGTTTGCTCAAAGAGGTGCAATTTTTCTATTTTTATGGTTTATCAGCAGTTAATGAAAAATTCTGATCAGCCCAGCAGGCACAAAAAACACGATGAGCTCAGATTCACCTATCTGTCTCATCCTTAGAATAAACTTCAGCAGATTGCCTTGACCAACATATACTGTAAGTACATGCCTAATTAGACCTAGTCGATACCTTGCAACTGGCTGAAATAATGAAACATTTTCAAACTTTAACATTAATGTACCTCAAATGACCTCGAATGAGGCAGTCAATAGATTACTTACAATACACACATTATTCATTCTTTTTAAAAGACATTTCAACAAGCACAACCAGAAATGGTGTGGGTGGCCACAGAATCTGTGCATTGTGAATGTTGCCAACGTACAGTAGAATAATAAACTCATATTTTAATTAAGTGTGAAAAAAAATTAATTATCCATGAAAGTGTAAAACTACACAGTAAAAAAAAGAGAAAAGTTGCATTTAAAAACTGCTCACAGAGAAGAAACACAGAAGTTTGTGCTGACTGGCAGCAGGTGAGTGTGTGAACATGTCGGCCAGGGTTCAGGTTGAATGAGGCGGTGTTAGTCAGGACAGAGAGATGTAACGGGGGCAGCAGAACAGCTGTGAGGCGGGGAGAAGGGGGTGTCGGAAAGCACGTCCAACCAACCAATGATCTCGCTTTATTAAATTAATAAAGCTCATCTTAGCACGCCTGAACACACCAGCAGAATGACACCAAATCTCACTGTTTTAATCACATTACGTACGGGCCAGCTCATTAGCTGCACAGGCTACTGGGTTCATATGCAGTGCACAGGATTACAAACACTCACACACACACACACCCACACAAGTGCTAATGGCTACAGTTTGCATGTTACTCCTGCCCTCTACACAGATGTGCTTTTACTGAGATGCTATCATTTTTTAATAATTGATCGTGTTTTGTGACTTTGAGTGATTTTTGTGGCTCACCCTTGTGTCCCGGTCGCTCTGGAAAAGGCACGAACACACTCTGCATGCGTAAGGTCAGGGTCACACCTGCTTTCAGAAGTCAGGAGATAAACGACATTCGCTCCCTGCTCCTGGACGGACTTCTTGTAAAATGAGCTTCATCTCCTCTCATTCCCGAAGAGGTCTATCTGAATAAATGCTATAGGACCAATCTACCCTGCGGGGTTCAAGCGATGGTGTTTGTCCATCAGTGTGGTTTTGTGTGATGCCTATGAATAAATATTTCCATTTTCTAAGTCGTTTCCTCAGAATGGGAGTCAAAACGCAGCCAGACAATACAATCTAACATGCCAACGGTTTTACATATGGTAAAATAAATTGTGAAAAGGATGACCTAACACAACACAAAATCATCACCTGTTTGATGCTTCCATTTCATCACAACAGACAGTTCTGATGACTGTATGGACTGGTGCATTTTTCAAGACATCTCCTTTTACAGTGTGCTCCAAAAAACTAAGATTTGCAAAGATATGAGGATATATAATATAATATAATATAATATAATATAATATAATATAATATAATATAATATAATATAATATAATAAACTCTGACAGCCAGTAAGAACTAACCACGGTTAAAGTTATGGCTCTTGGTGTGAACGGGCGTCTACTTAGTTCATTTGAAGATTCAGTGTAATTGATTTTCCAGTCAGCGCTTCATGCTGAGCTCAAAAAGCTGAGATGTTTAGGCTGTGTTTAGTGGCCTCGGATCAGAAGCATAGTGAGTTCATGAGTTAGTAATGAGGAGGATAACACCCTGCTTTTGTCCACTCTTTACAAAGAACACATTAATGACATCGAGATAAACTGTGTCAGTGAACCGAGAAGTAGCAGACATAAATAGGCGATGTGAGAGGGAAAGTGATGAAGTTGGAAACAGAGGCAGGACGCCAGCGCTGTGATGGGGATCCATTAAGATCAGACCATCAGAACACACTCAAGGGTCACAGACTTTCGCTATATCATTAACCAAACAACTAAAATTACCCATTCACAGAGAACGCACATACGCATGCACACAAGGGCCCTGAACTGTCACTGTGTCGTTTACAGAAACACCATAATTAAACTTCTCAAAAACAAAGCACATACACTGTAATTACTCCCTCAACTGCCACACACTAAACCACGGGAGTCAGAGAAAACATGCTTTTGTGGAGCACAATAAGTGTGTATGTTTTCATTAATACACATATACACTTATGTATCTGTTAACATCATGCATCTTTAAATATACGCTTAAATCCAGTCCAAAACAAAAGATAATTAATGCTTGGCTGCAGTGCAAAGTGGAAAGGGTTATTGTAGTAGCTTTGAATACTTATTTGCTCAACATGTTTGTTTCTATGTTTGTTTATATAACTGCTATTTTCATTTATAGCACTTCATTGTCGCATCGATATTTAATAACTCTTGTTTAAATACACCATGAACAGCCGTTATGCTAATTGTTTTCTTTGTTCTCCATTTCCACCTGGGGATACTCATCCCAAGGCCTCTAGAGATTGTGCCGCACCATTGATGTGATCCAAGATTTGTGAAGAAGTGATGTCAACCATCAAGGACCTCAAGGACAACACATACTAAAAGGATGATGCCAAGCATAGAGGACTTCTAGAAGTCCCTATAATCCTTGACCAGGCCGTATCGTGAGCAGATGCTGTGGTGATCATGGAGGATGGGAGAGCATGATTCCTGAAAGACACCAGTGACAAACGAGTCTCCACATTGAGCTTGTGGGCCAGCCTGCACACCCACCGGTGGCCTACTCACACCTGAAGCTTCTCCACGATAGACATCCAGCGAGTTACAGCCTCCGGCGCCTAGACTGTAGCTCTGCAACAGAAGTTTGGCCAGAGGAGAGTCTGGTTTTTCTTAAGGGTTTTTTCTTCACTTTCGTCAATTGGTGAAGTTTGTTCCTCACCACTGTTGCCACTGGCTTGCTTGGTTTGGGACTTGTAGAGCTGCGCATCCATGGATTTGCTCTTCAGTGTTTGGACTTTCAGCATTTAAAATTACCCCACACTGAACTGAACTGAACTTCAACTTTAAAAACTGGACTGACACAGTTTCAATTCATTAGAACTTCCTTGTTAAGCTGCTTTGATACAATCAACATTGTAAAAGCGTTATAGAAATAAAGATGAATTGAACTGAATTTAATATTTTCTCACAATATTAGAACAATTATTAATATTTAAAACAGGAATTCAATTTAATTCGATTTATGTAGCAAGATGTCGAGTCTTTGTATTTCCTTCCTAGTGGAAGTCCAGACAAAAAATTTGTTGTAACATTTGTTGCAACAAACATATATTAAAACCTATAAACACTCCATAAAGTCATTAAAGGTTAGAGTATTTTGTGATCTGGGAATTTTGTACATGAAATGAGTCCAATTGTACTGTGTAGACACAAAATTAAAAGGTCAGAACAGATGTTTTAGGATATTGTGGGCTGTTGTGTTTACATTTAAATATGGCAAAAGGCATATTTGGCAGATAAAAGATACTCTATGAGAGTTTTAGGCTTCTCCTCTTGAAGTCTTAATCATTATATTAATGGTTTTCTTATATTTACACTTCTTATTCAGTTTTTGACTTTCAGTGAGGCAGGCAGATCTACAAGTCAACCTGAAGCACTTTATAATAACTCAAAACTTCTCATAGTGCTTCTACAACTGCTGCAAAATGCTACTGTACAAACAAGGGTGCCATGTTTGTGTGCGTTTGCGTGTTATCATGTGAGTTTCATCTATTGATTACGACAGACAGTGAATCCCCACTGGCTGTTAAGTGTGTGTGTGTATTTCTATGTGTGTGTGTTGCTTGTATTTTGGGCCCCCTTCTGTCTCCTCTGGTGAGGAAAAACCTCTGAATATGACAGGACATGAGGAGACCCGGCCATGGCAAAGGACACACACTGTGTGGAGAGGACAGACGCGCATGTACATAACAAACAAACACACGAACACACACACCACATCTGCGTCTGTTGGCATCCGGGTCTGTCCTGTGTCCGTCAGAGAGTGTGTGTGATTCTCAGAGACACATTTGTGTCAGCATGATCACAGAGTGTGCTTTTGTGTCTGTGGTCTCTCGGAGACACACACTGAGCTAACATTATTCTCTGGTTTCTGTGGCTTCTGAGGCCTTACACACTCAAACATCAAACCAACGGCCTTCACAACTTGAGGTTTTTCTGAAAAAAGCAGGGCGTTTATTCAGAAATGAAAGATGGAAGTGCATCTACTTGGATATATATTTGTATTATTTCAGACAAGACCCAATGGGAGAAAAGCTGTCGTCTCATTAATGACGGCTCATATGAAGGACAACTCGCTTCTGCCTTCAATCATTGCTAATGACCACTTCTGTAGCCTTATCACCCTTTATGCAATCTCACTTGCTGTTAATTGAATGACAATTAATGGCCTACTTCCCTTATCAGCTCCATGAGGGGGTTCTCATTAACCATGCTAATGAACTGACCAGTTCCTTATCAGCCACAGTTCAGCTAGCGGCTAACGGCTAATGGCTAATTGTTAACAACTCCACTCCAACTGTAGGCTGAGTGACAATTTCGCTTTATTATGAGTTACACAATGCTGAGATCAACAAAAATAAAATGAAAACAGCCCTGTGGTACAGTAAGGTCCTTGTTATGTGTTTCTGTTTAGCAATATTAATAAAACATATTATTAATGACCATAAAATCTATCTACGACCCTTACTATTATGACTTTCTTCACCTTTCGCTGCCTTCTTTAAACAATTTGGGTCAACTTTCCCCCCAGTTTGATGACAAACATAATGTTTCCCATATGAAACCAAATAAGTTCAAATGACACTGTGAAGAGCAATATGCTAACAACCAGCTCAAGATTAGCACAAATATCTGTGAGGTTTATAAAGGAGTCATCTTATTTTGATCAGTAACTACCAAACTGATAAGTATAAAAACACATAAATAAGCAGAAATGTATGCTGGGTAAACCATTTGTCTTATGATAACCTTTAATCGCCAGTCATTTTTTTCACTAAAAGGTCATAAAGTCCATCATGTTTGTCATCACTTACCATATCTCTGAACAGAAATTAATCCATTCCATGGAGCAAGGCCCTATACCTTACACACGCATTCATATAGCAACCCTGACCTGAGGCTTTCTGTCACACACGAAAATCCATTAGTTTCAGCTTCATACAAGCCAGCTTTACAATCAAACTATTTGTTCAGAGGCCTTCTCTGGTCATGCCTGTGGGAGGAATTAGTACAGTCCACATGTGGATGAAGAAACAATGCTTTTCAAATAAAACAGAGCTCAAGGAAAAGGATGAGGTTTTACAATCTCATGATGTTACAAGCAATAGCACGTATCCCCAAAATAAACACTTGTGAAGTCACATTCACAAATAAATTCACAGCACACAGAATCAAAAGACACAAAGAAAAGCGCCCTGACACACGTGCACGCACACAAGCTCATAAATGTGCCTCTAGTGGCTGAGTTCTCGGCAGTATAAACTAGTTTTTATCTGACACAGTTGCTTCCGTTCATCTGTGGTGTGGATGTGTCAATACACAATCGCCTGTGTCTTTTGTTCACAGGAAAACTTCCTCATTTACCAGCTCTCTCTCTCTTTCTTTCTCTCTTATTCTCACTCCCTCTGTCCCTCACTTCCTCTTTCTAATGGGTCTCAAAAGCTTCTGCACATTTCAGTACAGAAACAAACAATTTTATGTTTTACTAGTGTACATAGACACAATCCTGTGTATAAATATAAAAAGTAAAACTAAAATATTTTTTGTATTAACATATTCTATTGTCTAAATCTATATTGCTCTACATAAAGACTTAACAGAATCATTTTATGTATGATTCTGGCAAATGTATGAAAAAATGGGATTGTACACCTAATCCTAATATAAACTTAGTGTGCTTAAATATTAAATTGCAAGTATTGCGAGTAAATATGCACGAATGGCATAGTTTCTTTAAATACACATACTTAAGCACACTCTGTTAGAGTCACTTAAAAATGTATACTGGGTCTATTGTTTACTAAATCAGCATATAATGTACAATGGAAAAAGGTTTCACCACAATGCAAAAAAGGTAGCACTATTGTACAGTAGAATGTACTTCTTAAAGCACTAGTACTTTTTTTACTACTATTATCAATAAGTATTTATAAGGAAAGCGATCAGCAAACTGCAGTTAAAGTTGACAAATTAAAAATGAAACATCCGAAATGACATGAAACTACAGAGGAAACATGAATAGCGTGATGGCGCAATGACAATAACGAACAATGTGCTGTACATGTAAAACGGGATCATGAAAGGAACATTCAAAAAGCAACTCATGTAAACACCTTAATCACATTAATCATATCATTGTCTTATTCAGATTAAGGCAAATAATTTGATTACCGATGTCTATGTTAATGTATTCACTGTGTGTTTTCTCTAAAATCAGCTTATATTCAAGGCAGTTTGACAAAACTACAGGTTCTGGAATGTCCAACTGTATGATGTATGTGGATAAGCTCCACCTCCACAGAAGATTGATGCCCACTTCTACTTTACTGCCTGTTTGGCTCTGTAAATATGTGAAACGTCCAGCCAATCAGAGCAGTGGGTGTTTAGTTCTGAATCTACAGTTGGCCACACCCATTCAATAAGAGTCAAAAACAGCACTGAAAATAGTCAATTACTCAATTATGAGATTTTTGGATCTCAATATATTGAGAACATTATAAGTGGACCTCAGAGAAATGGTCATTCATAACCTCACAACCTAAAACAGGGGTTCCCAAACTTTTCAGTGCGCGACCCCCAAAATAACAATGCCAGTGACTCTCAACTCCCAAACTCCTCAAAGTTGGTTATAATTATACAAATGTTGCACGCACAATAGACCAATATAAATATGAGCATACTGACAACACAAAAAAGTGCAACAGTCAACAAGCATAGGCTCTCATTTTTATAGTCATTTATTAATTTGTATAATTTAATATTAACCTCAACTAAAGAGACTGGTGGACACTGGTGAATGATTTCAGCACATGTCTTTTCTTGGTTTAATTTTGAAGACGACCACTCATAGATCATTCTCAATGTTCAGTTGTGGCCTGTATTTATTTTTAATTTATTTGATTGCCATAAAGGTGTCAGAAAGTTTAACCTGGTGCTATAAAATCAACCTGCTGCAGCTGATGCTATTGCTGTGTTTTTAATCTAACGTAAACACTCACTCTTATGAAAAAATTAAACAAACTGAAAGGCTAATAGCTTTTTATTTGCATATTGCTGCTGCTTTATGTAACTATTAACTTGCGTAATTATTAATTTAAAAACTAAATCTTCAGATGGTTATGGATAAAACATGTTTCATGACCCAGACTTTGGAAACCACTGATCTAAAACATTAAAATAAACAAAATACAACATATTTCAGAGACTTTATGAACTACCAATCCAACATTACATGGTTTGAAATCCCTGGGATTGTGGGCTGTGAATTCATAGATCATGGTACAAAACATACATAAACAAACACAGAATATAATCCATGTAAACCCATCAGGTACAGTTAGGGACAGACCAAAAAGTTTCTGTAAGCTGGGCCAGGAAGTTAAAAAAAACATCTTAACATCTACATAAAAATAATGCAAAGAAACAAAGAAGTGCGGATGTATGAGCTTATCTCACAGTGTCTCACACTATGCAGATTACAGTTGGCAGTTTTAAACATCCAAACTCTATAATACAAAACATACACCTACTGTATTATACAATACAAAAAGATCCTGTTCAGACAGTAAACACTCACAACGCTCACCACTAAATATAAAAGCACTAAACTGGTTTTCAATTTAAATTCTTCAACAATTCAATCCCAGCAGCCCCTGTGAGACAGAAAGACAGGTCACTGACCGCCTCATCCATTCATTCCTCCATGCTGCCTGGTCAATATACCCTCAGAAGAGCGAGTGAGAAGACAAAGAAAACTAAAGGTATTGATTTGATGTCACAGTCAATTAGTATAGAAAAAAATCTTCAGATTTATGGAAGGAAAACATTCAGGAGAAAATTCTTTAGATCTATGGAAGAAAAAATTAAAGAGCATTTATGTTTAGGTGAAAGGCCTTTTATCATATAAAAAATACTTTATAATTAAAATGTAATGAAAAATATTTCCTTTGACCCAGACAAGGCTAAGAAGTAAAAAGTGGTGTCAATAGAACAGAATGATATTTTGTATAGTAAAAGACAACACTGTTGATGTATGAACTAATGAACTGAAGTACGGTCTTTCATGGCTGAGAAATTACTATAAACTGTAGTATATCATCTTTTCACTTTTGTGTGGTCTAATAGTTTCTGAACAGTCACACATTTACAGAGCAAAGGTGAAAAGAATGTCTTGTCACAACGAGCGCGCTGCTTCTGTGCCAGTGGTGTGAATGACACCTCCAAACACAAACACTTAAGACCCTATGAAAGCAAAAATAGTTTTATGTATTTTAGTCCACTTGTGCATGTCTACTGTATATGGTGCTTTGTTCCTAAAACACAGACATGTACATTTCAAATGCACTCTGAAAACATGATGCAAAACATTGATTAGTCATACAGTTATATGCAGATTTTCAACCAATCAACCAAAAGAGCATCTCTTTGAAATGACAACGCCTCACCCCCTAATGCAACCAACAAACAATAGAGAAGTACAAGAAATAAAGAGTCGCTATTTGGACTATATAAGAATAGCATGTAGATGACAGTTTCCTCTACTATGCATTTTAGCATCTATGTCACTGTTGCAGTGAGGTGGGAATCCTTAGCCTGATTTTACTCATGTATTCATTGTGAAAATTCCAAAACCTAATGGAAAGAACTTCTCAACTCCATCCGGAAAGGCAACTCCCAGACAATATTTAGGAAAACACATTTTTTTCTGAGGGGTATCCTCCATACTTTTTAATTTCACTTTTTCATTAATGTGCTTAAAGGCATAATTCACCAAAAAATGAAATGTCTGTCATCAATTACTGACTCTTACTACTGCTTACTGCTTACTACTCGATCCAAAACTGTTTAAATATCTTTCCTCTGTTGAATATGAGAGATATTTTGAAGAAGGGGATATTTTAAAGAAGTATTAAAGTAATGTTTTACTTTACTTAATGGAGCGTGTCCGAATGCACTTTGGCTATTTCAAAAACCGAAAAGTACAATTTGCGCCCCGGCACATGGTCTAACAAGATTGTGCTTTTTCTCTAAATGAGTTATGAGTGTGTTTTGAGAATAACATGCATTAAACCAATCAGAGACTCATCTGCCTTTAAGAGTTGTCACACCATGGCACGTTTGCTATTTACATGCCACTTTGTTAGTGGAAAAACTGAATGCTTTATTAGCGAGAAAACAGTTAAACAGACCATCTGCAGCAAGAGGACAAAAAACGAGCCTCCTCCATTCGGCCTCTCTACTTTCTCTTTACTTTACTTTTATTCTTTACTCATTAATTTTTCGTGGAGTAAGGAATCAGTGGAAACTCACACCACTGAAGACGTCCATTAGCCTACATATTTAATTTTGTTTGTTAAGCGTAAAGATTTGTTTCAAAATTATTTCTAAATTCAGTTCTAATTTCCAAAAATGAATAAATGAACAATAATAACAAAAAAACTGAGTTATGTGAAAACGCACATCCTATTCTTATGCCCATATGGTGATGCAAACATATCTAAAATCTGACAGGAGGACAAATCTAAACCTGTTTTTAATAAAATAAATATGCACATAATAAATAATACTACTAGTAATAATAACATTATACAGTTTGTCATGAATTAATGAAACTTTATGCCTGATTTTCAAGTATTGTCCGTTTTCTTTAAAGCTTATTTGAGCTTTATATAAACAAAAGTGATTTGACTTGTCTTGACCTGACCTTACATGGCCTCATATGCTGCTGACCTTTCAAAGACCAGCCAATGATTAGCAGACCATTTGCATTACCTATCGTTAAATGGGCAGTATGTGCATGAAAATCAAAACAAGATGGAAGAGATATTGACTGTAGATCCATCAAAGCAGTAACACAGTGTCATTCATTCATTCATTCATTCATTCATTCATTCATTCATTCATTTTCCTTTAACTTAGTCTCTTTATTTATCCGGGGTCACCACAACGGAATGAACAGCCAACTCACCTAGCACACTTTACACAGCGGATGTTCCAATTCACCTATAGCGCATGTCTTTGGACTGTGGGGGAAACCGGAACACCCGGAGGAAACCCACACGAACAAGGGGAGAACATGCAAACTCCACACAGATATGCCAACTGACCCAGCCGGGACTCAAACCAGCGACCTTCTCACTGTTTAGTGACAGTGCTAACCACTGAGTCGCCCTCGCCAAAAACATATGATGAGCAAAATAAATAAACAGTAAAATCCCTTTCCTGTGAACTTGAAACCCTGAACTTGTCGATTTCATAAAGCACCTGAGAGATGAGTAAAGCAGTAAAACAATGCTTCGTGGATAAAGAGATGGCTGATTCTGATGTGATTGTAAGAGCAACGGATCACGCTGGAGACTGAATCAATCTGCTTCCCTGCCACAGGGACACCTCTGCTTAATTATAACAGACACGCGCTCACACAGACAGCGCAAGAGGGCGAGAGATGGAAGGATAAGTGAGGCTGATATGGAGTGGGGTGACATAATAAGGAAGAACAGATGCTAAACTGCTCTACGGTCCTTCTTCGCAGCAAAAGAAGCTATAGCGGGTTGAATCTGACAAGCATTTGGGGGTGGGGGATCGTGGAGATAGATGAAATGGACTTCGTGTGGAAGGAGTGGTCATTACAGTAAATGATACTGACGGATGTGCGTCGGTAAGTGACCTGCTATGATCACAGTCAAGTACGTGTGCGTGAATCTATGTGCGCCCGTCAGCATATCGATGTGTTTGAGGGGTTCAGGGGCCGAAGGAAGATACTGTTATTTTACAGAAAGGACATGGCATGTCAGAGCGCATTAGACGAGGGTGGCGTGGGCTAAGCGCCGTCCCTCTGACAGGCAGCACAGGAGACACGGCATAATGAGGCAGGGCAGGGGCGCCTCTCTCCAGCCCGCGCCACTCAATTACCCAGCAGGCTTTTAGTGCCAGCGAGCTCCACTACAGCTAAATTACCCAGGGCCCTGTCTCCACTTAGAGCCCAGCCACTGTTTGAGCGGGTGGCTTTGTGACTGCCCGCACACACACTGGCTACTAAAAGGGTAATAAGGTCATTTGAATGCCGGAGCCATTAGGCTAATGCCACTCAAACGCACAAGTGTAAGGACGGAGAGAGTGAGACTGAGAGCGGGCGAAAAAAAGGCCACTCTTTTAGATCTAAGCAGGTCTTCTGTCCGGTTTTGTCAAGTGTCTGGATTTAAACGAGCTGCGTTTAAATCACAGAGGTAAATAATCGTGCCGGTTATGCTTGTGATGAAGCTAGGCTAGCGATGCTAGGGCTGCTTTTGACGTGTGAGGAGAGGATTGGCGCAAGTGTGGTTAGCTTGCACTTGCATGCACAGCCCTGGTCTCTGTCCATCACAGGAGGCCCTCAGCAAGACGGCGAGAGACTTTGGCCAGCGCTATTTAGTTCTGTTTATCACTGAGTAAACAGATCACGCACAAGCCAAAAGTGCTCACGTGTGAATCACTAATGCGCATACAACACACATGACACAGAACAAGTAGGGAAAGCTAATAAATAAACAATTGCATCACTTTAAAGTACAAGTTATCAGTATAGGTGCTAAATCCACTGGTGCATTTCAATTATATAATTTAAACGCTATTCTGTACTGCCTGAAGGCCAAAATACTTGTGTTTTTTATGTTAAATAGTGTTATGCAGATTTATCATCCTATGTGCACTCTGTATAGATTTTCCACTAGTTCTCATAATATCTGAAGAGAAAAACATTCTACAGAGTTCATGAAAGCTATTTAAAGTATACGTGTACTGCACGTACAAAAACATTATGATTTACATATGTTTGGGTTAATCAGGCACCAAATAATTTTTTACAAAATCGACCCTACTGTTTCCAATTGTGACATCAATATTTATATTGTAATCTAAAAAAAAAAATCTTTCCTTCCCCACTTAGTACACTGACCAAATGACCACACAGACGGACACACTCTTGTCTAAACCTTTTTTTGCATAAACAAAGCTGCGCTATGGTTCAAAAATAAAAATTAAAAACTTTATGGACAAACTAACATAGTGTATCATTAAAGCCTTTTTTAACAGGTTCAAGCACTCACAGAATCAACCGACAATTATTACAGAAAGAGAAAAGTGACTCTATAGACTTCAACCCTAACAGGATCTGACCATTTGGATCTGACCAAATAGGTGTTTTTTAGAGAGGGGTCTGGATGCAGACCTGGTGCAGTGGATTTTGAGCTACAGTACATCCAATGCTTTTTTAATGCACTCACCAAACCCCAGCCTTAACCCTACTCATCACAGTGACGTCACTAGCTTAATTTAGTGCATTCTGTCTGATATTCTGTCTGACATTGCATCACTGAGATATGCAGTGTCAGATTGCATCATCAAGGCTGCATCCAGATACTATGGAAACATTATGATTCTATTATGAATAAACAGCTACAGCATGTACAACAGGTTGCAAAGACAATAGACATATCTTTAGGAATTCACTAAGAATGATCTTTTGAGAATTCAATTCATTTCATTACGAAAAATTTGGAGGTACTTCAAAACCTTATAAAACCATAGAAAAAAACTGAATAACATCAATGTACATCAATAACCTGACATTAAACATTAACGCAACCTCCCACATTTACAAGTCAACAAGTATTCAGTGTCCGGAAAATGACTATATGCTTCAGTCTTAAATCAATACCTTTTGCATTCTGATTCATGTATTTAAATGGAAAACCAGACTAAAAACAAAAATTTTAATTTCAAGGTAGAAAAGCATGCAAAATACATTTAAATAAAAATGAAATCCAGATACTGTAAAACGAAAAAGAGCCATTCAGTAAATTCCAGCTACAATCCAATTCAGCTTTTTAAGAAATGTGTCCAGTTCATTTGAATCAAAATCAAAGGAAAGAGAATTCATTCTTAAACTGCAAAATTTCCTGTACTGTACTTTGAACAAAAATGGACAACTCTGCACCTACACTCACCAGCCACTTTATTGGGTACACCTGTCTAACTGTTTGTTAGTGCAAACTGCTTGTTAGTGCAACACATGACATCAACGCAATGCATTTAGACATGTAGACATGGTCAAGACGATCTGCTGCAGTTCAAACCGAGCATCAGAAAAGGGAAGAAAGGTGATTTAAGTGACTTTGAATGAGGCATGGTTGTTGGTGCCAGATGGGCTGGTCTGAGTATTTCAGAGACTGCTGATCTACTGGGATTTGCATGCACAATCATCTCTAGGGTGTACAGAGAATGGACCAAAAAGCAGAAAATACCCAGTGAGTTGCAGTTCTGTGGGCGCAAATGCGTTGTTGATGCCAGAGGTCAGGAGAGAATGGCCAGACTGGTTCCAGCTAATAGACAGACAACAGTAACTCAAACAACCACTAGTTAAGGCTAATTTATACTTCTGCGTCAAGCGTACGCATATGCTACAGCATGGCCTATGCATGGATGCATAGCCCTCACTCTGGCCTTTGGCATCGCACCTCTCAAAAAATGTAACTACACGTTGCAACAATGCATAGCACAAGCTTTGTGATTGGTCAGCTTGGTAGGATCTTTCACGGGAGTGTAGAGTCCCATGAAAGAGTTCTGAATGAAAAGTTTTTTTAATGTTTACCTTATGATTAAAGTTGTTGCACGCCCACCGGTTCCTGTCTCAAAGTTTGAGACCATTTGGAGGCATTCAGGAAAAATAAGACACCAGCGAAAAAACTCGACACAGAGAAACATAAACACCTCACTGCCAGCTAGCGTTTCAGAAGTGTTATTGTAGAGGAACAGAAACGCACAGAAGTATAAATGCACGGCTACGTGCAAGGCATGCAATGTGGGTCATGCAAATCACTCGACTCAGAAGTATAAACCAGTCTTTACAACCGAGGTTTGTAGACGAGCATCTCTGAACACACATGTCCAACCTTGAGGCAGATGGGCTTCAGCTGCAGAAGACCACATCGGGTGCCACTCCTGTCAGCTGAGAACAGGAAACTGAGGCTACAGTTCGCACAGGCTCACCAAAATTGGACAATAGAAGATTGGAAAAACATTGCCTTGTCTGATGAGTCTGGATTTCTGCTATGACATTTGGATGGTAGGCTCAGAATTTGGCTTCAACAACATGAAAGCATGGATCCATCCTGCCTTCTATCAACAGTTAAGGCTGCTGGTGGTGGTGTAATGGTGTGGGGGATATTTTTTTGGCCCACTTTGGGCCCATGAGTACCAATTGTGCATTGTGTCAACGCCACAGCCTACCTGACCATCCCTTTATGACCACAGTGTACTCATCTTCTGATGGCTACTTCCAGCAGGATAATGTGCCATGCCATAAAGCATGAATCAACTCAGACTAGTTTCATGAACATGACAATGAGTTCACTGTACTCAAATGGCCCACACAGTCACCAGAACTCAATCCAATAGAGCATCTTTGTGATGTGGTGGAACAGGGGATTCACATCATAGATGTGCAGCCGACAAATGTTTCATGTCAATATGAAGCAAAATCTTTGAGGAATATTTCCAGTACCTTGTTAAATCTAAGCCACAAAGGATTAAGGCAGTTCTGAAGGCAAAAGGAGACCCAACCTGATACTAGTAATGGGTACCTAATAAAGTGGCCGGTGAGTGTAGTTCACACTGTACAAACAAACTTGTGCCAACCAATGGAATCAAGCCAATCTGTATTACCCCTGTTGTGGTTGGTTGGCACTTCATTGAACAAATTGAACTGGTATTTGTCGAAATAGCAGTGAAATGTCTAAGAAGAAAAATACTATAACCTGGTGATATCAGTACCTGGTGTTTGACAATTGTAGGCTGTAAAATAAATACAATTATTCAGCGTGGTGA
Source organism: Danio rerio (assembly GCF_052040795.2). Lineage (NCBI taxonomy): Eukaryota > Metazoa > Chordata > Actinopteri > Cypriniformes > Danionidae > Danio > Danio rerio. Next base: position 17,687,427 of record NC_141024.2, read on the forward strand.
ATGAAACTGTTATGCCATCTAGACCTCCCCGGTACTGCCAGTTTCCCTGAAAATAATTCCACATAGTCATCAAACAATCAGAATCAAACTAATTAAACAACTCCGAAATAAAATGGCACTTAAGCTATGAGAAAGTATGATAAATTTGTGCCATTCCAAAATAAACAAACTGTTTAAAGCCTATGCAGTTTCCCAGGGCCTTCTCACACTATGCTATCCAAACCATGCCCAGGGCCAATTCCCGGATCATTTGAGAAGTGTGAGTGCTCTGAATCGAGTTCACTAGAGCGTGGTTCACTTAAGCTTTGGCACGGAACTTTTGTGTGTGACTGCAAAATGTGTCCGAAACTGAAAGCGAGAGGTGACTTTTAAGGGACTGTTTGCTATGGATTTATTAATCATTCTTAATGTCATCGTTTATTAAAGACACAAACCCCTCACTGCACGACAGCTGCACCTTCAGCTAACCTGAAAAATTCCTGCAGCACAAGGACTTTATGATTGTTTATGAACGTTAAAAGTGGCGGATCTGTTCGGCGAAATATTTGACTTCATGTCACTGCATATCAAATGACTAAAACGATATAACTAAAGAAATCTTCACTGTGCTGAGCGAAAGCGCTTACTGAACAGCACATCATCGATGAGGTAAGCTTGCCCAGGCCCGAATGTAATGTGAGTGCGGGCCGTCGGGGGAGACGGGAGGGGGGACAAGCGTGCTCTGGCTAGGTTAAATGCAACTGTACATAGTGTGAGTACGCCCTCACTGTGTGTAGCACCTACAGCTCTGCGGTTTCCAAAATTGGTCTCTGATCATTCGAGTTTGATAGTAATACAATTCTGTGCACATCTCTTTGTGCTATTATTGAAGGTCGGGGCAATATTTGAAATCCATGTACAGTAAAAAGAAAAAGAAACATTCAGTAAACTCCACTTACAATCCAATTTAGCTTTAGTGTGTCCAGTTCATTTGAATCAAAGTCATTATTGGAAACATAATTAATTCTTTGCAATTTTCCTGTACTTAGAACTAAAATGGAAAACTTTGGACCTACTGTAGTTCAGAACTGTGCCAACCGATGGAAACAAACAAATCAATAATACCCCTGTTGGATTTGGTCGACACTTCATTTAAATTGACTGAACATGTTGAACTGGTATCTGTCAGTTTGTGAAATGTCTGAAAACTGGCATACTATAATAGTGATATCACTTGTAGGCTGTAAAACAAATACAATAATTCAGCGTAGTGAACTGAAACTGTAAAGGCATCTAGACCTTCCTTATACTACTAGTTGCCTGCAAATATTTCCACACCTTAAAACAATCAACCAATCACAATCAAACTTAATTAAACAACTCTGAAGTAAAATGACACTTAAGTGATCAGAAAATGTGATTATAGGTGTCATTGCAAAATAGGCAAACTGTCCAAAGATCTGTCTAACACCTACAGCTCTGTGGTACCCAAAATTGGTCTCTGATCATTTAAGTTTGATCGTGACACAATTCCGCGCATATCTCTTTGTGCTATTATTGAAGGTCGGGGCAATATTTGATATGAATGATACATGATATGACCCCTTGAAGTCATTCAAAAGCAAATGCTACATCCCGTTCGAGCTCTAGCGCAACAGAAAACACTATAGATCGGGTTCTTTGTGAGCCACAGCGTGTTGTTGTGTGCATCTCTCTCTTAAGTGTGACACTGTGTGTGTGTAATAAGAGCTCTGTTAATTAAGTGGCTGTAGCGCTGTGCTCCTGGCTGGGAATGGATCAAACACGGGCGCTGGCCAGCGGGCTCCCCACCGCCACAGATGAAATGCACTGCAGACTTTAAAGACTTCCTGTCATTAGCCTAGACTCCGTCCACTGACTCGCTCCCTTGCTCACAGCCCAGACCTCCTCTGTTCCACCACAACAATGAGCACTGTCATAGCTCTGAAGAAAAAAAAACCCTGCAGTAACAAAAGAACTGGCCTTTTACCACACACAGAGAGGGCGAGAGAGAGAGAGAGAAAGAGAACAAAAGTGAATGGTTTAATTAATATCCAAATGCTCTGGCTCCACCTGGGGTGCATTAGTGGACCCTGGGCTTTCCGTACAAACACACACGCACACACTTTAGCGGCCACCTGACTGGATGTATGCGTGGTAAGTGTGTGTGAAGGATGGCTGAGGATCAAAGAGCATATTATTCTGCTCCACGTCTTGTTCCCCGTCTGAAACACTCACGGCCAATAACAACAGAGGACCGGTGTCCTTGTGCTTGTTACCCAGTGACAATGAGACCAACCCCTGGGCCAAGCTAGTCAATTATTTACCAACTCCTCATGCATGGGCACTTTAAAGCGCTGATATTGAAAACATTCCTCCCATTCCTGTTTTAATGTGATTTAATGTCCCCGTTACACAGACACTGATCCACGTTTTGTAAGTCGTGCACTGTCTCCGCCGCTGTCAATTCAGGTTAGCATCAAATCGTCTGCCGCGGTTCTGTTTCTCACCCTTACGCTTCACGTTAGCACTGTGCGCTGTGTGTCCACGCTTGACTGAACTTGTGCAGAGGCGACTAGGCTTCGGAAAAACAAAAGACAAGACAATTGGCAGTGCTATTCTTGACAGGCGTAGGAATGCTAATTAATCTGATTAGAATGAGACGATTAAATCCATGATGGGGGTTCATATTGCCAGGCACTCCGGTCCTGGCATGTGCTGGCAGAGTGATCGACCCAGATGAGACGCAAACTGACGTTCGGCGAGCAAAGCGGGGCTGTGAGTCTAGCTCTCTCGTTCAACAACTATTAAAAAGAGATGCTTAGTTGTTCGATGATGCCATTTGGATTTAAACTGTCTATCGCCCTTCCCAAAGTGTCTTGCGGTGCCCACCATGAACAAGCTCATTTGTCCATAGTCCACACCGCAAGGCTTATGTACATAAAAGGCACGCTAGTAGCAAGCAGACCACCCACTGGATATAATCAACGCTGCTTTCCATAGCACCCCCTCGGTCTGCTCTCGAGAGACCAGGCGCCTATGCCGCCCAGAGACCCAAATGAGAGCCACGGGTCATCCATCAGTAGAGCCTACAGCACGAGGGACTCGCATATGCCACACATCAGTCAATGTGTGTCCCCTCTGACAGTCACATATGAATGAAAGATGCTTAAACCTGCATAAATACTTGAACACTGACAAGAGTAGTGCTGGCCAATGTTAAGGCCTCACAAAAAAAATCCTCAGTGCCTTTTCATTTTCGTTTTCAAGATTCATTAATTTTTCCAGGCGTACACATTAAAAAATGAATGAGTGAGTTAAGCTAGTGTTTAAAATTACGTTTAAATCTGTCACTCAATTTAAAAATGTTAAATAAAATAATTAGATGACAAGCCAGTTGACTAATCAAATAAATTAAACTGATTAATGTTTGATGACCATCAAATGAAAACAAATCAAAGTCAGGTTTATTGTGGTAGAAAATGGTTTTATAAACACATTTTAAACAAAACATTGCATTTAATATTAACTATTATATGCACCATTATATATAATGATACAAATTATAAAATTTAAATCATAAACCTAAAAATTTAAGTTACCGCAATGTTGAACAACCAACTGCCATAACCAATAAATTGCTAAAACTAAATATATTTTACTTCACTCTTAAGAATAAAAGTGCTAAGAAGAATCAAACGGTGTTTTCATACTGATGCCACAAAAAAGCTTCTTTGGTTCCCAAATGACACTTTGTAAGTAATAAATTGTTAAATAAAGTAATAAGTAATAAATAATAGGTAATAAAAAGAATTATCTAAACAACTTTTTTTCCACTATAAAGAACCTTTTGTGGAAAAAAATGAGTATATCTTTATTCGTGGATAATAATAAAGAATCTTTATTTTTACAAATTTATACTAAAGTTATAATAGTGTTATGTATCAAATCTCAGGATGCCATGGCTAAATCCAAATTGTCTGTTTAGGGCTAATAATGTAGGCTTGACCCATAAGTGCAGACAGGTAAATGACCTGAGAGAAAGAGCTTAATGTTTTTGTCACAAAGGAGATGCTGACAAAGGAGTGCGGTAACAAATGCAGGATTTATTATAAAGAGAATGGTCAGGCAGGCAATGATTACAATGAGAAACAATGAGAAAACATGAGAAAACTGAGCATGCTGGAACAGCCGAAAGCCAAAGACCCTGTTTTATTTTGGAATCCTAGTGTTCCATTTCAGTATAGATAGACTGAAGCCGCAAAGGAGTATTTTTAAAACTGTGCAGGTTTTCAACTCCGCCATTAACATTTGCTGGTTGGGCTACAATGCATTCTGGGATACCTGTGCATCGCAAGATCTGCCAAGTCACTTCTCGATGCGTTCTCGACAAAGGGGCAGAGCAAGTACACATCCTGGAATTTTATTGGGACTTGACATGATGTGAACTTTGAATTGGAAAAGTTTTGCGACGGTTGATGACGTTTCACGAGAACACAAGAATGCAAGTACAGACAAGAATGCATATTGACCCACTTATATAAGATGGCTTTTAATACTTAGTTTTATCTGCACTATTGTTGTGTATATTTTATTATTTCTTTTGTTATTTTATTGCTTTTGTTGATTGTACAGTGATTGCTAGAAAGGCGCCTTTAAATAAAATGTATTATTATTATTATTGAGAAAAAGCCCCAGACTTTTAAAAACAGACGAACGGCTGTTCACAATCACACTTCTAGATTATTGTGTATTGAGTTCTCTGATTAGTCAAGCCCCTCTCATATGATCTTTACACAACCAGTAGACCATTTATTCCCAGTAAGTATAAATAGTTACATATCATGCATTTTACGCTCTATAGTGTCTCTATAGCATCTTTAATAGATCCGTAAACGATAAGTTTATTTGCTTCATGAGCAGCAATGTCAGAATGGCTATAACAGCATCAGGTGTTGCTGATAACATGTTGGTGTGTGTTTTCCACATGTGCATTAGAGAGAGAGAGACAGTAGAGCAAGTGCCTTTCTTAGATAAAGCAGCATAATTTTGCTGCAAAAAGACAGAATTAGTTAGCTGTTGCAAGCTGCAGCCAATCGGAATCAAGCATGCAATAACATTCAAGTTGAAAGTGAAACACTGATGTAAACCTTTCTAAAGATAACAATAAGCACTGCATTTCCTACTGCTTAAGGTTTGCAAATTTAAACTGTTCCATATATATATATATATATGTGCAGCTGATCTGTCCTCCTCCCCCTTTCCTTTAGTCTGTTCTTCAGTCTGATTGTTCACTTGTCCTCCAAATCGATGCATATTACTGCTCTCCTATAGTGAGTGCATTATGACACACTGTGGCTGGTCCACAGTGTCTGACAATTCAGCTCTCTCTCTCACACTGAGCAGCAGGAAGAGCTTTCATTAAAACCTTGCCAACTACTCTAAGTAGAGAGTGCGCCGCTGTTATTCCGGGCATATCTGCCCTGCTTGCAGGAAGCTGCAACTAGAAAGGTCAAGAACAAAAGGAGATGGGACAATCTCCAAAGGATAGTTAAATAAAGACAATATAAAGAGAGAGAAAGAGAGAGAGAGAGAGCAAGATAGTTAAAGATTATTGTGTATCCAAATGAGTGGGCATCTCAGGGTCTTCCATTGTGGTTGACGGCAGATGCGGTGCGTGTTTGCTCCTCAAACGGTCTGCTGTTTGCGGCCCATGTCCTTGGATGAGGAGTGCCCATTGTGGTGTTGTAATAGGGCTCAGCTGGCAACATTGATAATATGCTTACAATCATCACGTCCGTCAACATAAGATGGCCTACTTCTTGATGTGAGGGGTGCTGTATCATAGCTCTGCGATAAGCTCTGAAAAGAACTCAATTACAGGTAGGAGCAAAGGCCAAGTCCAGCCTAGATTCACTGGCCTGCTGTGCTCATTGTTTTTGCGAAATATTCAACAGTATCTGAAGTACACCAATCAATTATGACTGGAATTCGCCTTGCTGGAGAATGTTATTCGATGGAAAAAGACCTTGTCCGCGGTGACTGCGTTTAGTCAGATTTAATCATGAAACTGAGTTAGAACAATATCGTAACCCAGCCATGATCTTTCTCGCTGGAAATCCATGGGTGTGTAGAACAATCCGGCACCAATCCGGCTGTTCAAGGCTACTTCTCAAAGACTTATTGGACAACAGCTTTAGAAGAAACATTGCAAATAGAGAATGAGAGTGAATGATGACCAGCAGGTTGAAGTATACGCCGTTTTCCTCGTTTCAAAATGCAACAAATGAAATAGTTGAAATAGTTAACTAAAGTGTTTCTTAAACTGTGGGAACTACACACACATACACACACACACACACACACACACACACACACACACACACACACACACACACACACACACACACACACAGAGACACACAGAGACACACAGAGACACACAGAGACACACAGAGACACACAGAGACACACACACACACACACACACACACACACACACACACATACACACAAATACCTCTTTGGTCGTCATTTCCACCACAGTGTCACTAATATAATTTTGACTTCAATATTTCAGCAAGAAAGTTATGATGGAGAGTCATAAAATAATAATAATAATAATAATAATAATACAATTATACACTTTAATCAAATATTAAGACAAACACAAATACAACAACAACATTATTATGCATTCAAATACTTAAGAGCTTACAATGCACTTACCATTCTCTTGTATTTAGCAGTAGCACATAAAAACATTGGCTTCATAACCAAATCACAAGTCCTTAAAATAAAATAGAAGTTATAATTGTGACATTGCATAACAGGGATGAAATCTGGGGTTTAAAGAATACTTATGCACAATCTGGAAAGCTTAATATGCATTTGCATATATAAGAAAAAGAATAGCAATGACCTAATGCATCTGTCAACAATATCTAACATGAAAGAAAAAAGAGTTTAAAGTGAAAAAAATATATCTTGTGTTTACCAGGATGGCGTGATGAGGAACAAAAACAAAACAGACTTTGAGTCTGAAAGACTTGTAATTAAAAAAAGTGTCCATATGTAGAACAGCAGTGATTATCTTGTTTGTCTGCTTGTAGTTTCAAGAACAAGACCAGACAAGCAGTTTAGCAGTCAATCTCAGAGGCTTGTTTGAATTGACAGGCAAAAACCACAGTGATTTTAGAGACTGAGATTTAGAAATTGTTGACCCGGTTAACACCGGGAAGGGTATTAAAACTGAGAAGATTGCAATTGGGTTTATCTGACGTCAAGAAACATCGGAAAATCTGAAAAACAAGAGTGGTCTCATTCATGCTGTCACTAAAAAAAAAAAAAAGGGAAGCCATTCAATGTCTAAATGTCAAAGAAATAAATACATTTTGGGGTCACTGTATGTTAATTCATTGCTGTAATTCATGCAGTCATACACCTTTGAAAACCAGCATCTGTGCCACCATGTCAGCCTCTAAATCACTTTACTTTTGCCTCACGCAACACCCTATTTTCGTCACTTTTCCACTTTCAGGTGGACAGCTGTTTTTCTTCTTTACCATTAGCAACAGTCAACAGTAAATGGTTACCTTCCAAAGCCCCTGATTTCACAGTCTTTGTGCGTCTGTGCGTCATGCCACGAAAATAAAGCCCCTTTCTCTTTGCTCCGTACAGCATGGCATATTCCCTCAGCTTCCTACCCCGAGAAACACTTTACTGCATATTTTCAGCACGTCAGCGTACCGCACCTTTTGTGACACGAATGACGGAAATTATAATCTTTCAGTTAAATGTAGCTATCCGTCAAAAGACTCTTTACTTACACAAGAGGCTTATGATTGTTGTTTGCATTTGAATTATTACTACGTTGACTACTTTGACATAGTCACTTAATGTAAATAAAGAAATACAAAATGCCATCTAATTAAATTTGAATAATGACTGAATGAAAGTCATGCATTTATCAGCAAGCTATGGGCACATGCAAGCACATTTCTTCTCTCTGGTTTGTGCTACGCTTCAAAAATAAATCTATTATAATACAATACACTTCAATTAAAAGTTTTGAACAAGAAACTTTGATAAATTCTGTCTAAAGTGCTTATGGTAACAAAACCATAATTTCGAGTGTTAAATAGTTTTTTGTGCGTGTTCTTTTTTTTATAAAAGAAAAAAATCTTACATTTTTTACATTTAAGAGTACATTTTTTTTGCTTGTAACTGCTAGTTTGTTTTAGGTCAAAGGATCAATGAGAATGGATTTATGCTACACACCTGGGTGAATGTCATGAAACCTGTACAGACACATTTCACCATAATTCACAGAGGGAAACTGAAATATTTGTATAAGTAAAGCCTATTGACTATTATTCCATTCATTTATAGGCAAGAATATTTATTCGGCAAAACTACAATGAGCCATAGTGCTATGCCAAACAGAATTATATTATTTATTTAATTAAATCTACATACATTTTAAGCAATTGCAAGCATAATGTCCTGCAATACTGTTTAATGAATAAGTATTTTCGTTAACATATAATCAGTATATTAGTTACTGTATTACAACTTTTCCAAATTATATGATAAGTACAATCCCAAACCAGAAACAGTTGGGACAGTATGGAAAACGCAAATAAAAAAAGAAAGTACTGATTTCCAAACTTTACCTGTATTTTATTGCAGACAATATGAAGACAAAATATTTCATGTTTCAGTCTGGGCTCGGAGGCATCTGGGATGGACCACACAGGGAAAACATGTACTGTGGTCAGATGAATCAGTATTTGAGGTATTTTTTGGGAAAAATGTGCACTGTGTTCTGAGGACCAAAAAAGAAAAGGATAGTCCTGTTACCAGCAACAACTCCAAACGCTAGGGTCTGTCATTGTAAGGGGTTGTATCAGTGCGCTTGCCAAAAGCAACTTGCACTTCTGTGATGATGTCATTTATGCTTAAAAGTACATACAGATTTTGAAGCACAATTTGCTGCCTTCTTTTTCAGGGACACACATGCATACTTTAACAAGAAAATGCAAAACCACATTCTGCACAGATTACAAAGTCCTGGCTGCAGAGAATGAGGATACAGGTACTTGACTGGCCTGTCTGCAGTCCTGACCTTTATCCAATATTGAATGTGTGGTGCATTTTGAAGTCTTATACTGTTGCCCACTTTAAGAGTTTACAGGACAAAGGGGACTAAATTAGACCTAAAACTGTTAATCATTTGGTGTCTTGAGTTTCTAAATGTCTTTGTATTGTTGCCAAACCTTTTCACAACACAAGTGGTGCAAGTGGTAAATGCTTTACTGTTCCAGCTCTTTGGAAATGTGTTGCAAGAACCAAAATTAGATGTACATGTTTATTAGAAAAAAAAGAAAGAAACAATAAAAATAATGAGGAACACATTAAATAACATTTGTTATATTGTCTGTAATGGAATACAAGTCAATGTAAATTTAGAAATCGACTTTCTTTTTAATTTGCCATTTCCATACAGTCCCAACTTTTTCTGATTTGGGTTTGTATGTCACTGTGCAAACAAGCAAATAAATAAAACTGTTCTAAATATAGCTCTAAATTCAATAAAGCAAAATATGAATTTATTTTACAATTATGATTTTGGATATTCTTTTATAATAAGAATACATTTTGGACAACAAAATCTGAACTTATGAATGGTCAATCTGTCTGACCCTATGAGATTTTAAAGGATAACAAAATTCTACATTGTCATTTTTCAGCAGTATTATACACATTGTAAAACTATGTTCGGCATTTGACATCTGATTGAGCATTTGAACTTCGAAACACTGACATCAAACCCAACAAGCCTATTATAAAATAAATATAAAAGACATTCAATGGCATTTGATTTGGTCACTGTATGCCTCTAAATAGCTGTCATTCTGAATGCCCCATTATAAATTTGCACCCAGGCCGCCTCGCCCGGAGCCACAAGTTTCTAAAGTTTATGCTGAGGTCTTATCTGCAAGCAACAGATGGTTTAGTCTGTTTGATCTACCTTAAAACCACCTGTAAAGCATGTGATAAGGTGTGTTAGGGGAGAAAAGAGAAAACTTCTTGGCCTTACTCAACACAAGGGCCTCTTCTATTTGCCAAGACTTATTCAAAACCAAAGCATGTTGAATGTTTTTGGTCATGAAAACATTACACTTTAACTACTAAAACTGCAAAAAAGGCATCCTATCTTGCTCTCCATCTGCCCCTCGTTCTCTTTTACTCCATCAGAATCTCCTCTCTTCTTACTCTCTCTCTCTCTCACTTTCGTCTTCATAACAGGACATTTGCTCTCACTTACAGGCGGCAGTGCACTTCCTCTCAAGGGCAAGAGAGGTGTGAGAGAATGAAGTGCTCAGAAAGAGAGAGAGAGAGAGAGAGAGAGCACCGAAAGCATGCTGTTAGCACCCTGTGTCATAGTTTGCCTCCCCTTAGGCTTAATTTAGACTTCACACACATATTCAGATGTCAGTAGTTCGCAGAAGAAACAGAGGAACTTTTAACCCCAGCAAGGCCTCGTGTGACCGCACACAGGTAGAGGTTCACCGATGACCGCATGACTCCTTCATATCCGAGTAGCGGTGGGGCATATGGGGCAGACATTGCACAGACGTCGCACAGACGTTGCGTGGACGTTGCTGAATGAGTTCCCTTGTCATGGTGTTGTTATACAGCGTGATAACAGCATGACAGTTCGCACACTCACTGTGTTTATTAATGAGGCCCTCTTGAACAGGCCCTTATGACCTGCTGACACGCAGACATGCAGTCTCCAGAAATCCATTAATGTTGTCATAAACTTATAAGTTACCGAAAGGGTAACTTTGTACATCCTTTCATTTCTGACAGTGGAAATATCCTTGTAACTATAGTCAGAAAGAATACTTTTTATGTCATGAATTGGCTTGAGGAATGTGTTGAATAAATGGACGGTAATATTTATTTAGCAAGTGTACATACTAAATGGGTCAATTTTAATGATGTAATGACTGCAAAGTTAAATCAGCTTTGCAAAATTGCATAGAAATAAATTTTGAGAAATACAAGTAAATATTACTAAAAATGTTAACTGTTTACTATGTGTACTTGAATATCTATGCAACAACACTTACAGTTTTCTATTTCTCTTCAATGTAATTTAAACCTTTCCCAGTGTATTCATATAACAAATGAAAGGCAAAACCATCATCGTTCAGACACAATCAGTTTATGAAAAGTAGACAACTGCCAGGAACAGATTTTAAAGGGCCCCTACGATGAAAAAAATCTTTTGTAAGCTGTTTGGACAGAACTAATTAAGTAAGCAAGTGATGTGTATTTATATAGCGCATTTATCGTGTATGGCCATACACCCAAATCGCTTCACAATCTTGAGGGGGGTCTCTCAACACCACCACCAGTGTGCGGCATCCACTTAGATGATGCGTCGGCAGCCACAGGACAACGGCGCCAGTGCGTTCAACCCCACACAAGAGATAGGAGGAGTGGAGAGACAGAGATGGAGCAAATTCAGTGGATGGGGATGATTGGGAGGACGGTAAGAGCGGATGGAGGGATTTTGGTCAGGACACCTACTTTTTGCCATGGTGCCATGGAATTTTTAATGACCACAGAAAGTCAAGACCTCGGTTTATCTGAAAAGATGGACCCCACTGATAGTATAGTGTCCCCTTTACTTTACTAGGGCATTAGGACTCACAGAGACCGCAGGTTGGGTGCCCCCTGCTGGCCTCTCTAACACCACTTTCAACAGCAACCTAGTTTTCCCATGTGGTCTCCCGTCCAGGTACTGCAGTTTTAGACTGCAGGGTGATATGGTTATGCCTGTGTGTAGGAATAGTGTGCCCACAGTCATATTGGAATGATGTAAAGACAATAAGTCTCTCTTTTTTTAAATTTCCTGACGTTAAAATGGGATCCAAATCCCTTCCATTTTGAGGCCCACCACAATGTGACGTAGGAGTGTGGTTTCCCTGTCTACTGAATTGATTGACAGCCGGGTATTAACATGTCTCCCTAGTAACGCGTATATTCATATGTATTCATATCCTATATATTCAAGACAGGATGTGCGCAAAGCAACTTGGATTAAAAGATCTGTGGCGCTTGCTGTGATCATCAATCATCATCAAATGTGATCAAGGATGAGTTTTACAAGTTTAAAACGTTTTTAAATCAGTGCACGTTTGTAATGAATAATAGTGATTTTACTGTCTTTATGATCACCACAGCCGCATGTCAGTACAATTTTAAAAGAAGATGCTTCAAGCCCGGTTTGTGGACATTAAATTAGGTTTATTTTGTACATTAACATAACGGAGATCCGTACAGCAGTGGATATCAAAGTGTATCCTGTCACATTTGCCGTGCAAAAACAGTGCAGAGTTAAACACGCGCTGTGTGTGTGGCTGTGTGTGTGCATGAATTTTGTAATATCATTGTATGTGAATCGTCATTGTAAAAGGCTTGAATTAACTTCACAACAAATACATCAAATAATCATTGGGAAAGTTTTTACTGTAGTATTTCTCTCAAACATTACATGAGATCTGCTCCCATCATGTCTGTCACTGTGCTGTTTTTCTAACACAGCTGGAGACTGAGACACACTCTGACAGGCACGTGGGATCGGTGGGCGGGGAGAACTAGCATTAAAGACACAGGCAACAAAAACAGCTACAGTGTGTTCACAGTTTAAAATTCCAATATTCTGAAAGCTATAATAAATAACCTGATGGGTGTTTTAAGCTGAAACTTTACACAGACATTCTGGAGACACACAAGACTTATCTTAGATCTCGAAAAAGGGGTAAAACAGGTGTCCTTTAAAAAGTCTTTATAATAAGACAATAAAAACAGATCAACAAATTACAATATTTCACAAAAGGAACATTTACAGTTATGTAAAACTGTAAAATAGCTGCTTTTCTGTTGGTTTGTATACAATTCTATAACCACAGACACAAAAAAACTATTAATTGACGTTATTACAATTTAATTACTATGTAATAACTATGTTTACTTTTCAAAATTAAAATAATATTTCAACCAAAATGAAAATTCTGCCATTATTCACAATCATTCTCCACTTTCAAACCTGTTTGAACCTAGTTAACCACAGAGAAATAGACTATGAAGAAAGTTCCTACACTGGATGTCAATGGCTGCTTTTTCCAACATTCTTTAGAAGATCTTGTGTTGTGCTCAACGAAAAAAGAACCGCCTGAGTGTGTGAGTAAATGTTGAGGAAAGTTTCATTTTTGGGTGAACTATCCATTTAAAGCTGCCCAATTAATGCTTGTATCTTAAAATAAAATACATTTAATATATTAATACGTTTTTATGATTATTTAACATTAATTGTGCATTTTTGCTTTTCATAATTAAAAAGAAATCCCTGTTTTCTAGAACCATTATTTGATGAAAATGTTTTTATGTTTTTCTCATATTCACATTTAAAATGAGGGCTGAGAAAACTACACTCATAAAATTATCCAAATATTTAATAAGCAAACAAATGTGATGTTGGCTTTTCTAAACTTTTCTAAAATGACAGGTGTCAATTTCGAGCAAATGCAAAATTCCAAGTGCACATATGCTGCATGAATATAGTAAACAGTAGTATCTTTTCTCAAATTCTGCATACTATAAAGCCCAAGGCCACATTTACAGACCGCTTTCATTACATAAAAACGCACCAAGAAGATGTGGCTCTCACAAACACATTTATTTCCAGTCACAGCCCACTGTGATGATACGACATCAAGGAGCGCAAGTCCTCTTCAGCTGCGTGTCACTGCACAACTGGTTCAAGAGTGCAGGGTAATAGAGGGATGATCTGTATGATAAACACAGTTTGTAGGTGCTCGAAAACACTTTGTACACATCCATGCACGCAAACACACACAAAGGCATCAGGACAGAGTCAAATAACTCCCTCTATCAGATTCTCCCATCATATTCTGTGATTCTCTACTCTCTAAAGAGGCCTGCAAATAGACCCATCACAACTCCATAACCATCCAGCTCCCCGTCATCACAAACACAATCAAACACACACACTTCTTCTCAAAAAAGATTCACATTCATAGCTAAGAAACTCCTCTACACATATGCACACCAAGAAAAACAGCACGTAATGGGGAGAGTGCTACTGGTACATTCTGACAGCTGATCTTCTCAAAGTCATACGACCAATTGTTTATATAAAAAATAAACAAACAATAAGTGAATATATTTCCAATGTAATGATTCAATTAAAATGTAAATCATTTTGTTAACTCCACTTTAAAACATGAATTGCATAATAAATGTATTTTAAGTCAATTTAAAGTGGTTTAATATTTATTTCAAATTTCTTTTATAAGGTTTTTTACATGGAATATCAATTATAAACTTCATTTTATAATTATCCTTTCATGTCATTGCTAACACTACCCCAAATAAAAACTTTCCTCACTCAACACCCTATAACTTCCTGTTAAAAAAAAAAAAACTAAATAAATATAATTATTAAGTAAAATAAATAAACAAACAAATAAATGACAATTAATAAAAATATGTATTCATACATTACTGCTCAGCTTAAAAATCAAGAGTTAGCCAGAAGATAATCTAAAAAGAGGTGTCAAACTATTTCATGCAAGTAAACATTTGTTTAAGTTGTTTTTCAAGTAAAGACATGTTTTCACTTTAAGCATATGAGACGTCTTGCTAGTAAAGTAGCAAAAGCTTAAGCTTTTATACCATTACTGAAAAGTAATCCCAAAAATGGCCAGAAGTGGATTTGTATCCAGATCTGTGTCGAATGCATCTTTTAAAGTTTTAAATATTAAGGGGTTTAATTTTTAACATGTCCTCACAATTATCCACTAATTTTAGATAAATAACTTAATTCATTCATTCATTAATTTTCTTTTGCTTTTATGGGGCCGGGTCGTAGGGGCAGCAATCTCAAAAAGTAAATTAAAAGACTTTTTGAACAATATTTCAAAAAGAAATGAAATGTCACAAAATAGAACATCAATATTTATTTGTAATTATGTTTTATTGATAGGAACTACACAGGAGTCCTGCCTTTAGTATCAGAGAAGATTTAACATTACTTTTCCCAAAAGAGTTTAGCATGCAAACTTTCAGCAAAGGATGTTAACTAGAACAACACTATTAAAAAAAATTCAATAAAAAATTCTATCTATTAAAATCTAATATATATTGTATTTCTAATATACAATTTTACCAATAAAAATCTATTTCACTGACTAAAATGCATTTGAAAAAAAGATGTAATATGAAATATACATTTCTACATTTTAATTTCCATGTTTTAATAATTTATTTCGAACACTAGCTCTGCATAAACCCTATTAGGTTAACTAGACCAGTTCTTAAGGGAGCTACTATTGACTTTAAATTTATTATTATTATTATTATTATTATTATTATTAATATTATTCCAGTCAAGCTAAAAGAAAAAAAGCAGTTTTCCTTAAAAGAAAAATATGCAAATTGTGAAGAAGAAAATCTGGGAAATCTGTAATTTGGGAAATAAATGTATGTAAATAAAACTGTACTTAAATTACATAAGTTTGCTAATGCAAAAACCCTGAGCACAGTCTATTTGTATATCTGTTTTTTCCTTACCCCTAGGAGTTCCGTCCCACATATGGGATTTAGAATGTACAGAATTAAGAATGCAAATGCCCGAATTCCAAATCAATCTTTCAAATCGGCCAATCAGTCTTTCTAATTGAAACTTATTTTGTCGCTATGGAAACTAAAATGTAATAGTCTAAAGTTCTAAAGCCACTGAGATATTGTAAAATTACCAGAGAAAAGTATTAAATAACCAATTAATCAATCAATATGCATTATTTAATAAATTTTTCGAGCATATTCAGAAACAATATTAGGACAGAAGCAGATATCATCCCTTACAGGGATTGACTGGCTCCTTAAAACTGGGTGCCTTTACTTCCCTCCAGTAATACAGTCATAAAAGATTACCATCGACACTGGCTAACTACATCTTGGAATGGTGCTATTGTTTCATAAATGCAAAGGAAAGGAGTGCACACCACAATATTCATGATAAAATTAGAGAGTAGCCAGAACACGTCCACCAAGAACCACCCACTTCGTTTCTGGCCTGGATTGTGCTGCACTCAAACCATATGCAGTCATACAGGAGGTTGTGTTGCTGGCAAGGTTGCTGGACAGTGTGTATTCCCTCTCCTCCGCATGTGTGTAAGTGTGTGTGTGTGTGTGTTCTCTAGTGAGCAGATCCAGTGGGGGACGAGCAGAGGGGTGGAGTCAGGACGACCATCAAAAGGTCCATCCACAGTGGAGCTCATTATAGCCTGTACAATTCTCACTCAATCTTACATGGGCCAAATCATTCCCGAAATCCTCCGTTACCATACTGTCTCCCTCACACGCACACACGGTTTTAAAAAAGACATGTCAGAAGTAAACAAAGCCCGCGTCGGAGCACTAATTAAATAGATGAGCTGTATTAACATAACCTGAATGCCCTGGCCAATTCCACCCCCTTGTATTGCATCCTAACACACACACTCACATACACACACACACACACACATACACATCACATCCTTAATTTTTTTTTTTTTTGTTATGATCCGACCAGCGAGCGGCAATTGTTGGCCGGTGTAATTACCATTAGACCACGGCGGCTGGCTCTTTGATATGGTAATGAAGCTACAACCCCCCCTCACTGCCGCTTCCCCCCGACACACACTCTCCTCTTGTCTGACAATCTACTGAACATGAATTTCAAACAGCCTCCTCAGCACCTGACAAACGGGGCTGAGCTCTGCCGATGACCCACAATGCACTAGGGCACGGGGTGCCGGCGGAGGGAGGCAAGCGGAGGGCGAAGCAGGCGGGTGACACGGATGACGTTATTAGAACGAGGAGGAGGGGGATAAAGACACGTTCAAATGACAGGTTTGCAGCTTCTGGATTGGACTGGTCAGGTTGCAGCAAGAGTAGGGTCAAAACTACACTTTCAAATTTAGGACGTCTTCCCCAAGTCAGCTGATGCCGGTGATTTTGGCTAAATTGCACATCACTTAACCTAAATTCAGGAAGGTTACGGACTGCAACTTAATTGTCACATTTTGCGATTTTTTTTTTTTTTTGTCTTTATAGAAATAACTAACAATTTTGCTAAAGGAGCACATTTTAGAAGTTGCCACTTTCAATTTGCCAAAAATGATAAGGAGTGATATTGTTACGTATGAGATACATCCATTCTGAAAACGTAGCCTTATATATGTTTCTGGAGATTGCAAATTATGTAGCCAGAAGTACGTTTGGCTGCATTTCATTTTTAAAAAGAACGCTACTGTATGACGTGGTTTCTTTTCGCTCTTACCACCTGATCGCTGGCTTTCCCGCTGTTACCAGTTTGTCCAGTTAGCTTGCCATGTACATTGGTGGACTTAAGATTCAGAAAAAAGTTAGCCACGATGACGGAAAATCGGGTAAGACAAAAACGGAATCCAAAAACTTTTTTAAATAAACAAGTAAATAACAGAGTGATAATGTGGTAAAGTCTGAAAACATGGGAAAATCAGGTGAGGGCTTTTCGTTTTCTGGATTTTGCTTTTAAAATTGTCGGTTGGGTTTAGGGAAGGGGGTGGGGGGGTCAATTGATCCTTTTCAAAATACTATTGGTTGGGTTTAGGGAAGGAGGAGGGGGGTCAATCGATTGGTCAGTCAGTCTGCCAATCAGTCAGTCAAACAGTCAGTTGACAGCTGCCTTTGGTGGATTTGCGTGAGAACAGCAGGGGCAAATGGCGTGAGAGAAATTTGATATCTGAAAAAGCGCTCACAGCAGCCTCTGGTGGATTTTCGAAAACAAAATCTGCAAAAAAAAAAACATAGCTCCTAGGACGTATTTGGCGCTCTCCAGAAATGTATAGAAAGGTAAGTTTTCAGTATAGCCTAGTTTGGACACATTAATGAATGCACCAATAACCCAAGTCGCAAAAATCCTTAATCAGCTCAGCTCAAAAAAAAAAGAGCTATGCAAGCAAGAGCAAAAGCGTTTTGCTGAAACACTCGTATTTATGACCACTTAATGCACTGCAATTTATTCATAAAAATTTTCCACTATCGGACCAAATGGTTCTCTTTGCTTAAGTGTTCCATTCATGTCTGTTTCATGGATATGGTTTTATTTTCCATGGTGATGCTAATAACGGATCTCTCTGGAATGCAATACAAATGCGCAAGTCATTGCCTTGGTAATGCAAGATATGGACATTGATCAGATATTTACTTTAATAATATTTCTTTTGTTGAATAACAAAACAAATAAATAAATAGTGTGCTTCTGCTTAGCTAGCTATGGAGAAACTGGCAGCCAGGCAACAGATTGTTCACATTCAATGTCACATGCACATGCGCTCTACCAGTCCAGCAGAGTTTGTCATCTAATCATGCCTAGACTTCCGGGCCTAGAACAGGTTGTAATTGTCTTACAATATGACTTCCTACTTTGCCAATTAAAGCCTGACTTTCATACGAAAGCCAGGAAATTAAAAGAATCCACAGAGCCTTCATTCTCATATACAATACATAATGACATTAAATTAATGTATATACAAAGGTCAAGATAATGCTGAAGAACCTTTCAGTAGTGTAACGTCAATGTCTCATGCAAAGAAAAGGGATTAATTCAAACTATAGAGTCAGGTCTACAGTCTTAACTACATGTTATAACATAAAAGTGTTATAACAGTGTCATTTTAACTACCTCATTTATCAACATGATGCCAGTGAATGGCAAATATTCTGCAAACATAACCAGGGGATTATGATCAGATGCTTTCTTTACTGCTGCTTTCTCACCACTGTCATTGTGAGCACAGACTATTGGTGACTGATAAGGTTATTGATTTTAGGTGACACCTTGCTGCATGCCTCAATATATATATAAATGCCTGTATAATATCTCTATAATATTTTAATCTCTTAAATGTGTCCCTAGTTTCTCCCTAACGTGAATCAGATGAATTTTAAAGCCCTGGGCAAAATTGTAGGTCTAACCTTAGAAGCTTACAAAAAGTGATAGCATGAGTCTTCACAAAAAGCCATCTAATTTGAGGTGCCACTTATTTGTCATTATGCACCAAAGTTCCATACTTTGATCAAAAACTTGAATTCCAAGCCCAAGTGATGCCAAACATCAGAGAATAATGCCCTAATCAACTTTTTAGCTCTGATTGCACAAAACAAACAGCCATGTAGGAGCGAATGGCTAGCCTTTACTCACAGATACACAAACAAACAGACACACACACACACACATGCACACACAAACAAACACACAGCAGAGGGAGGCAGGGCGGATCAGAGGGGAGTCCAGATGGACGGAGAGAGCCTCAGTGTCCCCACACCCTCACGTGTCATATGTTGTCCCATCTGTACCATTGCGGCACGGCCCCCCAACCCTAGGGACGCACACACTGGCATATACGCACACAGGCATTCCATATCCCTCACCCTGGGTCTCCTGGGCATGACACAAACAAACTTCCAGCACCCATTGTGTTCACATGTGACCATTAGATCTGCGTACATCTCCCTGCCGTTTACAGACGCTTTGCTCTGGCTGTTCGAGACCTTTTGCGAGGATATCACCTCTGCCCTTCACTTCCAGCTCTCGGCCTATTTAACACTCCGCTGGAGCTCTCCACGCCACAGCGCTCTATTAAATATGCTCTTTGATACGGGCACACACTCTGCAAATGTACAGAGGACTACTTAGAGGTTAATTCCTTTTCAGCTATTCAATTGTTGATGAGAGCTCTCAATATGTTCAGTTTCAGAGCTCAGAAGGGAAAGTGAAGAGAGTCATTGAGCAACGCAACTAAAACATCTACATTAAAACAAATGTTAGTACAAAACACCAATGTATCTGGCATGTCTAAAGGCTCATTCTCATACGGGATGATTAAATGGGGCATATGTATGATGCTCTTGTGCTCTTGAAGGTGCAGTAGGGGATCTGCCAAAATGCTATTTGTTAGCATAATGTATTTGAAACACAGACCCCCCTGCAGTTCAAAGCCACGCCTCCTGAAATCACAAACACACACCATAAAGAAGACAGTAGACAACCCACTAGATCATGTCAGCCACCAGTTAGAAAACTTTATAGTACTTCATGATACAACAATTATGAATGAAAAACTGTAGTTTCAGTTGTGTAGCAAGCAAAACTTGTCATAATGTGCAATATTTTAGGTATGCAAGGATCGCTGGTCTAACTCTCTCATGCGTTTTGTCCTAAAGTGACTATGCTTAGTGCTAGGCCGGCAGGGTGCAGGAATTACATTTATTACTAAGCCGTACATGCTATTTCCGACCGAATATTCAAAGTATTAAACTTTTAAACATTCAAAGTAGCATCCCAGGTTGTTCACAACGTGAATATAAAACTTATTATAAGTATATTTAATATATAAAGCGCTATTTAATTATGTTTCGTTATTAAACTAAATAAAAATCTAGATTATGGATGCTGTAAAAGGTCCCTTAAGAAATTGAAAATCACATCACATCAGTCTTTCAACAGAAGATTTCAGTAGCTGAACAACACTTCCGTGAATATAGCCCATTCGTAAAATAACAAAATCTACTTCAGCTTTGCATGACTAAAATTGTTTTAAAACATTACCTGTCTAAAATAAATACTTCAGCCATGGTGTCATCCTTCCTCCAGCATACAAAAGTAACTTCAATATTGATTCAGGATTTTAAAAAGTTTTGATTCAGCATTTTTTTTAGCGCTTTCACTCTCTCTCTCTCGTGAACATGGCGGGCATGCACGCATAAACGCAGATCTGTGTGAACGGGTGTGCAGTTGCTCAAATCTACATTTGTTGACAGATCGCTTGGGCTACTTATCAGAATTTTGGGAATTGTCGGCCCGACAAATTTTAATTGGATGAACAATCACATCAAAATCGATCAGGTGTGATCAGTTTTGGCATGACAAATTGAGGATTCATTTTTTTAAATATTGTTACATTTCTCCCTAACCCTGTGATGAAATGGGACATCCAAAAGGATTTGAGTTTTAGATCATGTGCCCTGAACTGCTGCAGCAGGACAAAAGGTTAAGACTGGAGGCTCTTTAGTGCAGTAAGCGGTTTTGAAAACCGGTCTAGACACTGAAATAAAAGTGTTTTGAAGATTAATAAATGTGAAATGTTTACTGCTGGTGTCTGAGAACAAATATTCTGATGAAATCTAATATGCTATAAAGACATTACCAAAAAAAAAACATGTTCTGTGGCAGGGAATTACAATTAGATTGTTTAATAATTTGTTAAAGTGGCAAGCATGATAAACAGTGTGTTTCTCTCATAGTATCAAGTTTCACTTTTACTTTACTGCTGTATATTGTGTAGAGGACAAAGTTCAAGCCAAATGACAACATAAAAAAGAAAACGAAAGTTAAAATCAGGATGAGCATAAACGTGGGCAGGCTGCCAAAAAATGTTGTGGTTAGTGCCACCGCATGTAATCTATTTGTGTGCACAGCAAAAGCATAGTTGTTAAGGTATGCGTGTTAGAAAGTGTGCCAAATCAAGGTATTCATTCCTTATTATATATAGTTGAAATCCACATCCCTTACATTAACTCGGTTCACCGCTCGATTGTAAGCAATGCAACAAAATATATATAAAAAACCCTTTTAAAGAGTAATGTATTATGCTCAAGTACACTAAAAAATGAAATACTAGATGCCTTTTCCTGTTTGCTTCTTTAAAACCTTGAGCAGTTCCTTTATTGAATCAAAGCTGAAGTTCAGTCTACGGCTTCAAAAACCTGAAATGTTTTTCTTGCATGTAATGTAAACAGACAAAACTCCAGATTTTCACAATTGCTACCTAAACTACAAGCTATTAAATGTTTAATTGCACGGCTATAATCTCCGTTTGGAGAAAAAAAAACTGCATGGCGCCAACAGAAGTTCTGGTTGTGTTGCTGAGAACACAAGGGCTGTGAGATGAAAGGGAAACATATTCCGGGGGAGAATTCCAGGAGGCACTCAGGAGTTTACTTCTAAATGATCAGCAAGCATGTAACAATACCTCCCACTAATGGAGGTGTTTTGTTAGTTTTAATCCACCTAATTGGCCGGGGTTCAGTATTACAGGCGAAAAGCCGAGAATAATACTGCTACCTGTTCTCCTCCTCTCCTTCTGTTCATCTCAAGGAGAAGAAAGCCCAAAGGACTAGACATTACTTTAACCCACAGGAGGAGAAGATTCCCAGAGGGGGCAGGAGAACAAGGGGAGAGAGAGTGAGAGAGAGAAAGAGGGGTTTTCTCTCACCTGAGATAAATAGATCAGGTGATGTTTATGTATGATTCTCATTATCTAAAACTCTTGCATTCATAAAAGAGATCATATGCGCTGCCTGATTTGCAGAGGAATGCGCTTGAAAACCAATCAATATGTGGAATGAAGCAGGGGTATTAAAAGGAACTGTTCACTCAAAAGTAAAGAATATTATTTTTCCATGTCACTCTAAACCCATTTCATTGTTCGGCACAAAAGGAATATATTTTGAAGTGTGTTTATGCTTTAGTTCATCCATAGTTAAACCAAAAATGAACATTTACAATACTGTTGATGTACTAAGACTCAAACATTCAACATATAATTGGCATTTTCTACAGCAGAACGTTAAAGAAGAGCTGAAACCATGGTCCTTGGTGATTCATAAGTTGATTTCTATGAGCACTTTGGAAGAAAAAAAAAAACCCAAAACAAAGCAAACGATGAATTTAGTCTTTCAAAGACAACAGTAAAAATCCTGCTGACCGGCACTGAAATAACGTACTATGTTCAAGGTCTTGTCACTGAGTCACAAAAATGCTCTCCAAAACATTTAATGAGCATCAAAAACAGGTTACGCCATATTAAATGTTGTAGTTACATTATTCATAACCATTACTGTGGAAATAAAAGGCGCCTTGTTATTGCTGTATGACTGAGCATTGATTTAGCGTATTTGGATACTAGAATGCTGGAGAGCTCAGGTCATTGAAAAATCTCTCGCTTGGACTATTCCTCCATTTCTCCAGAGGCCTCTCTCGTCCTCTTCTGCCCTGTTCTAACACTCGGCGAACTGAAGCAATTACAAGCCTTGACGGCGAGCCCATATCATAAGGAATTGGATTGTATGTAGACGAGCTTTTGGTTGTTTATATGGAAATGCGATTGCCGTGTTGATTAGGGATCTCCGTCCATGCCCACGGCCTTCATCGCAGCGCCTCGCATGGGACGCCACAACCTACAAGACACACAAACGCATCGATGTAATTCACTCAAGAGCCTCATTTTTCATAATGAGTGCGTCTTTATGTGGCCTCTGCTGTTTTCACACACTGTGAGCAGTAATGACTGCGTATACATTCACAGACGCGCTTGCCGCAATTAGCCTGACCGTCGCTAAAGTAAGGGAGTTCAGGTACTGAAGAGAGCCGGAGTGGGGCAGGTCTATTGGGAGGGAGACGCAGGGAATACGGTGGCACTGGGCATATTGAGAGAGAGGCTCTGAAGGGAATTTGGGAGAGGAGTGTGGGACAATCTGTCACCTAATGACAGATGATGTGTTTCACTGAACATTGCGCAAAGAGAAGAGGACTTTTTGAAATCGAGTTGATTGGATCTGCGTTGGCTATAGTTGATCTCATAAGTTTAGTAGCACTGTATCGCGACAGCAGGACAAAACTAATTTTATTTAATTAATTTGTTTCGTGAATAAGCAACACACAACATCCTTAATCTTGGTTCATTTCCAGACACATAACAGCACAAATTAAAAAATAATAAATAGTAGTTAGTTATTAAACGTAGCAGTAAACAAATTAATTTGATTTGTAACCTGCTTTTGTCCAAAATTACAATTAATTTCATGTTTCATACCTGCCAGAAGTATATCAGGCTATAAATTCATGATATCTAATGAATTAGCTAATGTCAATGATTTAACGATTGTAGTGTAACCGCATGAAACGTTCTGTCGACAAATTGCATCCTAGTGTATCTGAGATTAGTTCTGCATAATAACTTACAAGAACCAAATATATCTGAACATGAATGTTAATCCAAAAATGAACCACTGCCTTTGGGTTGTGGACATTTGTTGTCTTCTAAGTCCACTTAAAGCGCTTACATAGTATTAGCCAAAGTTCTTGTGAATGAGCTGGGAAAATAAAAACATAAACAATATTTGACTCCCTATAGCACTGGTACAATATTCTTAAAGCAAGAATCCTTTCCTTTTATGTGTTTTTTAAATATTTAACATAATATATTAAAATATTTTTTACATTCTTCATTTCAGAAAAAAAAGGGACCGCTGTTCTCTTCAAGCCTTTGAAAAGGGAAACAAACTGTGACATTAGTTCAACACATGATTATTTCTTTTCAATCAAAATCTCTGAGTGAGCTAAGAATATTACAGTGTAAAGCACTGATACTGTGCAAATTAAAGAGAAATAAAGACATGCAATAAAACATGTTTTACATGACACAGGTCTGAAATGCACGAGTCTGGGATTGGAAAGACTTTAAAAACTTTTGAAATACAGTAAGAATGATATGTTCCCCAAAGCACATGCTGTCCATACATAGTGCACATTTGTATACATGGTTATTAAGGTTTAACAATAATTACAAAAAAAAGTTATACTACTTGCAGGTTATTGATTTAAAACATCTCAAATCCTCCTGTGATCCAACAATGAGAAATGAAGCACTGAAATCTGCATTTTAATTCAGTCCAGTCCATACCAGTCAACCTTTAGGTTGTAGCAGCAAACACATTTTGATCTGTTTGTTCATCTTTATTAATGACAGAATCTTTGGTGTCAAAAACATTTCTTGGTTCTACAAAGAACATCCACACAACCTTTTTATCCAACAAAAAGGTTCTATATATTGGAATAAATTTCTTTAGATTAAAAAATCCTCACGGTATGAAAAAAAGATTAATTTACAAACATTTCACTAAAATGTTCTTTAGAGAACCATAAAAGTTCTTCTATGGCTTTTGACACCTGTACGTAATTGCTTTTATTGCTGCTTGATTGTTAAACTTCAATAAGGAAGAGGCCAAAATCAAAAAGCCTATAACAGACTGTTTTTTTAAATATTTGACAACTTTCATCCTGCAGGGCAGACATGCAAGTGTTTGTATTTTTAGTCACTTACACTCTAAAAATGCTTAATTGTTTTAACCCAACATGGGAACAAACATATACAAAACCAACCAGTACAAATTTAGCCCAAAAGATTGGATTTGTCCACATTTTACCCGATTTGGTTAATAGCCCAGCATTTTAAAGTGTACTGTGCATAACCTCCAAAAAATTCTAGATGACTACAAAACGTTGTTCAAAAACTAATGTCCATTATCATCTCTCCAGTGCAGGAATCCAAAAACTTTCTTTAAAAAAAAACCTAGCTTAGATCTTTACAATGCCAGTCACTAATGTTTTTCATTTCTTTGCTTGTATTTACTTTATAAATACTGAGTGCGTTTACATGGACACCAATAATCTGATTTTAATATTATTAAGACAATACTCTGATTAAGTGATTTTTGATAACCTTAATCCGACTAAAGTCATAACTAAACAGAAATAAAATTAAGACCTGTGAAATATGCCAATTTTAGTTATTAAAAGGCAGTACAGAAATGTAAACACATTAATCAAACTATGTCTGTTGTGTCGGATTTTCGCCACATTTTGTGATAGGATAGTCTATACACACGGCTGTTTGACACTATTCTCTGCACCTACCGAGTCAGTGAAGGACCACAGACACCTTCATCGTGAAATGCGAAGGTTTTTTCTTATACAGCATGCAGTATCAAATTCCAAAACAACACGCTAGCAGTTCATACTCGCATCCAATATCTCGTTTGTTACAGGGACATGCATGAAATGTTCCTGAATGAAAGGAACTTACAAAAAGCAAGTCATGTATCATATTATTAATCATATTATTAATCATATTATTGTCTTTATCAGATTAAGGTAAATCATTCAATTACTGATGTCCATGTAAATGTAGTCTATGACAGAGTAAACAGGTACTTTGATAGATAGAACTAGAGACTTGACGTGTGCTGTACACACATACACTAACACAGTTGTACCTCTTCTCATCCCAAACACAAGCTCATCCACATCCTCCATCATGCCTGTAACTGTTTACAGAGCAGGACAAGTGTGTCCCCATAGCGATGAGCCAGTGGGGAAACTGAGGAGTCCCAGTGTTTAGAGTGCATGCAGGTGTTTCCAAAAGTAAAGAGGATACACACATAGACAAACAGATGCATACGGTGCATTCTTTAGACAGTCACTTTCCCTTTATGGATAAACACATAAACACTTCAGCTGTGTTTTCCAATAAAGGAAAGGAGGACGTTGCATCATGAGCGGAGGTCAAAAAGGTCACAACATCTAAAACAACTTTACGGCCCTACAACTTCCCTCTGCACTACATGATTTCCTGTCTGTGTGGGCTAAACACAGGCCGAACTTCCTTCAGATGCGCGCTGAGAGGAAGACAGGTCACAGGTCACACAAGCATACTCGTCCCTGCCCCACACACAGCTTGAACACGTTTGTGCAACAATATTTCACTGTTTAGACCACACAAAGAAAGCTACAGTCCCAGAAACATAAACCTTTATCAAGAGGCTGGTGACCTTTCAGTCCAGCCAGGATGTTGTTCAATGTGTAAATGTGTCAACTCGTCACCTACACAATACAGGTTCAAAGGGAAGTAGGATCTTTTGAAGAGAGATGAGATCGTGAGATATAAGTTTATTTTTAAAAACACTGTACATTCCAGACCTTTAGAAATAAATTTAGAAATCGGTCATCATTTAATCAGATTTATTTTTTTCCAATACTGTAGGAGTTTTTTTTCCCCTCTGTGTTGATAACCAAACACTTTCTGGTCCATACCACAACATGACAACTAGAATTGAAGTCTATACAGCTTGTATGTACATGTGTGTATATATATATATATATATATATATATATATATATATATATATATATATATATATATATATACACCCACCAAATTGATAAACAGCCGCACATTAACATGTCTCCGTAGTAACGCATATAATCATATCAACAAAACAGGATGTGTGCAAAGCAACTGGGATTAAAAGATCTGTTCAGCAATGTGATCATCAATCATCTTAAAATGTGATCAAGAATGAGTTTTACAAGTTTAAATAATTTTTAAATCAGTGCATGTTTGTAATGAATTACAGCGATCTTTCCGTCTTTATGATCACCACAGCCTCATGCCAGTACAATTATAAAAGAAGATGCTTCAATCATGGTTTGTGGACATTAAATCAGGTTTATTTTGCAAATTAACATACACAATATCCATACAGCAGTGGATATTAACATGTATGCTGTCACATTTGCAAAAACAGTGCAAAGTTAAACATGCACACAGAGTGTGTGTGTGTATGAGTGTGCTTGTCTGTAGCTATGTTTCCTATTGAATGAAAGACGTGCAAATAAAGCAGAGTTTCCATCTAACGAGTCAAAGGGAACAAAACAATTACTTTACGATTATCTGGCGCCAAATATCAACAGTAAAAACTAAATATGCTGCGGTAGGAGAAGCTGCGTGAATCTTTTCTTCATTTATTGACTTGCGCCTCAGACGGCAATCCTGACACGCAGTGAACACGTTTGTCATGGCATTTGAAGGCATGAGATGCGGAGGCGTCTTAGAATGACAAAAACAACGTTTTAGATGTTTTACAGTGTGCTCAGCCAGCTGGTTTGTCCATTCGCACACATTTTTATCATCACATGATCTCCTATAACAAAATCACATGGCCTTTTTTAATGCACATACTGGAATTTGTTCTGTAAAAGTGCAAATCTTTTCTTATCGAATAAAAAGTTTATCCTACTTAGTTTTGCGTTTATTTCTTGCGCATTTTCAAAATTTCAACCGGTTTTCAAACGGTTTTTCATGTGCATATCCAAAATGTGCATAAAAATAGCTGGATGGAAACATAGCTAGTGTGTGTGAACTTTGTAACAACATTGTGTGTGACTAATCGAAAGGCTTAAACTAATTCCACAACAAATACATCAAATAATCATTGGGAAGGTTCTTACTGTAGTATTTTTTACAAAATGTTACATTTGCTTCCTTCATGTCTGTCACTGAGCTGTTTATCTGACACAGCCAAGGCGGAGATTGAGGCACACTCTACCAGGCAAGTGAAAACGGTGGGTAGGGAGAACTAGCATTAAAAGGCACATGCAACAAAAACAGCTACAAGATGCTCAGAGCTGAAAATTACAAACTTCTGAAATAAAATAATCTGATGGGTGTTTTGAGCTGAAACTTTACAGACACATTCTGGAGACATTAAAGACTTACCTTAAATTTAGAAAAAGGTGTAAAATAGGTGCCCTTTAAACAATACTTGACCCAATAAATTAAATAAGTTAAAGAATAGGCAGAACTTTTCCTTCTCAAGAGTATTAGCAGCACATTTTAAGTTAATAAAGAAGATATTATATATACACATATACACGCCAAAGTGCCATATTCAAGTAAGAATCTGCATTGGCACCGTATAAAACAGTTTCTGACCAGTGGCCAGTAATAATTTTTAATTAATTATAATAATGCCATGATTTAGAGTGTGATTATGACATTATACGCATACCTCAAGGGGAAAGGATGATAAAATGATAAAATAATTTATGATTATGGCTCCTTTAAAAACACACACATTCCTGTCATTCTCCGAGCTTGGCTATCTTTCCTGGACAGTGTCAACAGAAAACCCATATGTCATTTAATATGAAGGTCTGCGAAGCATGCACTTGAGTGTATTTGACAGGAAAGAAAAAAAAACAATCTGATTTTAGGAGTGTGGCTGTTTCCAGTTGACTGCATCAGCAGCTGAGTAGCTCTGCAGTGACCCGTGTGTGTGTGTGTGTGTGTGTGTGTGTGTGTGTGTGTGTGTGTGTGTGTGTGTGTGTGGACAGGGTACAGGCTGCCCTCAGAGAAACGGTCATGGGGCAACTCTCAGCTGCCCTGCATTGTTGCTGCAAACACACAAAGCACACAGCCTGGCCCTCCAGCTGGCCCTGTGCCCCCTCCCTGTGGCCCTGTCCTCGCTCTCCATCTCAGTCTCTCTCTTTTTCTACTTCTCTTGCTCTCCATTTATTCTGATAACCATGACCCTGCTCTCTGTATAATCACTACACCTCCTCAACCGAAAAAAAGCCAACCAACTCATTGCGAGAACAAATGCAACCACGTTTTAGGGTGCAATTTTAATAGGTTACTGGAGTTCTGACTTCAGAAGACTGTAAACAAAAATAGATAAAAACATTTAAAGAGCTGATTGACCCCACAGTGAAAAATCCTCTTCATTTATTCACCCTTGTGTCATTAGAATTAATTAACTAGGTTCGTTTAAACCTAAGGTCCATAATCACGCAAAAAGTCTTGGAGTTATTTTTGACACTAAGTTTGACAAGCAAATAAATCCAGTCGTCAAAAGTGGTTTCTATCAATTAAGAAACATTGATAAACTAAAGTCTTTTCTGTCTTTTAAGGAGTTGAAAACTACCATCAACATTTTTTATTATGTCCAGATTGGCCTTCTGTATTCAGGAGTTTCACATGCTTCAATTGTACGCCTGTAGCTGGCTTAAAATGCAGCCGCTGGGCTTTTAACTGCAACAAAACAAAATTCTAGTCTCTCACCAGTTTTATCCTCCATTTAAAGGTTCCCAGTTCAATTTAGAATTCAAAACGAGTTATTGTCATTTGTTTTTAAAGGTTTGAATGGTCTGGCACCTACTTACATTGGTGAGCTTCTTAACTGGCATACTTCATTGAGGCCAATGAGGTCGGAAAACCTGTATCAGCTAGATGTTACCAAATCATGGTTAAAATCAAAAGGAGACAGGGTTTTTTCTGTCACGGCCCCTCATCTGTGAAATGATCTGCCTTTACATATCAGATCATTTTTTAAAAGACTCATTCAACAAAATCATCTTCTGTCTCTTGCTTTTGATTGTAATGAATTAATTTTAATTGGTTTTACATATTTTGTTTAAGTTATAAGTATAGATTTTGTATGTTGGTTGTTTTTTAAAAAGCTTTTTGGCCAACATTGTTATTTTTAAATGTGCACTATAAATAAATAAAAGAAACAAACAAACCCTCATGTCATTACAAACCAATGTTTGTGATCAATGCTTATACTGTATGTGCATAAATGGTAAAAGCGGTCCATCTCAAAATTGATTGAGCCTCTTCAGAAAAACATTTGAATTTATCTTCTGAATTGTTGAAGAACTAGATGAAGAGAGTTGAGATTACATATTTAATTTAAAATATTTTAATTTGTGTAAAATAGATTGAAAAATATGGAAAATAAAAATTTTCTAATAGATTTGGAATCGACTGTAGAAAACAATCTCCTCTTTATATGTACCAGACATTTTCTTATGGAACATATTACAAGACTCAATAAAATTAAAGTAAATAGAAATAGAATAGATACCGAATGACACAAAGGTCAATAAATTATGACATTTGTCATTTTGAGGTAAACTAATTTGACTTATATTAGAAATTTAATGTTTATGGAAACAAGGAAACCACTTGGTCCATTGGTCCAAAGGTTAGTCTAGTTATCCCATCATCAGTTGAATTTCCTCAGTAAATCAGTTTCAATTAAAGCTTATGTGCATGTTTTTATCTGCTAAAAATGATCAGATATTTAAAATTTTTGTGCATTCTAGTGTTTGTTATGTAATACCCTCAAATATGTAATATATAGAAAACAGAAACAATGTAAAGTAACAGTAGCTGTAAAAACTCCTTTTGCTCTCAATCTCAAAGGTTAAGATCCGAACTGAGCACTTACTGTAGTAAGTCTTTCTTAGGGCGCTACAATTGGCTGATGGCAGCTGTGGTGGCCTGGGATAGGGCACTTCATTGGCTGACTGCTATAGTGTAGCCATGGAAACTACTAGCCTATGATAACCATGATTAGAGGTGTCATGATGACAACAATACGGCACAGAGTGATAATGTGTCTTTGATGAGCACATCGCAGCCATTGTGAAAGAGTAATTGATTTGTTTACCAATACGACAGACTTTGCTTGTGTCGGGCGACAACAATGGGTGTCCTTGCACAAAAAAAAATAGGGGAAGAAAACGAGTAAAAATAGGAACTGACCTACAAAGGATGTGAAAGAGATGAGTGCTGCTCGTCTTCAGACCATAAACCCATTGGTGAGGAGCTGAACCCTGGGGATGAGAAACAGAGGAGAAAGGTGAACAAAAAAGAGGTGAGGAGGAGAGCATTAAAGAAATAGTTCCCCAAAAATGAAAATTAAAGATGACATACTAAAAGACTCTATTTGAGAATCATGGTGCAGCCACCAAATACTAATTAATTGCCATGTTTAATCTTTATATTTTGCCACTAGTCTTCAAACCACTAGATTTTACCCATGTAAATTTACATTTATTGTAAACTGTATCATTTAGCAGATGTCTTTATCTAATGTGACTAATAAATGAGAACAATAGGAGCAATCAAACAAGGAAAAGAGCAAGAGATATGTACTGTAAGTGCTTTGACAATTGTTAATGCAATGACAGTTATTTTAATTAGCTTTTATATATAATATAATAAAGTTTTAGCAGGAACACCTTTTGATTGATACATTTTAATAAGTACAGGTCAGCGTGTTGTTTTACTTAACCAATAAGTAGGCCCAGACGGAATCTGCGCTTGCAGAATTCCGCAGATTTTTAGCCCATCATTGATTCTGTTTATTTACTTGTGTAAATGTGTGTAAATTTATATTTATTCAGTTTTTAAAATAATTTCAGTATAATTATTGACTAATATAAAATGTTCATATAGCTTATATCCAATAGTTTTGTAAAGTAATATTTTCTGTCTTTTAGTAGATATATTATATAGAATTTATTTGTTTACCAATTAAACTGGATCTAATTGGATTTGCAATGTAAACATTAAATACAAGTTAAAAATGTATTACTTTTTAGTTCATATATAAAGGTTTTAGTTTTGATACTCCCAAAATCATTCCGTATAAATCCGCAGGTTTTTAACAAAAAGTTCTGCGCAGAAATAGCAAAAAATGCCTACAGATTCCGTCTGGCCCTACTAATAAGTGCATGAAAGCATGCCGTTTATTTTTTTTATATACATTAATATATCTGTAACACAAAAAGTTACTCCGATATAAGTTACAGAATTTGAAACATAGACATAAAATTTTTATATAAGATCAAATGAATCACCGTATGTTTGACCTATGAATTTTTAAGAATGTCCATACTGGTTTTTATGTTATATTTATATCACTGATGTCAAATACGATTTTCATAGAAACATATTTTCATGACAGGTCTGATCAACACAAAGTAATCTGATTACTTTCCAAGCTACTTTATTACAGCAAAATGTATATGCTATATTTATGGTGTTGCTTGTCCCATTTAGGAGATTAGCAGCCTCGTCTGCACTCGCTTTTAAATGGAAAGCATTGTGATAATGTATCTTTTGTGTATAAGTAAGAGGTTTTAAACATTACAATTCTTAAAATGTTTTAATCTAAAAGAAGACTTGATTTATAATGTAGTTTTGCTTGTAATGTAAATGCCTTTAGTTTTAACAATGTTTAGTGATTAGAATGTTTAATGTTATTCATTATAAAACAAGACAAATATTATATGTAAAAAAATATATGTCACAATGTTTACTTTTAGGTTAACTTTGTTTTTAAATTTTCTAAGATATTGAACAGCTGTGCAGATGCAGAATCGAATAGATCCACAGAGAGCCTTTCAACAAGTGGGAAATAAAAGTGCATGTTCACACACTGACATACACACATACATGTGGGATTGAGTGGGACTGAGTGAATGTGCGTGTTCACCTGTGTGTTAAGAGCTCTGTTCTAATCTTTATGGTAATAAACTCTGGCGGCTACTTGGCTGCCAGCTCTGCAGATCAGGCTTTAATAGAAAATAAATGTGTTTGCTGAGAAAGGGGAAGAGTCACTTGAAATAGGACTAATGTATTCCTTATTGAGTTGAGTGTGTATGTGTGTGTGTGTATGTGTGTTGCCACCGGGTCAAGTGAAGCTGGGTGATGCTTATGAGCCTCTCAACTAGAAGCAATCACACAAAAACACAAGGCTTGTAACCTGACACATGATTTGTGTCATTCACATTGACAATTTATATAAATTAATGTTTGTTAGGGTGAGCACTGCAAATATGATTGTGAAGGGTTTTAAAAAAAAGTTTATGCTTATACTTTAAAGGGTGTTTAAAAAAAAAAAAAAAAAAAAAAAACAGGTGACCTATTACATAACCTTTTTAAACTGGTGCATCATAAGACATTTTTAAAATCCCAATAGAGAAAACCAGACCATATTTGGGACTAATATCATAAAAAATAAGAGGATGGAGACTTTTGTTTTAGTGAGCAACCTTTTTTAACCTAGTTTCCAGTATTCCTTTAACCTCTTTTAGGAAAGTCATTGGAAAAACCCTGGTGTGTTAATGGGTTTATTACAACTATATATATATATATATATATATATATATATATATATATATATATATATATATATATATATATATATATATATATATATATATATACACACAAATTGCATCCGGAAAGTATTTATAGTGCTTCACTTTTTCCACATTTTTCTATGTTAAGGCCTTTTCCAAAATGGATTAAATTCATTTATTTTCTCAAAATTCTACACACAATGGCCCATAATGACAACGTGAAAAAATATATTTTTTAAATTGTTGCAAATTTATTAATATAAAAAAAGCTGAAAATCACATCAATCACAAATCACAAAATCACAGAATTCACAGCCTTTGCTGTGGAGCTCTAAATTGAGCTCAGGTACATTCTGTTTCCGCTGATCATTTTTTGAGCTGTTTCAGCAGCTTAATTAGAGTTCACCTGTGGTAAATTCAGTTGATTGGACATGATTTGAAAAGGCATACTCCTGTCTTGTCAGCGCATGTCAAAGCACAAACCAAGCATAAAGACAAAAGAATTGTCTGTAGACCTCTGAGACAGGATTGTCTCGAGGCACAAGGCTGGGGAAGGTAACAGAAAAATTTCTGCTGCTCTGAAAGTTCCAATGAGCACAGTGGCCTCCAGCATCCATAAGTGGAAGATGTTTGGAACAACCAGGACTCTTCCTAGAGTTGGCCGCCCATCTAAGTTGAGTGATCGGGGTAGAAGGGCCTTACTCAGGAAAGTGATCAATAACTTGATGGTCACTCTGTCTGAGCTCCAGCGTTCTTCTGTGGAGAGAGGAGAACCTTAAAGAAGGAAAACCATCTGTGAAGCAATCCACCAATCAGGCCTGTATGGTAGAGTGGCAAGTGATGATGCCAAAAGGCATCTATAGGACTCTCAGACCATAAGAAACAAACTTCTCTTGTCTGATGAGACTAAAATTGTCTAAAATGAGACTAAAATTGAACTCTTTGAGTGAATGCCAGGCGTTACATTTAAAGAAAACCAGACACCGCTCATTATCAGGCTAATACCATCCCTACAGTCAAGCATGGTGGTGGCAGCATCATGCTGTGGGGATGTTTTTCAGCAGCAGGAACTGGAAGACTAGTCAGGATAGAGGGAAAGATGAATTCAGCAAAGTACAGAGACATTCTTAATGAAAACCTGCTTTAGAGTGCTCTTGACCTCAGACTGGGGTGACGATTCATCTTCCAGCAGCAACAATGACCCAAAACACACCGCCAAAATATCAATGGAGTGGCTTCACAACAACACTGTGAATATCCTTGAGTGGCCCAGCCAGAGCCCAGACCTAAATCCTATTGAACATCTCTGGAGAGATCTGAAAATGGCTGTATACCATCGCTTCCCATCCAACCTGATAGAGCTTGAGAGGTACTTTAAAGAGGAATGAGCAAAAATTCCCAAAGACAGGTGTGCCAAGCTTGTGGCATCATATTTAAAAAGACTTGAGGCTCTAACTGCTGCCAAAGGTACATCAACAAAGTACTGAGCAAAGGCTGTGTGAATACTTACGTACATGCGATTTTTCAGTTTTTTTTTTAATTTTTATAAATTTGCAACAATTAAAAAAAAATTTTTCCCATTGTCATTATGGTGTATTGTGTGTAGAATTTTGAGGAAATAAATAAAATTAATCCATTTTGTAATAAGGATGAACTGTATATCTTGTAATCAGTGCAAATCAAAAGTGGTTCTTCAGCTAATGAATTTAAAATGCTGTCACAATCAATAACTGTTAGAGGTTTGTAATGCTATCCAGTCATTTGAATCGTAATTAAATCAGATTTTTTTATTTATTCTTGTTTTACATTTATCAGGACTCTGTGGTGTCAATGATGAAACTATGTTTTACCTCAATATAATAATTATAATAATCAGTTTTTTCAATTCAGTATCAAGGTATTGAGTTATGATTTTTTAAAAGAAAAGTTAATATTTTAGCTGATATTTTTCTCTATTTAATTAATTGTTTAATTTTTTTCAAAACTAATTAACTTAATTAACATATTAAATTGACAATATTGTTAAAATAATGATTAATTTTTTTATTAAATATTAATAAACTGTACTAAGTAAGAGATTAAGTATATCCAGGTGGTTGTTTCGCAGAATAAAACACAACAGGCGTATCGTTAAAGTAGAAGACTGAAGAGGGTTTATTCTATAAAGAAGCATTTGAATGAACTTTATCCCTTACTTTATTCAGTTTATTTTGTAAAATAATATGAATATGATAAAAATATAAATCTGTAAGTGGAGGTATGTATATGGATGTGAATGTATTCACTGACGGTCAAGATGATAGAAAAGTACCCAGATAAGTCTGTGTTATTAAATTCAGCAGATCATATTTGAGAATAACATAGCTTAGATTTCCATGACTGACCAATCAGAATCAAGTATCCCAGACGTCCATGTTATAATATTTACAAACATTAATAACTATTTATTTCAAAAATTTCTTGTGGCTATGTTACACGCCCCCACAGTCCGTTTCCATTTGTCTTAAGTTGAAATAAACTTCACTCAGATGCACAAACAACATCAAGCATGTGCACACAAGATGCTCTCTATTACACACACATGTGGCTCGCACAAAAGCAATCGTGCACTACACACAAAGTGCACAAAGTCATAACCGGCGAACGAAGCTCCATTCAGTCCTGCTTTAAAAAGGTCACCATTTTCTCTGGCTAAGCGCCCTGTGTCTATTGATAATTTTATGCATAAACAAATGGCAAATTTGTGCCACATAAATATGTATTAGCAATTAATAATGTCCCGCGTCTGTGGCGATGCCAGGTGCATGCGAAATCAGCACGGGCACTCTGCAGAGCTGGTGCCTTTGTTTTCCTCCAGCTCTCTCAGGGTTGCCACAATAGGCATACAATAGATGCACAATGGGCACCCGTAACAGGGCACCGTGCCCCTGAGACAACGCCAGGCTCCCTGAATGAGCCACCATCACCTGGGCAGAGCCAAAACAATGCAGGCATCACCAGACAGCTACGGGGGTATTATTGAATTAGCAGCCGCGCTGTGATTAAGGGTTTAGAGGGGCATTTAGTGCTTTTGCTTTTTAAATAATGCTGAATTTGACGACTGAGGGAGCCAGGAAAATGCCGGATGCATGTGTGTGTGAGTGTTTGACAGAAAGATTGAATATAAAAAAACTACCCAGGCATACACACATGCAAGCACACCTGTTCATCAGCAGAAACACCTGGAAGCTGTCTGTCCCACTTTTACCTCTATGTCACAGAGATCTCTATGTCACCGTGAGCTGCGCAAATAAACAGGTCGGTTCGGTGGGGCAGGATCTTTCAGGACATCACAATGCCATCATTGTGTCCCACAGACAGGGTTGAGGGATGAGAAGGACAGAAAGCGCAGCTCTTCTTTTCCTCTAGTGTTTAATAGGATCAGATAAACACAATGGCTCTGATAAAGTGCCCGGCTAACATCATACTGAGATTGAGAGAGAGAGAGAGAATTAAAGGGTAGAATGGGGGATTGTGAAAGCATTTGTATCAGACATAGCGGATGACAGGGGGGCTTATTTAGGGAAAGAAGAGGATTACCAGTCGCCAGCCTGCGGTTGTGCTCCGCTTCGACTCTCTATAATCACTGTGATCATAAGACCAGCACAATTCAGCTCCGCTAATAATGCGCTCACACATACGCACACATCTGCCTATTCATTTCAGCTCTAATGCAATAATAGCCCTGAAACATCTGGTAATGAAAGTCGCTGGAATCAAGATGGGCGGATTTGGCGACATCTGTCCCTTCATGGGCTCCAACCTGCTCTAGGAGTTCAGGCTTAAAGGCGATGTGAAATCAGAATTGACCCTATTTATCGGCTTAACGGATATTTATGGTCCTATTGTGCACAGTTATTACCTACTGAGCATCAGTGCATTTCATTCTGTATAAAAATATAAGCTAAATGTACTGCCGTTCGCTTATTATTAAATGTCATAACATCCAAATTCTTTCTGAAATAACTTTTTTTTTCTGCAGACATTATCTAAGCCATGCAGGCTACTGAACAAGCATCTTGTCACATTTGACCTTATCTTACAGTTTCTGGGTTAAACACATAGAAAAAATACAGCGCATCCGGAAAGTATTCATAGCGCTTCACTTTTTCCACCATTTTTATGTTAGGGCCTTATTCCAAAATTGATTAAATTAATGTATTCCCTCAAAATTCTACACACAATAGCCCATAATGACAATGTGAAAAGAGATTTTTTGAAATTGTTGCAAATTTATAAAAAATAAAAAACCTGAAAAATCACATGTACAGAAGTATTCACAGCAACTCGTCTGACGACACTAAAATGAAACCCTTTGGAGTGAATGCCAGGCGTTACGTTTGAAAAAAAAAAAAAACAAGCACGTAGCATGTACAGAGACATCCTGAATGAAAACCAGCTTTAGAGTGCTCTTGACCTCAGACTGGGGTGACAGTTCATCTTCCAACAGGACCATGACCCAAAGCACACCGCCAAAATATCAAATGAGTGGCTTCACAACAAGTTGGCGAATGTCCTTGAGTGGCCCAGCCAGAGCCGAGACCTAAATCCTATTTAACATCTCTAGAGAGATCTGAAAATGGCTGTACAACATCGCTTCCCATCCAAGCGGATAGAGTTTGAGAGGAACTGCAAAGAGGAATGGGCAAAAATTCCCAAAGACAGGTGTGCCAAGCTTGTGGCAACATATTTAAAAAGACTTGAGGCTGTAATTGCAGCCAAAGGTGCATCAACAAAGTACTGAGCAAAGGCTGTGAATACTGACGTACATGTGATTTTTCTTTTTTTTCTTTAACAAAAAGATCATTGGGGGGTCATTAAGGGGTATTATGTGTAGAATTTTGAGAAAACAAATGAATTTAATCAATTTTAGAATTAGGCTGTAACATAAAAAAAATTGAAAAAAAGTGAAGTGCATAAAGTGAAGTGCTACAGTATGAATACTTTCCAGATGCACTGTACTGTATGTGTTTGGAAGAAATGTTTTCAATAGGAAGTCACTGGAATTTATAACACATCAACACAAACCAGTGTAATCACAAAACTTTAAGAAGAAAACTGCTATTTTGTCATTTAAATGCACTGAATGGTAGAATTTATTAGAATTCTAAGAATTTTAATAGCTATCGTATTGTGAATTTTCCTAGCCATAAAAATAAAAAAGCACTGTGTCCATACCACATTTAAGATTAATCCATTAAAATTTAATACTTGCATGTTACTGTATATAAATAATAACAATTGTTCAAGCTGGAATCCGCTTTAGCAGATTTGTTTTTCCATAGTAAAGACATTTCATCTCAGAGCACCAAATGACAATATCAAACTCTGCCATGTTATCTCATGTTTGGACTCAAGATGTTTCGGGAATTGATCAGTCAGTTCTAGGAGGTAACTATACAGAATCTTTTACTAATCTCTCTCATTCAGGTGTTTGTAAAACTATTAAAGCAACATTTGAGATAGTGTGCGAACAGATAAGTTGGCCAAGCTAGCCAATGACAACCTTTGCTAAGGCAAAGTAACATGACTTTTTAGTGTTCCATTGAGCTTTTTATTTATTTATTATCCTGAAATTTAAACAAACAAACAAACAAGCAAACAAACAAACAAATAAATAAATAAATAAATAAATAAATAAATAAATAAATAAAATACATATTGGTACCAAACTTCAAATTGGTCAGCTAATCACTTTCGGTCAATGTTGTTGGCTAACCAGTTCTGGTTTTCCACTCAATTTTTTAGCACTGAACAAGCCATTTCACTAAAAGTGCATCACATTACAGCAGTAAATTTGGTTATGCTGAGCTGAGCACTGACATCCATCAAGATTGAGGTACGGATCAACAAACACAATGGCGACCCAAAGCTAGATGGATGGATTGCTCCAGACCTTCAGGGTTCAATTACCTGAGCACCCCCTTTCCTAATTTTTCTCCCCCACTTCCCTTAGAGTCCTTTACCCAGTCTGAGGCTTTGAGGGCAACTTCCTGTCCCACTAACTAGGGTTCACAGGAGGGGAAGAGGAATGACACGGTGCCCATGAAAGAGCCATTGTTCACTGAGGTGGTCCATGATACTGTGCGAGGGGAGGTGGCTAATCACAAGGCGGGCCACAACGCAGGGGTAAATATTTATCTGCTGGGATGTAAACGACGGATCATGTAATTTAGCAACAGGCCGTTCCTTCCTGCATGGTGATGATGTTTAGTCTTGGTTTAGGGAGGCGAGGGGTGTTAGTCATTCTGATCAGGATTTGCCACATCTCTGACATAGCAGCAGTTGATTATCACTGACGCGTCTTCACACCAAAACACATGATATTAAATGTGTGAGTGATTAAGTGGAGTTGATCAAAAGTTTTTTTCAACTATAAATATTTGCAAGATGTTTTTATGAGATTGTTTTTATGTATCTAATTATTTTAATTAGTCTGTGGGAGTTTCTAATGTTGGGTCATGCCATACACTTTAAATGGATTAAATTGGAAGCCTATGTAATTTTATTGTTGATTATGACTATTAAGAATCTAAGCACCACTATATTGTGTGTTAAAAAAACATTAAAAGGACCTTCCCAAAATTTCCTGTGCAGTTAAAAATGTTTCTGCCACAAGTACTGGCGAATGGTCCAGTGTACATTCGCATGAATGATATTAACATTAATGTGTTTATAAAACACATTTTCCACAATCACTTTTACAAACACCTCAACAATGCAAAAAAAAAAACAACAACAACAAAAAACAGAAAACAAAACAAAACAACAACACTTGTTTACTTTTCATTGCTCTGTTTGTACTCTAATCATTTGAACCTTCACCCAAGTGTACAGTTCAACAGTTTGGCTGATGCAAGTAATGTCCAGCAGGCCAGGAAACAACAAAACATCTCAGATCACAGCTTCTCCTTATCTGATATCAACAGATTTCTCCAGATATTACCATGCACACCCCATCAGAGTGATTATATGGGGTATAAGATATCATGCCTAGGTTGCTTACCGGTCAAAGTCAAAGCCAACCCAACCCAAAAAAAGTCGAAAAAAATATATAAAAAATAAAATAGTTTTAGCTTTTGTCTCTAGTTTGATTATTTCTCAATCAGTCCTGACCCAGTTAGTGTTCATACAGCCATTCTTAAGAATGAACCCAAAGATACAAAACCACCACCACCAACAACAACAACAAAAGTTGGTGATTTATGACATCTTTTTGTGACAGATTATCCTAAACAACTGGGTTGAAAACTGTTGTTGTAAGATATACAGGTGACTACATTTATCAGATGAAAACTCATGAAGAGCTTATAAATGTGTAAAGTTGTTCATTTCATCAACGAAAATGGCTTGATACAAACAGAAAAACACCAGTGAAATGACTCAATGGGCATGCTCCTATCTGCTAATGAATCAACAGCGCAATGCAGGCAATTACCATAATAAAATAATGTTGGTTAGTTTTTATCTTTTTGACTACATTTTAGACTCATCTTTATTTGTTTACAATAATGTGTTGTTCATTCATTAGATGAGCAGACCAGATCATGTGCATTTAATCATGCTACTTGCTAATGTAAATAAATAGAAGGGATTTGTGTGCATCAAGCTACAGTATAGGCGATGTACAGTTTTCACCCTTATATTTATTGACAACATTAACACTGTTGTAAAGGATTATAAACATCACTAATTGTTCTGCCTTCACAAACGATTAAAGATCTATTGACATGCTTCTGACACCTGTAATTTTGAATGGTTCGTTTATCTCTTTAGTCCATGTTGCTTTCATATTTCAGCAGACTCATCTTTAATTTGGTGTGCTTCAAAGTTCATATGGCTGCATTCACACTTATGAACTGCACAAACAGAGCAATCAAACCAGCCAAGTGTGAACACACAGCTTAAGACTTAAGACAATAATCTAGTCTGCACATATGACTCCCAGATTGCTCCTTCAATGCAAGTCAATTGGATATTTTTGGTGTCCACTTGATGAAAACTGTCAGATTTTGAAAAATAGTTATTAAAATCAGCACAAGACAACTTACAAACCATCTACACACATAAAAAATACTAGCTGTCGTGTCAATGCCATGAGGCTCGGTGATGAGGTGAAAGAACTCCAACACTTAAAAATAGTGTGTGACAAGCTCAATTAAGTCACCTAAACCTCCTCGTATCCACATTCATCTTTCTGTCAACATTTTTATCTGTAGACATGTTTTACTTTGTCTGTTGAAAAAACATTCTGTATACCGTATTCTTTCTCTGTCAATGTCATCACCACCTCTGCTATTTTTCTCTCTTCTAACTTCATTTTTTTTCCTTTGCTCTCCTCCTCACCTTTACTTCCTTCCTTTCTTGGTAACTTTATCTTCTCACACCTTCATTCTTCTTCAACTCTTAATTCAGTAACTTCAAAAATCTTCCCATTCGCTCCTTTACTTTCTTCCCTCTCTTGCCTCTGTGATTGTGTATACAAGAGCATTTATGTTTAGGACTTTCCATAAATTGACAGCTGTTTAACACTGTGAATTGTGGTAGGATGCTGAAACATAAAATTATATCTTTCCTCTATCTCCCTCTCTCTTTATTTGTTAAGGTAAACATAAAATCAAACACAAATGTACTAAGCTATTAAAATCGGTGCATACATATCGATAGACATGATATACAATACCACTGAAAATTTAGGAGACTTTTTTATGTTTTTAAACTCTATGGACTGGCATTTCTAAATAAATAAATATACAAAATTGAAACTAAAAAGTTATTAAAACAATTCTGATATTATAATAATATTATAATATTTATAATATTTTTTTTTTCTAATCATTGTGTTTCTCTGGATTTTTGACATATTTACAGTTCAAGAGTTCACACTTAGCTGATGATTTACAAAGCTTATTTGGCATGCTGTCCCGGGAGAGAGCCCCGAGCTCAAGGGCTCCTCGAGCCCGGGGCTTCCTCCCGTTGGCAGAGCAAGAAGGGAGCCTGAGCTCGGTGGATCTCAGAACTCCCCTGCCGCTGTAGCTAAGGGAACGTAAGGAATTAGACCAGCTTGATTGTTAAGTATGTTGAATGTCTTTGGATGGTGGGAGGAAACCGGAGAGCCCGGGGAAAACCCACGCGGACACGGGAAGGACATACAAACTCCCCACAGAAACACTCACCGGTCCTATCGAACTAGGACCGGCAGTATTCTTGCTGTGTGGTTCACAGTGCTAACCACTGGACCGCCGTGCCGCCCAATTACAGGTAAAGGAGGAGAATAGGGGAGGAGGGGGGTTTCTTCCAAACGAAGATAAAGTGAACTGGAAACTTAGACTATTTATGGTGCCTTAGGGCTCATATGATTGGAAGATTAGTGATTAGCAAATGCGAGACTGGACGTGATAAATCATAAGCACGTGATCCTCTCGAAATTAGTTTATGAATAAACTTCACTTAATTGTCATCAATGCAATGCATGCATAGCACCAAAATAAAAAAATAAAACATTATTATATAATTTTTTTTTCAAAATACACAACACGTAAAACACAAATTGTCCTTTTGCTCATTACAGTCATTTTGCATTAACAGGGTTTCAGTGGAATGTTAAAAAGTCTTAAAATGTCTACCATTTTAAAAACTTAATGTTAAAAATTTTTAAATTCACTTAATTATTGTCTTTTACATCTTAAATTATTTTAAACAAGTTTTCCTCTTTCTCTGTCCATGTAAAGCTATCCAATGCACTCACCAAAAATACCAACAATCTCAAAAAACTTTCAACAAAACTCTAATTTTACCTATATGTTTTTTTTTTTTTTTGTAAAAAGAAAAAGAAGAAGAAGAAACGTTATGTTGAAAAAAATGTGTATGTATAAAACTAGGGTTTGCTTGTTTTGACAGATTATTTAAAATATATATATATTTTTTGGATGGTGCAAGTAAAAAAAGCTTATCTAAAGTCCAGCGAAGAGCACATTAATTATATGCAGGTCCAAATGCTTACACATTGCTTAATACACACAGGATGTACTGCAATACACAAATATCTTTACATATGAAAAGAATAAAGGAATAAATGTTACAAAAATTAATTACATAGATATAAAAAAACATTATCTCCATGCTTCTTCATCTTGCAGGGCTTTTTTCATTTTATTCATTACAATTAGCATTTTTATAATAATGTTATATTCTTAGCAGTATTATTTATTATTTGCATATTTATATTTGTTTTAATTAAAACAAATTTAGATTTGTCCACTTGTCGAATTTTGGAGAGTATGCATCACCATATGGGGCATAAGAATAGGACTTTATTCATTTTATTTATTTATTTGCTAGAAATTAAAACTGAATTTAGAACTAGTTTTTTATAAATTAAATACATAGGCTTATGGATGTCTTCAGTGGAGTGCGTACAACACCAATTCCTTATCCACAAACGTAAAGGAGTAA
This sequence comes from Danio rerio, assembly GCF_052040795.2. Lineage (NCBI taxonomy): Eukaryota > Metazoa > Chordata > Actinopteri > Cypriniformes > Danionidae > Danio > Danio rerio. Next base: position 17,731,666 of record NC_141024.2, read on the forward strand.
AGAGTAAAAGTAAAGAGAAAGTAAAGAGGCCAAATGGATAAGGCTCATTTTTTATCTTCACACTTCAGATGGTCTGTTAAACTGTTTTCTCACTAGAGCGTTCAGTTTGACCATTCAGTTTTTCCACTTACAAAGTCCGCCATGTAAGTAGCAACTGCGCCACGGCGTGACGCAACTGACTCTTAAGGGGAATGAGAGATGAAACTCTGATTGGTTTAATGCAGGTTTTGCTCAAAACACACCCATAACTCATTAAACACAATTCTGTTAGACCATGCACCAGCGCAAACTGTATTTTTTTGTCCTTGCTTATGTGCCATGCACTTTAGACCTTGTGTCTAGATCATTAAAATAGAGCCCATTTTGTATTTACAGGGGGATCTTAAAAAAGTCTTAAATTGTCATAAATTAAAAAAATTAAATTCACAGAATTATTGTCTTTTAGGTCTTAAATCATTTTGAACAAGTCTTACTCTTCCTCTGTCCTTCCTCTCTACCCAATCCAATCCAATCCAATCCAATCCAATCCAATCCAATCCAATCAAAAATACCAACAATCTAAAAAAAAAAAACCTTTCAACAAAACTCTATTTTGTTGTAAATATAACTCTATTTACCAATATGTTGTTGTTTTTAATTGAAGAAATGTTATGTTGAAAACAATGTGTATGTATACAACTAGGGTTTGCTAGTTTTAACAGATTTTTTAAAACATCTGGCAAAGAAATAACCAATTAATTCTTTTTTGGATAGACAAGTAAATTTCCGCAGGACCAACTGGTCAATTAAAAAAAAATCCTTAGTCTTTAGTGCTGTATAAGTCTAAAATTTTATTAATAATGTTCTTTAAAAGGTCTTAAAAAGTATTAAATTTGACTTTGTGAAACCTGCCGAAACCGTGATTAAGAAACTACATGGAAGAAATACTTTCTTTATTAAATCCCGTTTGGTTATTTCATTCTATAATCAGGCAAAGTAGTGTAAAATTAAATTGTTTTGCATCTTAAAATTGGTTATATTCAAATATAAATCATTTTACCTTTGAAAAAGGTTTTGTCACATTTAGCTCATTTCTGAGATCAATTTTATGTTGACAGCAAAAGCTAAGAGACACATGCAGAGTCAAACAAAAGTCTGCAAAGGGAATGAGAAGATCAGAAACTCGTGAAAACAACGATGGCAAACACAAACATGGCTGGAATGTGCTGTTCAGAGTTGTTCAGGAAGCTTTACAATGCTGCTTATTGTGCTGAATTTAAGTAGCAGATGTTGTTATTGATGTCATAACGAGATAAAAGCTTCCAAATGACTCTCTCTCGCAGGAATAAAAAAAGCCAAATATAATTGGAATCGACATAAAAAATTAAGACATTCCTGACCTTACAAAACCAGAGAGTGAGAGCACATCTCTGCCCCATATCTAACACGCACACAGGGAATATGAGGTCTATGAACTGAAGTGACCTTTACCTTGCACTAAAACCACAAGAGTGAAATAAATTAAAAGAAATATGATCATTTGATTTAAAAATTTAAACAGTGCATTGTACTCAAAGTTATACTATATTACAATAAGTGTTGAAATTAAGTGTTATTCTTAATTTCCTTATATATTTTAAAGAATGAGCTAAACAATCTTTAACCATAATCATGCAAGTATGTACAAGTGTGTCTCTTTGATAGCTATCTGAACACATGAACAAGTTTATGTGACATTTACTCAAACAAATTACACAGATTAGTTTATTCGATATTTCAATTAGAATATAATTAACATTATGACAAGGGGGTGAGAGTCAATGAGAGAAACCTGTGTGCCACCCACTAGTCACAAACATGTTGTTACCCAACTTTATTAAATTAAATCAAAGCAGTTAACTCAAAATTGACTGAAAGTTAATTCTACTCATTTGAAAAAAACATCTGAACTTAGTGTTGAAGGTAATGAATTCATTAAATACCCCATTACTTCAACTTAAATGGAGTAAGTTCACAGTACTCATATACTGTAGATTAGTTTTTTAACTCAAATAATTTAAGTTTTCTTAATTTATTGGGTTTTACGGTGCACAAATTACTTCGTTTACTAAAATGGATTAAGTTCACAGTACTCGTTAGGATTAGTTTTTGAACTTAAATGGTTTGTTGCAATCGGTTTCCTTAAATTTTTTGAGTTACCTTAATCTATGTGCAGTGTGCAGCTATGGGTTTTGTTTTGTCTTGTTTCATATTTGCATAAATGTTGTAATATGGCTTACAGGCTATATTCTAAATGCTGAAAGGCAAGCCACATTCACACATGAATAATTTATGTGTGTGTTAATAATAATATTTTATGATGTAATTAATCCCTCAACAGATTATACCAATATGCATTAAAAGTGTGGCTTTCTTGTGTAACTTGGCAGAGAGAGTGTTTTCTTTCTCTAGCGCTCATGCCCAGACAGAAAGCGCAAAGCCACAATTAAAACATTTAAAGATCTGATAAAAGCTGCAAACTAAAAGTTTAACTGCTAGATTTATATCTGTTCAGGTTTCTTTGCTGTTTTTGCAGGTCGGAACAATGGAAAACCTTTCGAATTATCTATAAATATTAAACCATAAATGTTTGAACAAGTAAACATTGTATTGCTAAGGCTTATTCCCAATACGGCCCTGGGTAAGGTCAAAAAAGTGTCTAAATATGTGTGTGTGCACGTGTACTGTATATATATATATATACACCGCCTCCCATACAAGTGAAAGTAACATTTACAAGCCATTGCCCTTAAACAGTTTGACCTACACCCAGGTGTGAGGGACGTGTGTGTGTATGTGTATGTAAGGGTTTTGCTGTAGCGTCTGGGCCGAAATCAAGCACAATGGCCCCTTCAGAAATAGCCAGCTGATATGCTGTTTGTGGTCGTGACCTGCGGTGGGTCTTTTTACCTGCTGGGATCTCCTCCCACCCTGTCTGAGTCCCTCTATAGAGGCTGGAGCTCTTCGGTCCCTGGTAGAGAAAAGAACAGACAGACAGCGACTCTGATCAATACCAGCGCCTCCTCTTTGTGGCTGAAATCAAAACCTTTTGAGGTGAATATTTCTCTTTTTGAAAGACGCGGTGACGTCAATAGATTCAGGTAACTGACTCGCGATGTGGAGGAGAAGGCTTAAAAGAATGAAAGCGAGAGAGGTTTTCGTGCAATTCTTTGGTCTGGATTATGGATTTTTTTTCTTTTAGCTGCGCCCAAACCCTTAAAGACTCCAAAATGCTACTTAGGCCAATTCATTTCTAATCACAACACAGCTGACCGAATATGAGGAATGATCACTTCATAGCTACTGTACATGAGCAGTAGGCCAGTGATCTTTTTTCCCCTTTAATTTGTTATTTCTGCATAGATATTATTGCAGATTTTTCAAATCATGGTTGGATGTAGACAAGCATTTACCCTTAGTATGATATTTTTATAGATGATGAATGATGAAAAAATTGTCTCATTAACTAATAATAGATTATTCATATTTACATAAACAATTAAATACTTATGAAAATATTCCACCCATTTCAGAATGTAGATTTGCACACAATTTTGTTCTTAAGCTTGTTTTAAAGTTTGTGAAATATTCTAAATAAGCAACTACATGTAAAAAAAAAAAAAAAAACGATCTCCACATCTTTTTTAAGCCATTTACACAATATATGCCATCCATTTTGTCTTATATAATCCACACCACATCATAACTATACATAAATGATGCATAAAATATAGATATTAGGCAACCTAACTTCTTGATACATTTTTGTACAAATGTTTGTCTATCACAGGAGTATCCAAACTAGGTCCTGGAGGGCCAATGTCCAATAGCCTGCCTGGAACATCTGCCGGGAAGTTTCTAGTATTCCTAGAAAGAGTTTGATTAACAGCTGTGTTTAATTGGGGTATAACTAAGATATGCAGGACACCAGGGGCCTTATGTACGAAGACTTGCGTTGAATTCATTCTAAAACATTGCGTACACATAAAGCTGTAAATGTGTGTACGCAGTAAAAAAATTCAGATGTATAAAACACTACGTACGCAGAATCCCACGCATATTCTCTTTGTACTTCCAAATTAATGGAAACTGAGCGCACATGCACGAGTGCAAAACCCCTCACTGCCTCCTCCCCCTTATAAATATGGTAATGACTCTACTTTGGCAAAACCAAACGAAAAAGTAATGGCAAAAGCAAGCAAAAAGAGAAACTTTGAACAGAATGTGAATTGGAGGTGCTCCTATCAGAGGTAGACCAGAGAACAACTGTATTATTTGCAAATTTGTCCTCCAGAATTAATAACAAAAGAAAAAATTTGAGTGGGAGAGTTTAGCTGACGCTGTTAACGCAGTTGGGTCTGAACATCACACTGTGAGTGAATTAAAAAAGAAATGTAAAGGTGTAAAACGTTGTAGTGTCTATTTAGGCTGAGTGTAAATAGTACACCTCGTTGGAATGAGATGGTTGAGTGATTCCCACCCATCACCATTTGATTGACAGGGACAACATAACTAAAGAGAGCGGCAAACAGCAGCATGAGTGGCATAGCTGGTAAAGTGTATGGCAACATGTTTTGACATGTTCGATTATGAGCTCGGTTCGAATTCAGCGTATGATGAACTTATTCTTCTTTCCCCCACTACATATCAGAATTTGCCTATACTTCATCACGAGCAAGACAAGAAGGAATAATTGATAAGTGTGTATTCTGTTAAGCGCATTTGAGCATCACATATTATTTGTACATTTATTGAATGGAAATGTTTCCGATTGACTTATGCAAATTCATCTTCAGATGGCCCCTTTAAAGCAATGTGCGTGCAGTCGATCGCTCTGGTTACATTGGGAAAATCATCGATTGCTTTCATGTGTGGCTTGTCAATTGCATGGTATGGAAACCTTATATACCTGCTAGACATGCGGATGATCCCGTCGCATACAGCTGCCATTGCACGGCTCAAAGATACTTTATGGTGTGCAATTTAACACAACTGCCTCTAGGAGTCGCCAATGAAAATAAAACAAACACACACAAGAGATGCAAGTACGCCAGGCATGAAGTTGGCGTGGACCAACGCACATTCTCATGTTCATTTCATCGTTAGTAAATCCAAACGTGAGTGTGAAATCTGCCGTATGCAAAGTTTTTGTACGCACGTAGCGTTGATACATGAGGCCCCAGCTCTCAGGACCGAGTTTGGACACCTCTGGTCTATCATAATTTATTAAGTGATTTACCACATTTCTCACTATGCATGCTTAACGAATGAGACCAATTAAGAAACATTTAAGACATAAATGCAATGCTTGCTTAGAATAAGCAACAATATTGTTTACTCTAACACAGCAGTAATCATTTTAGGTGTAAACAAGCTATTACCATTTAGATTAAGTATATAAACACAGGTACAGCTTATGTATGACACAGGCCCCAAACCTGCAAAAACTCTCACTCACTCAATTATCTTCGGCTCAGTCCCTGATTTATCAGGGATCGCAACAGTGGAATGAACCACCAATTACTCTGGTTTTTACTCTGCGAATGTCTTTACAGCCACAACGTGGATTTGACAATACACTAACGCGTGAACCTCTGCTCCCATTCACACACACTATGGCCAATTTAGTTATTTTATCCAATTCACACTTATATTGGAGGAACAAATGGAGGAACACGAGGAGAACATGCAAATTCCACACAGAAATGCCACCTGGCCCACCCGAGACTCAAACCCGCGACCTCTACTGTGTATGGACAGTGCTACACACTGAACCACCGTATGCTTTCAATCACATAAACCACTAGGTCACACACTCCTCAGAGTTGAACATAGATCTAGGCCGTGCGCAGGTGTCTCTCATGTTTACCACTGGAGAATAAGGCAGGTTGGACAAGAACAAACATTTCAGCGGTGCTGAATCCCACCGACCCCTCCTCTCCCCAAGACTCATTTTAATTCCATCTCAGCATGGTAACAAACACTCGTTAAAGCAGATTAATTCCACAAGAGGATTACGCTCCATATTAGATAATGAAAGAGAGCGAGCGTGGAAAAGAAAGAGAAAATAATCACGTAAAGGGATAGATGGTGTGCATTTGATCCTGGGGAACAGAGAGCTAATCCAGGTGTAACACATGTAGAGGAGTGTGTATGTGTGTGTGTGTGTGTGAGAGAGAGAGAGAATGTGCACAGTGGTATTAGGAACAGCTGGCGTCGGTTTAGCCTCTTTGTCTTCATTGACATTGGGAGGACGACAACAACAACGCTGACCCATAAAATGGGAAGTCGGATGGCAGTTACTGCTATTGACACACTGCTTTTAGATATGTGTGCGTGTGTGTGTGTATGAGAGGCTGTGACTCACGGTGTTGCACTGTTAATGTGGTGGCGGTTCTGGCACATCTGGGCTATTTTCTCCAGTATGTGTCTGAAGATAGTGTGAAAAATCTCAGGGAGGAAAAGTGAGTGTAGGCCCCTGTGAGATCGGTTCCTCAGGTTAGAGGGCCATTTTTCAAATGCCAGCAGCTTATCTTGACTGTCACAGGCTAAACGTGTCTGTTTGTGACATTACAGGAACAAGTGTAAGTCTCCTGAGTTCAGCTCCGCAGTCGATTCGGTCTCTGCATTCGCAGCGTTGTGATGTGTTACACAAAGGCCTGCCGTTTCAGAAGGGGGAAAGTCCATCTCTAAATCAATTACGGCACATAGCTGCAAGCAAGGAGTGAAAGAATGCAAAGGTTCATGTCAGCACGAGCCAGTTCCGTAAGATGGTTTTATAATTATGTTTGCTTACAATCCTGATTATCAAATCAGCTTACATAAAAGTCTCGCTGCAGGAAAAGTGTTTACATGATTTAGTAATCCTGAGTTTTATATTATTATTTTTTGGACGGCATGTCAAAATGTGCACATGATTCAAAACTGAAACACTTAATACATATAAACGGTAAGCACGTAGGTGTGCAAATCAGGTGATTAAGAAAACATTATTATTTATAAATGTTGACACACTTGTTGTTTGGTTTGTTTGCTTCTACCAAAAAAAAAACATTTTTTACATTTATCATGTACAGTGTAGTTTTTAAAAGAGAACAATTTATGAAGAATGTTTTGAATGATTTTACAGTCGCACACAAATGCAGATGATGAGCAAGAATAATGCCTAAGGTATGCATTGAACTTTTGAATATGTATAATAAGGAATAAGAATAACCAGTTCAGGTAAACTTGAACTTTTTTAGAATCAAATATTGTGGCATGACATCATTTGGATTTTGGTCTGTTTTGATTTCATATACAAGTCAAACTGTCTTGCTGTTGGAAAGGTTATGTTCGGTTAAGTGAATTTTTAATTGGGGAGAAGTGAACCAAGGTTCTGACTCTAACAGTCATATTTGCTTAAATTAACTGCACTAACAGAACAATCACACCTTAAGTAAACCAAACATAACAAGTGTGAATGTAAATGGTAAGATTTTAAGTAAATTTCAAGTAAAACTACTTGTCTTTAAATCACTAAATGACCTAGGACCTCAATACATTACAGATATGCACACTAAATACAAACCTAACAGATCACTCTTATCATTAGGATGAAATAAATTTGGAATTCCAATGGATTAGTCAAAGCAGGGTGAAACGCCTTCAGCTACTACTACGCCTTCAGCTATCCACATATGCTGGATAAGTTGGTGGTCCATTCTGCTGTGGTGACCCCAGATTAATAAAGGGACTAAGACGAAAAGAAAATGAATGAATGAATGAATAATAATTTTCATTTTTGACTCTTTATTCCTGTTTATGTAAAGCACTTTTAATTACCATTGTGTATGAAATGTGCTATATAAATAAACTTGCCTTGCTTTGCTTAAATGTTAACCAAAAATGCATTTTACTAATAAAACATACAGTACAGGTTATGTTATATTTGCACAAATATTAAGCTTGTACAGCGAGTAGACAATAGATAAAAAAGTGCCAGTATAAGAGAGTAAGGGTATTTTATAAATAAAATAATTAAAGAGTTTTTTAAAAAACCTTATTTAGAAAATAAAAAGGGATTTGAATTCACATGCTCACGATGGAACCATGTTTACTAAATGATATATGTTTAATGTTAAAAGGACATACATACACAAAACTAAATCAAAGACATCCTTTTACTTCAGTATCATGCCACCACACCTCTTTAAGTCCCACCCACCTCAGCAGAAAAGCACACAAAGCTCAAGTAATGAAATAAAGACCTCCTGCTTCTTGTCAGGCCCTATCCCTGGATGAGTGAGGGAATTTACAAGCCAGGGAGAAATAATCAAATCAAGAAGAAGGCCTATCCGGCACAAATGGAAAGTTTCCTGTCACACGAACTACGCTTTCCATCGTGTCTGTCAGATTTCATGGTTTGAAAGAGAGGCTCCGGAAAAAAAAAACTCTCGCTCATTTATAGAAAACACAATCAGGATGTACAGTTTACAGTACAAAAAAGAAAGCCATTCAGTATCACCTAAGTTCATTATTCTTAAACTAAACAGTAACAGGTTGGAAAAAAGAATGTTGTAATGGATCTTCAACGGTTTGTTTGCACGAAAACTCTTCTACAGATTTTTCCAGTTACACTTCATCATGACAAAAAATACATTTACTTACCCTCATGTTTTTCAAAACCCATATGACTGCTGTTCATACGAAAACAGTGAATAGGTGTTTTCAAACGAGGTTTTCTTTAATATTAGTAGTGCTATTTACCATTATTAACTTAGAAACTCTATAAAATGTGCTTTTGAAATCGATATACTTGTGCCAAGATGTATTTCAGGAGTAAGACAAAATAATTTCCTTAATTTTTTAATTCTTTTAGTAAAAAATATATATCCAAATTGGTTTTATATATGTATATACACTACCTGATAAAAGTCTTGTCATTGACCCCATTTGTAAGAGCAACAAATAGTAGCTTGACTTTTTGACTTTTGAATTGATCTTTTTAAAAAGTGGCAGAAGGTAGATTTTTCTGATTAATCATCTGTTGAACTGCATCTCAATCATCACAAATACTGCAGAAGACCTTTTGGAACCGGCATGGACCCAAGATTCTCACAGAAATAAGTCAAGTTTGATGAAGGAAAAATCATGGTTTGGGGTTACATTCAGTATGGAGGCATGGGAAAGATCTGCAGAGTGAATGGCAACATCAACAGCCTGAAGTATCAAGACATTTGTGAGGCCCATTATCCTACAAACCACAGGAGAGAAATTCTTCAGCAGGATAGCACTCCTTCTCATATTTCAGCCTTCACATCAAAGTTCCTGAAAGCAAAGAAGGACAAAGTGCTTTAGGATTGGCCAGCCCAGTCACCAGACATGAACATTATTGAGCATGTCTAGGGTAGGAGGAGGCATTGAAGATGAATCCAAAGAATCTTGATGAACTCTGCTAGTCCTGCAAGAACGCTTTCTTTGCCATTCCAGATGACTTTATTAATGAGTTATTTGAGTCATTGCAGAGATGGATGCAGTCCTCCAAGCTAGTGGAAGCCATACACAGTAATAATTATTTTTCCACTCCAACATGACTTTATATTCTATACTGTTCATTATTCCTGTTAAGTGACAAGACTTTTGTCTAAGCAAAGTCAGACCTTGCCGTCCTAATTAACCAATTAAAAATCAAGGCATGATCATATTTTAAATTGGTAAAATAAGCGTAATCTAGAGGCCTTTGCCTTTCATATTAGCCACTCCTGATCCCAAATGATCAACTAGAAGTCTAGTTATTATTAGTTGTTCCTAATACTTGGATAGGAGACAAGACTTTTGTCAGGTAGTGTAGGTTAAATAATGAAGATTTCTGTCTGCTTCTAACATTGGATTTTTTGGATGGATGGATGGATGGATGGATGTGGGACAACCTGACTGCAAGTAAATGATGACTTTTTTGTCTACCTTCAAACACATTCACTCGTATTAGCAGACTGCGCAAACATCGACATATGTGACCGAATCCAGACAAATGTTCATTCCGCATCGCACAAACTCTTGAGGAACGATACGCTGTCAAGACACAGAGAGAGAGAAAGAGAGATACCGAGCACGCTGAGAAAATGTAGCGGTAACTAATTGTTATCATTACGCATGTTTGAAAAGTGTTTTCAAACAAGTAATCAAAGTCTGCCACTGTAATTAGCAGACACAGCAGTGAGTGTGTTTCCCTCCACTGTTCTTTTCAAACTGAAAGGCATTAGATATATCAGATCCTTTTCCCCAACGGAACAAAAACCTGTACACCGCGTGCATTGTGAGGGAGAGACAGCTTGACTGAAAACAAACTGACACAAACCATTTGAAGCAGAAAAGAAACACAACAACCTGTCAAGAGCAAAATGCCTCTAATTTTTCTGTCATCTGCCAGCAGTTTAACAAGAGAGGAGCGTTTCTACCCCCTCAATTTTCCCCCTGGCCATTTACACACACTGAGAACCAAACAAGAGGATGGGAGGGGAAGAAATCTGCTCGTTTTCTTTCTCTCTCTCTCTCATTCGTTCTTTTCTGTCCCCTATATTTTTCACTTTCCTTCTATTCATCCCATCCTGCTCACTCTTAACATTTTCTTTTCCATCGGCTCACCATGAAGCCATCATCGTTGCACATATTTGTGCGGAATTGTCCCACTGACTTGAATTTATTGATTTGTTCAATGATTCAGTTACCAGTAGGTGGCAGCCAATTAATCATTCACTCAATCGTCTACTTAATATGATCACAATATATACATTTATGGATAAGAGTTATGTATTAGGATTTCATATAAAATTATAGTCATACATTAAACAGGTAAGAATTTTGTGATGACAAATGGAATGAGGAGCAACACGGTTGCTCAGTGGTTAGCACTGTCACCTCCCAGCAAGAAGGTTGCTGGTTCGAGTCCCAGCTCAGTCAGTTGGCATTTCTTTGTGTAGTTTGCATGTTTTTCCAGTGTTAGCGTGGGTTTCCTCCGGGTGCTCCGGTTTCCACCACAGTCCAAAGACATGCGCTATAGGTGAACTGAATAAACTAAATTGGCCACAGTGTTTGTGTGTGAATGAGTAGTGTATGGTGTAAAGGACTAAGGAAAATTAATAAGTTTTAAATACACAATCTGATTTATATATTCATCAGTAATAAAACTAATTAGTTTTAATAAAAATATTTTGGAAATATTGCCTGTTCCGGAGATTCTTACCATGTATATGATGTCACCTGGATAAATTGATCATAACAATGAACACATTATCAGGGACTTGAATAATTGCATTTAAAATTGTTATTTAAATAAAACCAAATACATGCAAACAGTTAATACTGTGAAGTTGTTGTTTAATATGCGTTGTATCCTATTTTTGCATGTTTCTGCCAAGGACTTTTATTTTGGTGTTGTGTCCTCTTAAAAAGCAATGTATGCGAAGGGGAGAACAGGTAGAGTTTGGCGGGCTCGGAGACTCGTATCGATCTCCTCCCCAGTTCTAGGACTTTTGTTCAATAAAATAGTTAGTCGTCTGTACTTTCAAGTCCACCGTCTTTATTTACTTTCACCAACCGGCAGCCAAAACTCCACACCTTGCAACACTTTGCGCAACATAAATAAAACCTATTGAACTAATCTAAAACAGAAACATTTAACAGAAAATTAGAAACATTGATATAGGAACACAGTTGCAATAAGGTTTTTTTAAATGTAATTACTAGATATATAAAGCATAATTAGTGTTAATACAGAGGAATCATCAAAGTGTAAACTAAAATTGAAAATAAATAGGCAGTTTAAAAATAGAATAATATATAAAATATCAATGCATGCTATATAATAACTGTATGATATAGAATGTAAATAATATAAAACAATGGCACTGTGGCTCAGTGCTTATCACTGTTGCCTCACAGCAAGAAGGTCACTGGTTGAAGTCCTGGCTGGGCCAGTAGGCATTTCTATGTGAAGTTTGCATGTTCTCCCCGTGTTCGTGTGAGTTTCTAGTGCTCCGGTTTCCCCCACAGTCCAAAGACATGCGCTATAGGTGAATTAGATAAGTTTAATTGTCCATAGTGTGTGAATGTGAGAGATTATGGGTGTTTCTCAGTACTGGGTAGTGGCTGGAAGGTCATCTGCTGGACAAACATATGATGGAATATAACACCTAATAAATAAGAGACTAAGCCGAAGGAAAATGAACGAATAATATAAAACAATGTCCTATAGATGACAGCAAAAAAAAAAATCTGTAATTTCTTCCTGAATGTGGATAACATTGACTTATGAATCCAGATGAAAAATGCTTCACTTTCATTGAACCGCTCCACAGATTCTCATTCATGCCCAAATTTGTTTATGATGCTCGAAACCGAGATGTCTCTTTCAGAGCCGCTCCAATTCCCAGTCAGACTAAAACACTGACATGCTCAGCGAAGGGAATATTTGTACAGTATGTCTATCCTATGAAATGATTCGTCACAGCTTAAATGTGGCTATTTGTTTGCAATATACTTTCACAAAAGAAAGCCTATTAAAACAAAAAATATGAATCAGCACATTGTGGACTTCATTCAAAAGCACAGATTTGCCATGAGGGTTACCCTGATCCCGAGGTTAATAGGGGTGTTCTCAAAAACCAGGTTAGACATCGGGCCATGTGTTTACGTTCCAGGGGCACAGAAACACTAATGTGGAGGTCTTCTGACTGCACCGGAGACAGTGTTTATGTTAAAGGCTGTTGCTCGTCTTTCTAAAGCACATTACACTGACTGCTGCTGTCAGCTTGTGTTACTTTGCCTCTTTAGTGGCGCAGGCAATTGGCGCCGACAGCCAAGCAGTGCGGATGAAATATTTAACTCCGCACCGTTAAAGGCACAACTCCGCCTTTGTCCTGTGAACTAAGCCATTTGTAACATTAGTATCGTGCCGACAATGAGACCTTATGCTGAAGAGATGACGGCAAGCATAAGATCTGCCTGTGTCCAGCCACAGGGCTAAAGAAAATAAAAAAAGAAAATTCTGTCATTTGTTCACACTCATGCTGTTCTGTGACTGTAGGATTGATTAGCTTCTGTAAAATACAAGATACAAATAATATAGAGAGATACAGAGATATTTCGCAGAATGTTTGTGCTGCTCTTTTCCGTGGCCATATACAACATGCTTTTAACTAATATATGATTCCTCTTATATTTCTCAAATGTTCTACATGCTTTCTACTAATTAAAAATGCCTACTTTTATTGGTACTATTTAATTATGTTTTTGTTGTGTGGAAATGTATTGCATGAACCATCGAAGAAGGACTTGAAATGACATGAGAGAGAGTAAACAACAGATTTTTCATTTTTAACCACCTGTTATGGCCCGCACAGTCTGCTTTATTTTTCTTTCTTTTCTACTCAAAACATGAAATATTAACATTTTCCCAATCCTTAAGCACCATTACAATATTTACTGCTACTTTCCTAGAACAATAGGCAAACAACAGGGCTGTTTAATAACCCTTTAGATGCAGGGCCTGCAGATCCATATTTTATCTTTTGTTTATGTACATACAGTGCAAAATAAAGCAAAAAATTAAGACCAGATTTTTGAGACTTTCGTGATTTGAAATTAACTGATGCTTTGTAAGTACTGATGGATGTGTTACAGTTTACGAAGCCAAAAGGACTACGTGCAACTCATTGAAATGGCAGAAGTTCTTCTTATCATCTGGTTAATTCATTCATTCATTTCCTTCAGTTTAGTCTCTATTTTAGAGGTCGCCACAGCGGAATAAACCACTAACTATTTCGGCATATGTTTTACACAGTGGAATGCTTCCAGCCGCAACCCAGTACTGGGAAACACCCATACACTCATTTACATACAAACTATGGCCTATTTAAACATGAGCTCTATCGTATTGCCCATCCATTTATCCACCCATCTTTTAATCATTTTATTATTGCATCCATTCACACATTGATTTGTCCATCTTTTAATCATCCTATCATTCTGCTCATCCCTCCATCTATTCATCTTTTAATAGATTTATTATCCTGTCCATGCATTAATTTGTCCATCTTTTGATCAATCTATCATCTTTTAATAATTATCTCATTACATCCATTCATGATGTGTCCATCTTTTAATCATTCTATCAAAACATCCATTTATCTATTGATCTGTCCTTCTTTTGATCATTCTATCATTCTGTTAATCCATTAATCTGTCCATCTATTGTTTTATCATTCTGCCCATCCATCCATCTTTTAATCATTCTCTCATTACATTTATTCTTCCATTGATGTGTCCATCTTTTAATCATTCTATCCATCTATTCATCCATCTATTCATCCATCTATTCATCCATCCATCCATCCATCCATCCATCCATCCATCTATCCATTCAGTCCTTTTCTATTCTGTATATTGTTTTTATTTTCATTCTACCATTAGTCTAGCCTATAGAAGGCCCACAGAGAAGAGTGTGCATTATATGTGTATATTAGTTCAATGCTTTGGTGGCCAGTTCTCTTATAAAATGCAAAGTTTTGCTCAACAAGAACACAACAATTAGGACCAAATGCTGCCTGTGACCCATACGGAACCAACATTTAACACTCCCAAACAAGCTGAGAACATATAAACTCCACACAGAAATTCCAATTGGCCCAGCCGGGACTCAAATCAGTGACCTTGCTCTGAGGCGACAGTGCTAACCAGTGAGCCACCATGCTGCCCCTGATTAATTCATACAGTCAAAATATAAAATCTTCCATTTTGCTATTAAACTGAAAAAACATGTTATTTTCAGATTCTGCACAAATTTAGATAAAGTGCATTTGTAGTGCTATTCATGTGAGCTCCGGCAATAATCTGAAATACATTTGAACTTGTTACTAAATTACTGGAAAGCAATACTTTAGACAAACATTTTGGTCATTGGAACCTTTGAGGCATTTCAAGCAACTGACATAGGCAAATTTCTTGAAGCATATGCACTGTGAGAAAATAATGAATAAACATCTGGTGACACAAAAAGCATATCCTGCAAGACAATGTGTGAACATAAAGTATGTGTGTGTTTCATCCAATGCTCTGGTACGGCTCATGAGCAGAATGAAAACACACTCAACACCTTATATAGGGCAGATTCGCCTGCTGCTCCTATAACTCGTTGGCTGGATTACAGCAAATCATAAATTAGAGGAGAAATTTCAGTGATCCAGGAAAACAGGAGTCTAAGTCAGACTGCTCTGATTCTGTCACTACAGCACACAGGTTAGTGAGAGCAACAGAGGGGTGTTCAGCCAAAGTGCTCACACCAGCTTCATCTGTCAGCAATATAATAATGGCTGCAGTCCCTTCTCTCTAATAAATAACACAAATATATAACACACACACAAACACATACACACACACACACACACACACACACACACACACACACACACACACACACACACACACACACTCAAAAGCTAAAGTGGATGACAGTGCTGGTTACACGTAATGAGGTTACCCTTAATGAGTAATTGATTTCTCATGAATGAGTCATCAATATGTAATTAATAGAAGGGTAATGTGTTAAATGTTGGTTCCGTATGGGTCACAGGCAGCATTCTGTCTAATTTTTGTGTTGTTGTTGAGCAAAACTTTGCATTTTATAAGAGAACTGACCACCAAAGCATTGAACTAATAAATAATGTTCACTCTTCTCTGTGGCCCTTCTATAAGCTAGCCTAATGGTAGAATGAAAATAATAATAATAATAATAATAATAATAATAATAATAATAATAATAATAATAATAATAATAATAATAATAATGGATATATGAATGGGCAGAATAAGAGAATTATTAAAAGATGGATGGATGGATGGATGGGTGGATTGGCAGAATTAAAGAATGATTAAAAGATGGAAGGATGGATAGGCAGAATGATAAAACAATTATTAGACGGAAAGATTAGTGGATTAGCAGAATGATATGATAATCAAAAGATGGATGGATAAATGGAAGAATGCATGGGCAGGATGATGAACAATTAAAAGATGAACGGATGAAGGAATTGGCAGAATGATAGAATGAATAAAAGATGGATGGATTAATGAATAGATTGCCAAAATAATAAAACAATCAAAAGATGGATGAATGGATGAATAGATAGAACAATGATAGAATGATAGAACAATTAAAGGATGGGTGGGTGGGTGGATGGATGGATGGATAGACAGATGGGTAGAATGATAGAACAACTAAACAATGCATGTAAGGGCATTTGAATCGACGGGCAGAATGAAAGAACAATTCAAGGATGGATGAAATGATGAACGAATAGACAGAATGCTAGAACAATTAAAGGATGGATGGATGGATGGATGGATGGATGGATGGATGGATGAATGGATGGAATAATGGATGGGCAGGATGATCGAACAAATAGGTAAAGATGGATTGATGAATAAATGGACAGAATAATAGAACAATGAAAAGATGGATAGGATAAATGGATGGATGGATGAATGGATGGATGGATGGATGGATGGATAAATAGATGGGTGGGTGGACAGAATAATAGAACAATTAAAGGATGGATGGACTGACAAGATGGATGTATGGATGGATGAGCAGAATGTTAGACAGAATTATAAAACGATTTAGGATACACTGGACAGATTAAATCACAGGAATGGTACACAATAACAGAAAGAATGTTTTAACAATAGAATAATGAAATGATAAAGCGATGAACTGAACAAATATTAAATAAATACTTCAGTGGCTGATATGCTGTGCAGATAAAGCAGGGCTCTGTGTTTAGATGTATGTGTTTGTATATGTTTGCATGCATGTGTGTGTCTATTGATGGGTGAGCCTTGCTCCTCTGACAGTCTTCATCCTGTCTCCTTAACCTTCCCGGGCCAGTTCGGTGGCAGCGCTGAGGTTTAATCAATGCAATGGAAGTGACATTTAGGGCCAAATCAAATTAGGTGGAAATGGAGGCAAACGGCAGGACTGCATTAAGTGGCGGCAGTATTAACACACAGGTCAGACACACAGGACCCATCGCTACACATGCTGGCCACCCACCCATTTACAGCACCCTGTACCGGAGAACATGCATCACGATTAGACGCTCACTGACCCAGGACACAAATAGTATGATGAGTAGAGCAAGGTCTATTGGAGACGACAAACGCACGCACAGGAAAATGTCCTTTATTTTCAGAAAAGCTATATATAGGATAGTACCGAAAAACACATTATACACATTTTAGTCTGACAAAAAAATTGAATCCTCTTAAAAAAAAAAAACTTTTTAAAATAATTTTAAAATATTTTCAAAGTAACTTTAAAATATTAAAATACTATACAAATAATACAACAAATATAATTCTCTGTAATAAGGCTTTTCTTCTTTGATTTTTGTCTTGTTTCTAATTCAAATATCTGAAAATTCTAAAAATCAAGAAGCATTTTCTAGACAAGCAAAACATAAGAAATAATATGCCAAAATGAAGAGTTTTTCCTTAAAACAAGTCAAATTATTAAGCACATCTGTACATTAAATCATAAGAAAGACTTTGTTTGAACCAATCAGCACGCTCTATTGTGAAAAAGATGCTACTTGATTAATATGCATGATATAGCTTCGAAGACTACTTTAACCTATTCACCATTTATTATTCAGAGAGAGGCCACGTTGTGTTGCCAGCCGCTATTCAAACAAGTAGTAGAAGAATTGTTCAGAGACATTTGTCGTCAGTGTTGAATTTATAAATGTGCAGCAACAAAAGTTTTGTTTTCATTTCCCGGTGATGAAAGCACAGCTTGTGCGTACACGCACATGTGTAGATTACAGTTGTCTACTAACACGCGACAAAAAATATGTTTGTAGGAAAGAGCTTTTTTCAAATCTAAAATCGGGATTTGCCACTCGTCTTCTTTTTAAAAAAAGACACGGTTCCAGTTGGTGTTGATTGTCCTGTCTCTAAAGATTTGGTAAGTGCATGATCAATGTTTGTTGTTTATGTTTATACAGATGACAAAGTTAGTTAGTATTGTCAGCAGTACTCTCAGTTTTTTTTAGTTACTAAGTTTACAGTAATATTACTACAATATTATGGACTGAAAATCCTCCACTTCCACTCAGCTCTCATATCCTGTAAATGGTGCTCTCTGAATCACTGTCTAACTCCCCTGCATATGTGTTGCTGGAGTAAGAATCAGCTCTAGTGCACGTAATGAAACTCCCCTTTTCATGCAAACACCTCCCTCTTTCACTACTTGACACTCCCATCTAAACAAAGCTGGACTCACCCACTCTTCTGACTTTTTCTATAGAGGCTTTGCATGAAAACAGGAGTATGAGCATGCACTGATTTTCACAGAGGCAAAACAAACACAGACGCAGGAGAGAAAGACAGTGACTATGTTTACATGAAGATCGGAAATGGAATTATTTGCCAAATTAATTTGTCAACTTTAACTGCAGTTTGGCACTTTTAATTTCATTCAGGAATATTTCATGCATGCCCCCGTGACAAACAAAATATTGGATGCGAGGAACTGCTGGAAGAGTGTATTTTAAATAGAGCGTTCGATACTGCACACCATATGGGAGAAAAAACCTCTGCATATCTAAGACATCACATTGTACCCATCGGTACAGACATCCAGTCTCCAGGCTGGAATTTACACGAGGATCTAATCAGCGTGACATTGCTTCTAAATTTCTTTTTAAACCGGAAGAACAAAATATAGCAAAAACAATAAATTGTAAATTTTTTGGTGAAATATATGTGACCTAATAGTGTATTTAGCAACGTGAGACACATATATGACTGTCAACATCTCAAAAAATGTGTTTTGGTATTTCGTGACCCTTTAGGAAAAAAATTCACTTAATTTTGCAATATTGTTTATTTAAAAAAGACAATATTTTTTGCTTGTCTAGAAAATAGTGCTTAATTGAAGAATTTTTGGATTATTTGGACTGAAAACAAGACAAAAAAAATCTAAGTAAGATTATAATCTTACACATAAAAATATATAGACAGAAATGTTAACATTCATATATTTTTAAGTGATTATTTTACATAATATTAAGTCATAATTGACTTAAACATCACTCCGTTGTAATGTAATACTGTTTATAACAACATGCAGTCAGTGAAAGGTTTCTGTATAGAATTACTTTTAGAATATTTAAAAAGTACACAATGATAAACCCCAAACTTTTACTGTATAACAGTACTAACAGATTTTGTCCATGTTGCTCAACTAGTGTAAACATTACCACTTTTTGTACTCATGTACAGTACCCACAGTGCAACACTTGAGTGAACAGATGTGAACATCCTGTAAAACACAAGGAAGCAAAACTTTAAACAAGCACCAAGGAATTGCAGGATTGAGCAAGTGCTCTTTCTCTCTCTATTTTTTTTTGCACTGTTTTTCCTTTGTGTCTCACTTCAAAATCCACAGGCAGGGCCAAAATACATGAAATATTCATAAAGCGTATATAAAAGAGTGCTATCAAACATTCTGATTGTTCATCGCCTCCGTCTCATGGGCATAAAAAAAGATCACTAGGTCAGGTCAGCCTCGTAAAATAAATCACGTATGACGGCGCGAAAGCAGCCTGTAAATGTCCGACTTAGTCTCAATTTGCCTGATTGAAAACTGCCTCTTGGACCAAATAGCCACACTCCAAATGGGACTCACAAAATTCACAAAGGCTTCTATTGGGCTATGAGAGAAAATGAACAAGCAGCATGAATAGAAACAGCAACAGTGTGAAAGTCCGGCTCAAGGGTACCAGACCCTCAGGCCCAAACTCGCGCTCAGGAAACAGTGTCTCACTTTGAAGGAATGCATGTCAAACTTCCTTCAGTGTCTCTCACTGCTAAAGAAATCCCACTGCATCCAATTGCAGAGAGACGGCAGGGTGTAGTGAGCGTGTATGGAGGTAAGCAATACATATGTCTGCATCCTTAGGTAACAAGTAGAGCTGGCGTCCGACTCAGTACTGACAGCTGTCAGTGTAACCCCATTTCGGATACTCGTTACAGGCACGGCATGTCAATTAGAAGCTCAGTTTGACCTGAGCAAGACTGATTAGACGCCTGATGTTTGCACCCTGAATGTCAGTTTGATCTAATCCTGCTTCTGAAGAGATCACACACCTGCCTCACTCACCTAAGCAAACAACAGACATCAATTTCTAGTTTGTATGTGTGGTGCACTGATGTGGGCTTTTGTTTGTTGATGCCTATGTCTGGAGAACATGGCGGCTGGTTGTTGACATGCACTGTACTGTACTGTAGGTATGATACATGTTATAAATACTGTACTTGATTTTAGCTTCTCCGCTAACTTTAACAGCTCCAAATTGATGCAAGCAAAGCTGAATGCTTAAGACGATTTTAAGGGACAGAGGCAGATTTAATTAATTTAGGATGTAGTAAAATTTTGTGTGTTATGCTTAAGGAAATTATATGAAATAAAAATATGACAAAAAATTGTGGCTGCCATGATGGAAAGCTAATGGAAAAAGAAGTGTTAAAAGCATGAAAGTTTAGCTCATAAACATAAATTGCAAGTGGTTTGGACATTTTGTGTAAGCTATTCAAAATAACAACACAACAAAAAGCAAAAAAATAATAATAATTAAAAAAATATTAATATAAATATTAAAAATAAATATTAAAATATACAAAAACATAAGAAAAAAAGTATTCTAGCTATGTATATTTTACTTGTACATTTATTTAGAAAATATAATATAAACTAGATTTTTGTTTTGCACAATGGATAATAGATTTGTCTATTCTGCTTTACCTTATTATTGAATACATATCTAATCTATAGTTTAATAAATTGGATTTCAAAAATGAAAATATTCATATTCATTTTTGCCTCTGATGAAGAAAATAAATAAATAAATAAGTAGACAAAGAAATAAAATGGATTAATTAATGAATGGATACATGATGGAAATAAAGAAGGAAAGAAGGAATAAAGAAAGGAATAAAATAGTAAAAAAATAAATAATGGAATAAATGAATGAATAAATAAATAAATAAAGGAATGAATAAATTAATAAAGGAGTGAATGAAAAAATACATAAATACATAAATACATATATAAAGGAAATAAAGGATGAATGGATAAATGAATGGATAAATAAAATAATAAATGAAGAAATGAAGAAAGGAAGGAAAGAAGGAGGGAATGACGGAATACATAAAAGAATAAATGGATAAAAGTATAAATAAATAAATACATAAAGGAATGACTGAATAAATAAAAAGAAATAAAAAGAAAGAGAAAGAAAGAAAGAAAGAATAAATAAATAAAAGTATAAATAAAGGAATGAATGAACGAATAAATAAATACATAAAGAAATGACTGAATGAATGAATAAATAAAAGAAAATAAGATAGAAAGAAAGAAAGAAAGAAAGAAAGAAAGAAAGCTAGAATAAGGGAATGAAAAAAATAATTTAAAGATTAATAATAAAAATAAATAAATAAATAAATAGATATAAACTGGAAGGAAGGAATAAAATAACTAATAAAAGAATAAATAAATAATTAAATAGATAAATAAATAAACGTATAAAGGAATGAATAAATTAATAAAGAAGTGATTGAATAAATAAATAAATAAATAAATAAATAAATACATAATTAAATAAATAAAGGAATGAATGATTAAAAGAATAAATAAAACAGTAATAAATAAATGGAAGGCAGGAAAGAAGTAAGAAATTAATAAAAGAATTAAAAAATTAAAAGAATAAATAAATGAATGATTGAATAAATAAATAAATAAATAAACAAATAAATAAATAAAGGAATATATTAATGAACGAACGAACAAACAAACAAACAAACAAACAAACAAATAAAATAAATACATAAATAAATAAACAAATGAATGAACAAGCAAACAAATTAATAAAGGAATGAATGAATGAATGAATGAAGATAGAGAAATAAATTAATAAACAAATAAACAAATACATGCTTACACAAATATAACTGATAAGTTCGTAAGCATCGACTTATGACGATTTAACATGAACGAATCACCTAGACCTAGACTATTAACCTGGAAGAACCTAGATTATCGCTAGTTCGTCATCCAACACTACCCAGAACCCAATACAGTAAACATCCCAGTTGGCGATGGGACTGGGTTTAACACGGAAAAGATCCCTCGAGCACAACCGGGCCAATTTAATTCACAGAGGGCCGAGTTCAGTGACCACAATGTCAGAAATAAATTCACTTTCTCAAGCAAAGAGCTCTTTTGTTCCACTCGAACAGTACAGAGGGCACCAGAGAAAATGCGTAAGATAAAGACTCTCTCATAATAGATAAGGTTTCCTTTGACTGAAGCCTCAGAGAAGCAGATTCGCCCTTGGCCCAAACGCCCTTTAATGAAAGCCTGTATTATGTCTGCATGAAGTCTCTTAAGGACAGAAGAGCAGGACTATAAGGAGCAGCAGGCCCCAGAGGCACCACCTGAGGATGAGGTCACATCCACATTTACCCACAATCCCCAGCTGCAGGACACCGGGTTTGAGCGCAACGAGCAGTGGCCTTTCTGAAAATGACAGAAAAACGTGGGGCGGGTGGGTTTTTGCAGGCCAGTGCGAACAATACAACAAAAGAGACAGAGAGAAAGAAAGGAAAAAGAGAAAGGTACGAGCAGACAAAAGTAAGAGCATTCATTAAAAGCCATCAGATTGTCTTCCTGTCCTATCAGCCAGCATCAAAACCATCTGCAATCTAGAGGGGAACTACAAAGTGGATCCCGGGGCCTACAGAAGTGAGGTTTTGATCAGACTAATTAAAAGCCATTTTGTTTTAAACAAACAGACACAACTCTAATTGGCTCTTTTCCATAAGAAAGGGAAGATGTTGAAAGTGAGAGAACGCACAGGGAAGATCAGAGGGAAGCTCTCAGGCAGAGGGGCTCTCACACACACACACACACACAAGCTTGATGAAACCACAGACAAAGAACATCCACAAACACACACACACACACATGTATCAGCAAATACTTCCACGTATTATATCAGTAACAGCTAAAAGAATGCATGATCAAACTTTGCGGAAAAGCAAATTATGTGCTGCATAAGCTACAGAGAATTCTCTTACAGTACAAGACAAAACCCAGCAAGTTTATCAAGGGGGTTCACATTTCTTCTATTATACGGAATAAAGGCTTCATTCTGTAAAGATGAAGCACATCATTTTTTTGCAATGTTCAAGCACTCTCTCCAATAGGCAGCTTAATATGCAGAGACGATTATAAAGTAAGACATTCATGTTTTTTTAACATTCCGAAGCCAATTGGATAAGGCGAAGTCTGTTGGGAAGATTTATTTTTTAGTTTTTGTTATTTGATTAGGCTTTAGTTTTAAAAAAGTCTCTTTGACTAAAGAAAATCAAGTCATTTTAAAACATAGGATGTTTTTTAAACGTATATAATTCAAACATTTATAATGATGTTCTTATGAATGTGTTTGTAATTATGTTCATTTTAGTTTAATGTACTTGGTATATAATTTATAATATTTTTTATTTACATTTTTTATATATAAAATTTGATTTTAATATGCTGTATATTAGAATAAACTGCATGATACCAAAGTATAATAAGTTATTTGCATATGCATCAACTACTATTAAAACAGATGCTGGTTTGATTGAATTTTTTATTTTCATTTATTTATTGGCTTTTGTTATGTATTGTTATTTTTTCTTGATCTGAATGGTGCAAAATGTAGTAAATGTTTTGGGTTTAAAAAGTCACACTTTAAATTAGTTAATGTATTTACCAGAGATGGGGGACTTGAGTCACATGACTTGACTCAAGTCAGACTTTAGTTGCAAAATTTTGAAAATGAGACTTGCTTGAAAATTACCCAAAAAAGACTCGACTTGACTGTCAAGACTCAGATCAGTCCGAAAAATTTAGGATTTGAGTTCAGAATGAGTCCTGTACTGTTCAGAATAAAGCACTGCAACTGATTCCTGACTTGAATTGATTATTTTTTTAAGTAAGTGGATAAATCAGGATATCAGGGTTTTTTTGTTTGGTTTTTTATTATGTCAAAGGAAGTGTCAGGCAGGTAAAAGGTGGGTAACTAAGTAATTTGTGGATTAGTGTTTCTTTCCACAATAGATTTTTTTTAAAAAGAAGAATCAAGTAAGGCAAAACAAGAAACTATTTTAGACCATGGATCTCCAAACCTGACTGTAATATATGTGTGAAATGGGTTAGATATAATATCTAGAATCTACAGGTTCAAAACTGCTTTTAGAGTTCATTCTTAGCAATGCATATTACTAATCAAAACTTTTTTTGTTGGAGTCATGGAAATGTACAAAATGTATTTGAGGAAGAGGATCTTTTAATACAATAAAGATGTTGTAATAAAAGAAAAAAATACATTTTTGATTCAGTATTTTGTGTGTGTGTGTGTGTGTGTGTGTATATATATATTTATTTATTTATTTATTTATTTATATAATTTGGAAAAGAAATTGCAAAAGTTCGAAAATTGACAAAAATTATTGACTTGAAAGTGACTTGTTTGACCAAGCTACGACTTGAATTGACTTGAAATAAGCAGTGACTCAACTTGACTTGAGTCCGACAAAAATTTACTTAACTTGCTTGAGACTTGAAGGTTATGGCTCAAGACTTGCTTGTGACTGGCACATGTGTGACTTACTCCCACCTCTGGTATTTACAAACATAAACTTAGAACGAGCAATTCTTGTACAGCAATTATTAATTAATCATAGTTCAACATTTCCAGATGTATTATTAAAATCCTAAATTGTGTTGAGTTAACCAAATATATTTACACTAATGTTAATAAAGATAAAAAAATTTCTGTAATAAATACATCATATATTGTTTGTTCATTTAAGTAAAAGCATACTGAAATATTAACATTAAACATTAACTAACATTAACTAATAGAACCTTATTCTAAAGTGTTACCAAAAGACCTAATTTAACTTAAAAGTTAAAGGGTACCTAAAAAAAGTTGCGCTGGTGTTTGTTAAAATGATTTAACTAGAGGACACAATTTCATCTAGTGAAAGCAAAATCTTACCGAAATCAAATTTTTCTGATTCATTAACTTCGAAACAACACTTCAGAACCAGAGTTTGAGTAATTTCACTGGAAGAAAAACAAGTCACAACAGAGAGATAGTATATTTAAAGAACTGAACAGATCCAGTCAAGTCATGTCATTGACCTCCTCTGCTATTGTTTTCAACGCGCTAGGTCCAGAGAGCACAACTGTATCCAAGCGTTGTGCAAAGTGGGAACAGTCAGTGCTTGCACACTTGGAGGACTTTCAGGGTAAACTGTAGGTCATCTGGTTACACTGACCCAAGACCTGTGTAACGCATCCCAATCCTGAGTGCAATCATTTACCATCAATGGGAGCGACGGTCTCAGATCAGCGGTCAGGAGACACTCGCTATCAGATCTGAACCCGAGCTCGACCGATGCTGCCGGCCAATGAGTATAGATCCAAAACACTCTCTTGGGACCTGAACAACTGCATACACACTCACAGTAACACACATACACACAGCTAAATAAACAGAACGACCCCCACGGGCATGTGAAAAATAAGCAAGGTTTCACAAAATACCAAAGTAGGTCATTGATTTATTGAGTGCAAAAATCCATAGCATTTTTCCCCTTTTCTCTGGTCTCCAATCTTCCCATAAAGTAGAAAGACAGGATCATAAAAGCTAGGGGGGAAAAAAAGTCACTCGCAGGCAAAGAGATGACATTACATTAGCCGCAGCTTCTCATATCCAAATAACAATGTTCAGTTATCTATATGATAATGGAAAACGTCTGAAACCAAACAATATGAAGACGCACACAATCATGTGGACATAAAAGCCCAAAGCCTTGAGACTAAATCATATGCGCTGCAATCTGCTCAATAGACGCCTCACGACTTTGTTTGTTTGCTTGTTCTGGGTTGGAAGACAATAAACGCCTCTCAACAAAGCCAGCCGTTTTCCTTTGTACGCCGGCTAAGACATCAGTTCATGGATTGTGAGATTTCGTCACATTGATATGTATACGACCACATGGGAAGGACAATAACAGCCCTCGATACAGTAAAAACAAAGTGCGTGCGAAAGATATAGATCTATATTTACCTACGGCCTCTATATGTAGATGCCTGTGTGAAATCAACCTGGCATGTTGTTCTCTTGTCGTCACTGGAATTCAAAATCAACAATGGTGTTCTGGAATATGCGTTTTCATAAGAGAGAGAAAATCCAATTTTCATGCCACAAACACCTAATTGGAGTGGATTATTTGTGCCCTATTTGGCAGCGAGACAATAAATATGATGAATTCTTTGCTTTTAAAGTCTACATGTATCTTTGTCAAAAGTGTTAGGCCTGAGGCTTTTTAAGGTAGAAGTGTGGGAGGCAAATGCACACAAGAGACTAAGGATAGAAGACTAAAATGAAGATAAAGACAACACAAAAAAAAGGATAAACGACAGGAGATAAAGATGAAGAGGTGGCAGACAAAGCAAAAGACGGTGATGAAATATCAAACTAAGTTGCACAACGTTCGCTGCGACACTGTTTGCTTAAAGGAAATGGAATTTGCAACAAAGGTAAAACTAGTATATGTCAGTATATACAATTAATGAGCAAAAGGGATGAAGATAAACAGGGAAAATAGAAGAGAGACTGGTGATGATGTAAAAGAGAATTACTGAAATGAAGCTAAAACTATTGTTTAAAATGACCATGAGAAACATAT
This sequence comes from Danio rerio, assembly GCF_052040795.2. NCBI lineage: Eukaryota > Metazoa > Chordata > Actinopteri > Cypriniformes > Danionidae > Danio > Danio rerio. The sequence goes on from NC_141024.2 coordinate 17,758,531, forward strand.
AAATACAAACATTACACAATACCTTTAAAAATTTGGGTTAGTAGAAATAAATACTTGTATTAATAACTGGAAATTAGAATTATGTGTCCTAGTTTTACAAAGTTGCAACGAAACAAACGTTACAAAGAAAAAAAACATGTGCTTCTCACAGCAACTTTTTCACAGTTGCTATTGGAAGTAAAAAGTACCGACTTTTTGGCATATTTGCAGGGTCTAATCCAGCACAATAAGAGCTCCCAATGACATAAATGTACACTGATTGGGCGAATTACATACCATATGAACACCAGCAGAGTACTTTGAAGTGTTACAAGTCAAACACATTCAAAAAACATCCTCCATCCTCTAGTTGTTGACTTTGTTGATGTCATTGTTGGCCAGTTTAAGTCAATTCACAGCTTCTAGTTTTGGTGCCAATGCAACCAGGAAAATAGTTCAGAGGGAATCAGGCTTGATGGATATTACCTACTGAGTTTTTGTAACTACAAAGCCCCTATACAGTTTAGTCCACCATTGTTTTTTGAGTTGTCAAGTACTTATGTATACTATAAACATCATGTGTGTGCGTGATGCCATGTTCACAAAAATGTGATTTTGTAGCTATATGGTAATAATAACGGTAGTATTGTCTGGGTTTTCAGGTATCTGAAATGCTATTTTTGTATAAATAGCCAAAGTGCATAAAAACTTTTCCATTTGTACATAAAGCAAAATGGTTTTGTATTACAGGTTGTATTAAATTACATTTTTAGTAAAAAATTTTCATTAAAGAGTCCAAAAAAGAACAGTGTTATACATTTTGCTAACTCATTTATTTAAATGATCTTAAATGTTTCAAAGAATGTTCAAATCCAGATAAATAAGCAATTTTAACTAGTGACGTGGCCAGTTTCATTGTGCATTATAACACAATTCTAAAATGTATTGAGTATGATAAAACAGCGCTGCTTCTACGCCACACAATCATGACTACAAGAACCAGAAGTGGTTGATTGTGGTATATTGAAAACTCTTCTAATCTCATTAGCAATTGCTTCAGAGGTCTCATTTTGTTTTGATGGCTTTCAACTGATTCTAAATACAATGATAATATGTTTTAAACACTTAAGCTCATCCATGACAATGATTTGTCCCGTAGGATGTAATAAAGAATACAACTATAATGATTGCACACTCTGTCATGGGTCATCAAAATACACCTTGTGTTTGTTATGGTGAAACTGACATATTGTGCCCTTAATAAAACCACTGCACAACACCAGTATTGTGTGTCACAAACCTATATAGATCTTGATGTCACCTAAACAACTCAATACATCCATTTAGTACACATTTCTACACCGTTCAAGAGGGTCAGATTGCAAGGTCTTCAGCAGAATCTTCTTTGCCATGATCAGAGCACTGGGCGCCACCAGCACTAGGGATCTAATCAGCAACTTTCCCGACTACGCACAGCGAACAGCACGATATCGTTCCTCCCTGAATCTTCGTTCCTCTCCGCCCTGTCCGTGGCTTCCTTTCAGACTAGATTCAGGTCAACAGCAACAAATGCAGAGAGTGTCCTTTCATCAGGCATTGTTTGGCTTGTGTCTTTCACACTAGGGAAACACAATCAGCGGGTAAGAAGAAAGACAAGGGAGACAGAAGAGAGACCACAAAGGGAGCTGATTTTTCTCTTGGCTCATAAAATGTATTATTAATCCAATTTTTACATGGGCCCTTAAATTTGGCTCAACAGGGGAGGGGGAAAAAACTGGATTGAGCAAATTAATGAGGTAAACGTAATGATCTGAGATGATCAAAGGCAATCGGTGTTGAGCAAGTACAGGCCACCAATTAGGAAAATAAGCCCAGGAACGGACTTAAATATGCACCACGGCAAACGATGAAAGACAGGGTCGACGAGAACGTACTAATTTCCCTAAACGAAATAGTTGAGTTATGCAGCAAGTGTGGTGGTTAAGGACAGGGATTAGAGGAGGAACGCAAAAACCTTGAAATCCCACAAGACCACGAGAACAATCGGTTTTGTAAAAGCACAATGAGATGAGCCGCTATTCACTGAAGTCTTTTGAGAGAACGATTGAGTGTTGCAAATCTGACGCCAGCAAACGGAGGTGAAATAAATCAAAGAATAGATCAATTAATTTAAGAAAGTCCTCGTGCAATGTTAAAAATGTCTTTGTCATGAAGACCATCAAACTCTTGATGTAGCTTCGGGAACATTTGCTTGTAGCTTTCAAACGGCAAATGCTCGTCATTACTATTCAGTGTGATAAAAGCGTGCCTTCTCATTTATCCTTGATTGATCAAAGTGTCAAGGCAACCCAGCCCTCACCCACATCCACTTTCAACAGCGGACCTTTCAAGTGTTTCTGCGTGACGGAGGGGCGCTGTCACCCAACACTGTCCATCACAAACATTTTAAGAGAGGCTAGCTTTCATCCTTCACTGCAAACAGATTTGCATAAAGTTTGGAGTTTGATTCCAGTATCAAAAGTCAAACAGTCTCACATAGCCTGTGCAGGGTCTAATCACATTCTGTAGCTTAAAAGCATGAGGACCAGTCCACCATCAATTTAGACAGAATAAGAATATCAAACCAGCAAACAATGCAACAACCAAACATTTGTTTCGTGCAACAATCAGGGCAAGTTTTATCAGAAACAGATTATTTTCTTTTTAGCTTAGTCCCTTTATTAATCTGGGGTCGCCACAGCGGAATTAACCGCCAACTTATCCAGAATATGTTTTACACAGCAGATGCCCATCACTGGGAAACGCCCATACACACTCAATCACACGCATACACTTCAGACAATTTTAGCTTAACCAATTCACCTATACCACATGTCTTTGGACTGTGGCTTTTTTGCTGTGAGGCGATCGTGCGCCACCGGGTCACCCAGAATGAATTATTGTTAATATAATTTTAAATACAGCTTTATTTAAAAGGAAAATTCACCAATCGGGATAGTTCACTAAATGATTTAAATTTTTGGTTAATTTAACCACACTTAGGCTAAGATAGGTGACTTTTTTCATTATCAGTTTGATGATTTTTTTTAAAGCTGAAACATATATATATATATTTTTTTTTTAATTTTAAAATAAAATTTTTAATTTTTAAAAAAACATTTTAAGGTAAAATTATTAGGCCCTTTAAGCAATATATTTTTCTATTGTCTACAGAACAAACCATCGTTATACAATAACTTCCCTAATTACCCTAACGTGACTAGTTAACCTAATTAACCTAGAAAAATATCTAGTAAAATATTATTTACTGTCATCATGGCAGAGATAAAATAAATCAGTTACTAGAAATTAGTTATTAAAACACTATCACGCTTAGAATTGTGATAAAATCTACTCTCCGTTAAACAGAAAATGGTTGATCTGTGCAAGAAATTTAAAAGGATTTTTCACCCAAAACTGAAAATTCTGCAATTTACTCACCCTTCACTTGTTCCAAACCTGTTTAATTTAATTTCTTCTGTAGAACACAAAGTAACAACCGACTTCTATAAATATACATGTTTTTCCTTCTGTGGAATTCAGTGGTAACAAGTTTTCAACTATTTTCAAAATATCTTCTTTAGTAATCACTGGAATAAAGAGAGGAACTTACAAATGATTAAAACCACTTAAGGTTGAGTAAACTAAAGGGTGAATTTTTTGTGTGTGTGTGAATTATCACTTTAACATCATATAAAACACTATAATCTTTAACCTACAGACTCTGCAAGTAGTCCTACGTGTGTTCATGACAGTCTGGAGTGTATATTAAACATTGGGAATCTGTGAGAAGACTGAGATCACACACACAAATAGTCTTCCTTTTATATATAGTTTGCAGCACAAGAAAAAAAAATTGATATGTATTTTATGAATCATCAGATGTCACAGCTTCAGCAATAAAAATGAACAATTTAATGTTCTACTATAGAAAAAAAAAGTGTCCTTCAAAGAATGAAGATGATCAAGTTAACAAAAAGCGCAAACTATCCCTTTAACCCACATTCTCATACCACTCAAATTGTCCCTACTTTAACTGTATCCTACCTCAATAGCAGCAAAAATCTTGCTATTCAATGCAACTTTAACATTATTTATTTTTTCCAAACAGTTTTAGTATATTTAAGTAGTTAAAGACACCTATATAGAGTGGGGTCTGAAAAATTACGCACAATTATTTCATAGACATAACACATCACAGTAGCAGAGAAAACAGGTGTCATTCATTAATAACTGATAATTGTTTTAAAGTGTATTTACAGTATGTGGGCAGGAAAAAACATCTTCACACTTTTTTTTAGCATTAAAAACATGCACTAAAAACGCACATCAATTCTGTGACTAAAAATTAGTGAGACTTATTGTAAGGTCACTTACCTATTCAGGTTTCTATAAATATATATATACAAGCAAAAAAATGTAGTTTAACACATTCTACGTTTCTAAGGTGACCAGGAGTCTATTAATCTATTATTACTTTTTAACAACTTGAAAGTGTTCTCCAGTGAAAGAAACAAAACGTTAATTTTGTTTCAGAAGAAAAAGTGGTCAAGTGACACAGCGTGACCCACACAAGATGTTTTAATGAATTAATGTGTATTTATTTAATATTATATTAAACTCAACAAAAGTTACTTTTATTTTTAAATCATAAACATATTTCACAAAATGACTGTATTTTGGATCAAGTACTGCAGCCTTGGTAAGCATAAGAACTATTGAAAAACACAACACATTGTGGCCCACGGCATATTCAAAATTAAGAAAGAAAAATCCGAGTTCAACTTACAGATGAATCATGATTTCTGCATTAAAAAGTCTGTGCAAGGTTAATACGCAAATCCGTCCGCACACAAGGTTAATGAAACAGACCCAAACTCTTCATTCATTCCCTGAACATATTCCACAGACTTTTCCAGTTTTCTGGATATTTGCATGTCCCAGAATAGCTCATTTATTCAGAAGGGCTGAGAGAGGGCAGGGGAGGGGGGCGGGTGGGGGCAAGCCGCTGACCTGCCACAGAACTGGAACTGCCAGGAATGATCCTCAGATCCCATCCAACTAAACTCAAACACTGGACCCCACTAGTAGAAAGAGTTCAGTAAGCTCTAAGAACCAATAAGCACAAGGCACAGATGCACAAGCATCCAATCGGAGCCCTGGATGTGTCCCGAACTGGGGCAGGGAGCACAAGCATCACGGGTCACACACAGCTGTGCGGACGTCCGGCCCAAAGCCACCAGAGCGACGGCCCGAACACATGGCCAGAGTTTCACCGCTGGGCTGCCTGCACAATCCGAGCCCAGAAACTCAGTTACTTTGTTCTCACTACATCTCCCCCCCCACACCCCTCCTGATAATGACGACCTGTCCCAGATTCTGTGGGTATGAGAAGAATCGCATCAGTTGTATGTCAAAACACAATCACAATACGCTTGGCAGGCGACTCGCAAGAATAGAGCAGTGGGGAGAGATTTCTCTCAATTTGCCAACAATTGAATATTTTATGGTTTCGTAAAGAAACTTAGTGTCTTTCATCCATTCTAATCCTGACCTCAAAATTGGGGTATTTCGGTTCCCAATCTATTTCTGCCATTCTGTAAGCCAGCTTCTGCATGGTTAAGTAGAGACAATGTTAAGACAAGCCTTTTAAGCCCATTAGCCTTATAATTCATATGTCTTGGCAAATGCTATTCAGTGTAGTCCAAGATCTGCTAGCACTATCTTCCTGCTGGCTTTTTGGAGAGAGGGGAAGAGAGAGAGAGAGAGAAAGAGGGAGAGAGGGAGAGAGAGAGAGAGAGAGAGAGAGAGAGTATAAGTAAGGGAGGTGGGAGGAAGTGCAAGCTTTTCACTCGCGATGAAGAGAGGGAGATAGAAATGGAAAAGTATGCTCTAGCAGGCTGCCACATGTTGAAGAATTTGTTTACCGTTTCCTGTCCTGTGATCAACACACAGTTCAAACGGGCAACAGAGGAGATGTGGTGGGCGAAAAGGATTCAGATCTGTTCTTCTGTTCCTGAGGGTCAACCCACCTTACAGGGACAGTTAACCCAAAAAACCAACTGTGTCATCTTTTACTCACCCTCATGTTGTTCCAAACTCTTTTGAATTTTTTTCTCATGCAGAACAAAAAAAGGAGAATTTTTTTTCGGGGAATAATTACTAAAATACATGTATAACACTTTTACAACATATATTTAACAATGCAAAATTAGGGGGGAAACGCAATCTCTACAGAAGCGTTTTTAATGCTGTGTAATGGGGGAAAAAAAATTAAAAAGAAGACTTGACTACAATAGTTAGGCACACAATACAAAGAAAAAGATGAATGCAAAAAAGTCAGATTAGGTCCTGTTTATACCTGATATTAAACTGTATTTTCATCAAATCCCATAACAAATGTAGGAATACAGATGTAAACAGGATCGACAGCATTTGAACTTGCCCACTTTTAACTTCTTCCACAGGTGGTCAAAAACTCATTTGATTGGATTGTTAAACACTCATGTGTTCAAACAGCCAGAAAAGACTACCTACGGTTCACCAACTGACCTAGCATGATCTATACGAGATGTGTTGTGAACAAAACGCACCAAAACAAGGTATTCCTATATCTCGGTGTTTTACATAAAGCACACAATGATCGGAATCAAATTCACTTCCTTTTCATTCACTTGTTTTCCTGCTCGCTCATAAGCCACATTTGGGTTCAAACATTATAAGTCAAATAGTGCCAGTCAGTTGCAAAGTTGTCAGCGACAGTAGTAGAGCATGACAAAATAAGAAAGAAAGCTCTTGATGTCACAAGAAAGCCGTTATAAATCAGGTAGAAACTGTAATTCCTCTCTGTTAACCACTTGTGTTCAGATGACTGAAAACACACGTAACAGGTGGAAACAGGGCCAGAATATGGACACAGAATATGCAACAAGTTGTTTTCGAATGTGTAGAATTTGCCTCAATTGCATGTTCCAACCAAGTAAAAAAAAAAACTTGACAAAAAAATATGCATGAGGTGAAAAACATCCTGTGAGCAGTGTTAGGGGTAACGCATTACAAGTAACATGAGTTACATAATAATATTACTTTTCTACAAGTAAAGTAACGCATCACTTAAAAATTTGTTATAATATTTGAGTAAATTTAACAAAAATACAAAACAACTTAATTTTTTTGTTTAATTAGTTAGCTTTTAAAAAGTAAATTGATTAATTATAATTAAGATGAGAGAATGCTTTCATTATTTTGAACACAAGAAAAAAAGGAATTGTACTTGAAAATGGTTTGTATGTCACTAATAAGACAAAAAGCAGCATTTCAAATTTCATTAATCTGTATATACACACGACATGTAGGAACTTCTCAAAAGACAACAGTATCCTACATTATTCATTTTCATTGTGTTTTTTAAGGTAAATAATGGTGTAGGTTATACAGCGTGTTGTTCATGGCAGAGCAATTTTAAAAAAACCTGCAAGTTTAGTAAGTAATCACCAGCCTCAGCCTGGTAAAAAAAAGTAACGCAAAAGTAACGCATTACGTACTATAAAAAGCAACTAAGTAACGCAAGTTACTTTTTAGGAGAGTAACTCAATATTGTAATGCATTACTTTGCAAAGTAACTTTACCTAACACTGCCTGTGAGTATATAAAGTGAGTGATGCAATGTTTCACATCTGATGTGAACCAAGCTTAAGTTCCCATTCATTATGATCACACTGAAAAGAGCAGTTGACATTCTTTAAAACTTCTATTTCAAGAGTTGACACTTAGCTATTGCTTGATACAATTTGCGAATTTGGCATGCTGTCCTAGGAGAGAAACCTGAGCTCGAAGAGACTTGAGCCCAGGGCTCCTGCCTGGTCATTTACTGTAGGATGACAGTGGGTCTAAGATCAGATAGGTCTCGAGAGCTCCCCCTGGTTAAGAAGGAAAAGAGGATATGGGGTGTATGGGGGGATTCTTCAAAATGAAGATAAGGACGGTAGGATGAATGTATTTATTTATTGGAGGCTAGAATACATCTGATTGGTCTAGCAATGACATCTGATTGGTCTAGAAATGATATCTGATTGGTCTAGCAATGATTACTAATGCGAGACCAGCTGCGAGAGCAGCTGTGATCATTTTATAATAATTTTATAAATTTATAATACATTATAATCTGCTTTTCAACAAATCAAAATAAAAATTGCCCTAGATAGTGCTCAAAAACTTTTTCCAGTCTTCCTGCATTTAATTAATTACATTTTAAAAACTTTTTTTGTTTTTTTTGGCGGTTGACAGAATCATTTCAGATGCGGACTATGGGATAAAGACTATACCTGGCCTATAATATCTGTCTGACAGGAGTAAATTAGTAAGTTAGTGTGAGAGAGAGAGAGAGAGAGAGAGAGAGAGAGCACATGCACAGTGATTTTTCTCTCCCTCCCTGCAATCGGAAACCAATCCCTGATTCTGCGTTGAGATATGGAGAAACTCTGCAACTAACATGGCCTAAAATAACTCTTACAGCATGATATTTTCGGCAGGTCTTTTTTTTATTGGGAGTTTCTGTTGGAATTCTGATATTAAACAGCTACATTCAAGATCAAATGTCTGGTTATGTACTTATCAGAGAAGAATTTATTCAAAGTCACAATGGAAGAATAAAGTCAATGGATTTTAAATGGAGAAACACTCAAAAAGAGGGGCTCTTGTAAGTGCCTGAGAAAAGGGAAAAATGAAAAAATCTTATTATGCAAATTATGACAGAATGATGAGGCAAGGCTTTGTGGGTAATAGCCAAAACTCACTTTATGCAAAGTGTTAATAAAACATTGGCCAAAAAAGGAAGAGCCCCAGTGAATTTAACAAGACACCACTAAAAAAAAGAGAGCGATAGTAAAATCATTCTGACAAAACAACAGAAAACATTGTGAATTACAACCAGAATTCATATTAACTTTTTTC